>NC_133149.1:60662530-60987530 GCF_048418815.1 Hemitrygon akajei
TTCGGATGCTGTTGAGGGGGATGACCTGCCAGGGGACGGCCACGATGACCGGGTCTCTGGCACTGAGCCTGGCGCTGTTGTGCAGGAGGGAAAGAGGGAGAAGAGGAATGCGGTAGTCATAGGGGATTCCATAGTCAGGGGAACAGACAGGAGATTCTGAGAGCCTGGTAGAGATACCCGCATGGTGTGCTACCTCCCAGGTGCCAGGGTACGAGATGTCTCGGATCGGGTACAGAATATTCTGAAGGGAGAGGGCGAGCAGCCAGCTGTCTTGGTACATGTTGGTACCAATGACATAGAGAGGAAATGGGAGGAGGTCCTGAAGAGAGATTTCCCGGAGTTAGGAAGGAAGCTGAGAAGCAGGACTTCCAGGGTAATAATGTCAAGATGGCTACCTGTGCCACGTGCTAGCGAGGGCAAGAATAGTAGGATCAGGAAAATGAATGCGTGGCTGAGAGACTGGTCCAGGGGGTAGGGCTTCAGATTCTTGGATCATTGGGATCTCTTCAGGGGGAAGTATTACCTGTTCAAAAAGGACGGGCTACACCTGAACCCGAAGGGGATTAATATCATAGCGGGAATGTTTAATAGAGCTGTTAGGGAGGGTTTAAACTAATTTGGCAGGGGGATGGGAAACCGGAATGATAGAGCGGAGGAGTGGGAAAGCAGAAATATATCTAAGATAGTGAACAGTAAAGATGTCAGGAAAGACAGGCAGGTGATGGAGCAAATTTGTAGCCAATGGGATGAGTTGCAGTGCAATCAAAATACAAAGTACCAAATTCTGGACTTAAGATGTTATACTTAAATACGCACAGCATGAGGAACAAGGTGGATGATCTTGTCGTACAGCTACAGATTGGCAGGTATAATTTTGTGGCCATCACTGAGACGTGGCTAAAGGATGCATGTCTCTGAGAGCTGAACGTCCAAGGATACACGGTGTATCGGAAGGACAGGCAGGTAGGCAGAGGGGGTGGCGTGGCTTTATTGGTAAGAAATGATTATTAAATCATTAGAAAGAGGTGACATAGGATCGGAAGGTGCAGGAACTTTTTGGGTTGAGCTAAGAAATGGCAGGGGTAAAAGGACCCTGACGGCAGTTATATACAGGCCTCCTAACAGCTGCAGTGATGTGGACTACAAATTACAACAGGAAATAGAAAAGGCTTGCCAGAAGGGCAGTGTTATGATAATTGTGGGGAATTTTAACATGCGAGTGGATTGGGAAAATCAGGTCGGCACTATATCTCAAGAGAGAGAATTTGTAGAATGTCTGCGAGATGGCTTTTCAGAACAGCTTGTTGTTGAGCCCACTAGGGGATCAGAGGTACTGGATTGAATATTGTGTAATGAACCAGAGGTGATTAGAGAGATTGAGGTGAAGGAACCGCTAGGAGGCAGTGATCATAACATGATTGAGTTCACTGTGAAATTTGAGAAAGAGAAGCCGAAATCCGATGTGTCGGTATTTCAGTGGAGTAAAGGAAATTACAGTGGCATGAGAGAGGAACTGGCCGAATTTGACTGGAAAGGGACACTAGCGGGAGGACGGCAGAGCAGCAGTGGCTGGAGTTTATGCGAGAAGTGAGGAAGGTGCAAGACAGATATAATCTAAAAAAGAAGAAATTTTCGAATGGAAAAAGTTTGCGATCGTGGCTGACAAGAGAAGTCAAAGCCAAAGTAAAAGCAAAGGAGAGGGCATTCAAGGAAGCAAAAATTAGTGGGAAGACAGAGGATTGTGAAGTTTTTAAAAGCTTACAAAAGGAAACTAAGAAGGCCATTAAGAGGGAAAAGATGAACTATAAAATGAAGCCAGCAAATAATATCAAAGAAGATACTAAAAGCTTTTTCAAGTATATAAAGAATAAAAAAACGGGTGAGAGTGTATATAGGACAGATAGAAAATGATGCTGGAGAAATTGTAATGGGAGACAAGGAGATGGCTGAGGAACAGAACGAGTATTTGCATCAGTCCTCACTGAGGAAGATCTCAGCAGTATACCGGACACTCAAGGGTGTCAGGGAAGAGAAGTGTGCGCAGTCACAATTACGACAGAGAAAGTACTCAGGAAGCTGAATAGTCTAAGGGTAGATAAATCTCCCGGACCAGATGGAATGCACCCTTGTGTTTTGAAGGAAGTAGTTGTGGAGATCGCGGAGGCCTTAGCAATGATCTTTCAAAAGTCAATAGATTCTGTCATGGTTCCGGAGGAGTGGAAGATTGCAAATGCCACTCTGGTATTTAAGAAGGGGGCAAGGAAGCAAAAAGTGAATTATAGACCTGTTAGCTTGAGAAATGGTTGGGAAATTTCTGGAGTCAATTGTCAAGGAAGAGGTTACGGAGTACCTGGAGGCATATGACAAGATAGGCCAAACTCAGCATGGTTTCCTTAAAGGAAAATCCTGCCTGACAAACCCATTGAAATTTTTTGAGGTAATTACAAGTAGGCTAGACAAGGGAGATGCAGTGGATGTTGTGTATTTGGATTCTCAGAAGGCCTTTGACATGGTGCCACACATGAGGCTGCTAAACAAGATAAGAGCCCATGGAATTACGGGAAAGTTACATACGTCGATAGAGCGTTGGCTGATTGGCAGAAAGCAGAGCGTGGGAATAAAGGATCCCATTATGGTTGTCTGCCAGTCACCATTGGTGTTCCACAGGGGTCTGTGTTGGGGCCGCTTCTTTTTACGTTGTATATCAACAATTTGGATTAGGGAATAGATGGCTTTGTGGCTAAGTTTGCTGATGATACAAAGATAGGTGCAGGGAACGGTAGTGCTGGGGAAACAGAGAGTCTGCAGAGAGACTAGGATAGATTGGGAGTATGGTCAAAGTAGTGGAGTGATGGTGAAGAAGGCGAATGCAATGTTGGCATTCATTTCTAGAGGAATAGAATATAAGAGCAGGGATGTGATGTTGAGGCTCGATAAGGCACTGGTAAGACCTCACTTGGAATACTGTGTGTAGTTTTGGGCTTTTATTTAAGAGCGGATGTTCTGACATTGGAGAGGGTTCAGAGAAGATTCACTAGAATGATTCCGGGAATGAGAGGGTTAACATATGAGGAACGTTTGACCGCTCTTGGACTGTACTCATTGGAGTTTAAAAGAATGAGGGGGAACCTCACAGAAACATTTCGAAAGTTTAAAGGCATGGACAGAGTGGATGTGGCAAAGTTGTTTCCCATGGTGGGGAGTCTAGTATGAGAGAGCACGACTTAAGCATTGAAAGGAGCCCATTCAGAACGGAGATGCGAAGAAATTTTTTTAGCCAGAGGTTGGTGAATCTGTGAATTTCTTCCGGCAGCGGATGGGTGCCCTTGTGCAGGATTCCCTGAAGGTTAACTTACAGTTTGTGTCAGTGGTAAGATTGGCAAACTCAATGTTTGCTTTCAGTTCGAGAGGATCAGAGTACAAGAGCAAGGATATAATTCTGAGATTTTATAAGGCATTGGTCAGACCAACTTGGAGTATTGTTTTGGGTCACTTTTACCAGAGGCCTTTCCACCCGAGTCTCCCTTCGATCCCCGTGTCCGCGCTGCCCGAGTCTCCCCCACGATCCCCGGGGACTCTCTAATTCTCTGCTTCTCCCCCCAGTCTCTGTCACCCTGGATGTGGAAACGGCGAGTCCGTATCTCGAGGTGTCTGAAGATCGGAAGAGTGTGAGATGGACCGGGATCTGGAGGGATCTCCCTGACACCGGGAAGAGATTCACAAACTGGGATTGTGTGTTGGAATCGGAGGGATTCACATCGGGGAGACATTACTGGGAGGTGGAGGTGACGGGGAATCGGGAGTGGAGGCTGGGAGTCGCCGCAGAGTCTGTGGAGAGGAAGGAATGGGTCAGACTGAGTCCGGAGACCGGATTCTGGGTCATCGGGCGGGATTATTACGTGTTACATCCGGATTATGACGAGTACCGTGATCTCCCATTCCCCGAGTCCCATCTCCCTGCCGGTCCCTCCCCCGGGAGGGTGGGAGTTTATCTCAGTTACGAGTCCGGGAGAGTTTCATTTTACAACGCGGAGACCAAGTCCCATCTCCACACCTTCACTGGGAATAAATTCACGGGGAAACTTTATCCTTTCTTCATGACCTGGGATGAAAACCAGTGGCTGAGAATCTGCTCCGGTTCCGCTCCGGGTCTGTAAACTGGTCGGGTCCCGGGACCGGCGTCAGGAGTAAAGTCCCTGTAAGTATAAATGTGCGGAGAGTGCAGCTAAATACGTGGCTAAGGAGATGGTGCAGGAGGGAGGGCTTCATGTTTCTGGACAATTGGGCTTTGTTCCCGGGAAGATGGGGCCTGGGCCGACGGGACGGTTTTCCCCTGAGCTGGAGGGGGACTAACATCCTTGCGGGTAGATTTGCCAGTGCTGCTCTGGGGCATTTAATCTAGATTTGCAGTGGGAGGGGAACCAGAGTGTTAGTGCAGATAGTGAGGAGGAGGAGGATAAGGAACATGAGAGGACTGCATGTATAGACAGAAATGAAAATGCAAACTTTATACATATTCTATATATTATATATATTCTCAGGTACATCTATTTCAATGCACGGAGTATTGTACGGAAAACAGATGAGTTTTGGGCGTGGGTTGACACGTGAGATTACGTCATTACTGCTATTAGTGAGACTTGGTGGCAGAAGGGGCAGAACTGGCAGCTTAATGTTCCGGTAAAATTGGAGAAGGGCCAATTTTGTAGAAATGAAAAAGGATCAAGGAAGAGTGGATTGGGAAAGGTTTTTTTTTCTCTGGAAAGAATGTGTTCAGTAAGTTCAAAGGCGAAATTTTGGGAGTGCAGAGTTTGCACGTTCCTGCCAGGATTAAAGGCAAACTTAACAGGATATTGGCGATTTGGTTAAGAAAAAGGGAGAAGTGTATAGCAGGTAAAGGCAACAAAGAACAAATGAGGTACTTGAAGAGTATAGAAAATGTAAGAAAATACTAAAGAAGGAAATCTGGAAAGCAAAAAGACATGAGGCTCCTTTGCAGATAATGTGAAGGTAAACCCAAAGGGTTTCTACAAGAATATTAAGAGTGAAAGGATAGTAAGGGACAAAATTGGTCCCCTAGAAGATCAGAGTGGTCGTCTATGTGTGGAGCCTCACGAGATGGGGGAGATCTGAAACAGTTTTTTTGCATCAGTATTTACTCAGGAAACTGGCATAGTGTATATGGAAGGAAGGGAAACAAGCAGTAGTGTCATGGAACATTTGTAGATTAAAGAGGAGGAGGTGCTTGCTGCCTTACAGCGAATAAAGGGAGATAAATCCCCCAGGCCTGACTTGATATTTCCTCGCACCCTGAGAGAGACTAGTGTAGAAATTGCAGGGGCCCTGACAGAAATATTTAAAATGTCCTCAGCCACGGGTGCAGTGCCGAAGGATTGGAGGGTAGCTCATGTTATTCCGTTGTTTAAAAAAGGCTCCAATAGTAAACCAGGTAATTACAGGCCGGCGATCCTGACATCAGTAGTAGGTAAATTATTGGAAGGTGTTCCTAGAGATCGGATATACAAGTATTTGGACAGCCAAGGGCTGATTAAGGATAGTCAGTATGGCTTTGTGCGTGGTAGATCGTGTTTAATGAATCTTGTAGAGTTTTTCGAGGAAGTGACCAAGAAAGTAGATGAAGGAAAGGCTGTGGATGTTGTCTACATGAACTTTAGTAAGGTCTTTGACAGGGTCCCACAAGGTTAGTTCAGACACTAGGTATCCATGGAGAGGTTATAAACTGGATTCGAAACTGGATGTGTGGGAAAAGACAGAGAGCGGTAGTGGATGATTGCTCCTCAGACTGAAGGCCTGTGACTAGTGGTGTGCCTCAGGGATCTGTGCTGCGACCATTGTTGTATGTTGTCTATATCAATGATCTAGATGATAAAGTGGTAAATTAGATTAGCAATTTTGCTGATGACACCAAGATTGGAGGCGTTGTGGACAGCGAGGAAGAATTTCAAAGCTTGCCGAGGGATCTGGATCAACTGGAAAAATGGGCCAGAAAATGACAGATGGAATTTAATGCAGACAGGTGTGAGGTGTTGCATTTTGGAAGGACAAACCAAGGTAGGACATACACAGTAAATGGTAGGGCACTGAGGAGTGCGGAGAAACAAAGGGATCTGGGAGTTCAGGTAATTAATTCCCTGAAAGTGGTGTCACAGCTGGACAGAATTGTAAAGAAGGCTATTGGCATCCTGGCATTCATAAATCAAAGAATTGAGTATAGGAGTTGGGATATTATGGTGAGGTTGTATAGGACATTGGTGAGGCCAAATTTGGAGTGTTGTGTGCAATTCTGGTCAACTGACTATAGGAAGGATATCAGTAAGATTGAAAGAGTGCAGAGAAGATTTACTAGGATGTTGCCGGGTCTTCAGGAGTTGAGTTAGGACTTTATTCCTTGGAGGGTAGAAGAATGAGAGGAGATTTGATAGTTTACAAAATTACGAGCGGTATAGACAGAGTAAATGCGAGTAAGTTCTTTCCTCTTAAATTAGGAGAGATAAATACGAGAGGACATGGCTTTAGAGTGAAAGGGGAAAGGTTTAGGGGGATCTTCTTCACTCAGAGAGTGATGGGAGTGTGGAACGAGCTACCATCTGACGTGGTAAATGCGGTCTCGCTCCTAAGGTTTAAGAATAAATTGGATAGATGCATGGATGGGAGAGGTTTGGAGGGTTACGGACTGGGTGCAGGTCAATGGGACGAGCGGAATAAAGTGCCTGCACAGACTCGAAGGGCCGAATGGCCTGTTTTTCTTGCTGCAGTTTTATATTGTTCAATGGAAGCAGGTACAGAGGAGATGTAGGGGGTAGGTTTTTACGCAGAGAGCTGTGAATCCATGGGATGGGCTGCAGGCGGCGGTGGTGGAGGCGGACATGGTAGAGTCTTTTAAGATGCTCCACGATGGCTACGTGGAGCTTAGAAAAATAGAGGGCTATGGGTAAAGCCTGGGAAGTTCTAAAGTAGGGATATGTTCGGCACAGCTTAGCGGGCCTAACGGCCTTTATTGTGCTATATGTTTCCTACGTTTCGAAGAATTTAAGTGTGGTGGTGTCCATATTCAGATGTACCGTAATTCCGAGTTGTGTAAGTTTTCTCGGTATGAAACAATTGATCACAAACTATTTCAATATGAAATATACAAGATTGAAGGAAATGATGTGTAAGCTTCAGGGCAATCTTTGTGGGTTCATGGTTTTCATGTCAAAATCTTTACTGGGTTATGGATGTGACTTCAATTTAATTCACCGTACCTTGTTTCATGATTACAATCTATTGGGTTTTGAGGTAGTTTAGCATTCATTTGAAAAATAACAAGTAGATAGTGTTTTATGTATCAATTCTGTACCCCACACACCAGTCCAGATGGGAATGCGCCTCTAAGTTGGATTTTCGACTGTCATTCATCCAAAGCACGCCGTATTTCTTCACATTATCCAATCCTAAAAAGGGAAAGATGGAGGCTGGTATGATTGATCTTCAATTAGCCAACCAGCATTGGACTGTCCCTCTTGAAAATTCGGACTGTGAGGTTTGCAGGCGCGAAATGGAATAGATGCACATATCCACAGACCAATGTGTGTGCGTCATCTGACTGACATCTGGAGAGGACAAATGAGTGACTTGGACTGTGCTTTAGGCCAACACCTCCCCCTAACCCCCCGAACACACACACACACACACACACACACACACACACACACACACACACACACACACACACACACACACACACACACACACACACACACACACACACACACACACACACACACACACACACACACTCACACTATCCGAATGTTCCGCAGCTGCCAGTTGATGGAACAATACGCCCGGGTATAACACCTCGGAGATCAGGCGGTGAATGTGAGGAACTGGACTCCGGACTAGAAACAGTGCAGCTGACACTGGCTTGTGCTCAGGACGCGGCTTTATGAATGAACTGAAACACCGAGGTGACCGGATATTTCACCGCGCTGATCATCCGCTCCCTGAATTTCGACTGAGTCACCGCGTAAATAAATGTGTTCGCGCAGCAGCTGAAATTCCTCAGCGAAAACCCGACGAGGTGAAAGATCCATTCAGAATCATTGAAATTGAATCCTTTCCCTGAGACCTGATAATATATGAAATTTACAACGAATGTCATCCACAGGAGGATGAAGCTGCCGGAGATGGTGAAGAGTAAAACCACAGACCTCCTCCTGCTCTCCATCTCCGGGTCACTGCGGTTCTCCCCCTTGCTCTGACCCTTCAGCCCCTTACGGACCCGACTGGCCACTAAAATGTGCCTGACTGTCAGAGCGTTGAGCAGCAGGATCCCAGCGAAAGGGAGAAACGGAGTTAAAACCGTATCCAGCCAGTCATATACTACCCACCCGGGGTCAGTGAAGACATTGTCCTTGAGATCACAGAACCATGGGACATTGTCGATGATCATCTTGGATTCCCAAGTGAAGTATCGGGGAACGCTTTCCAAATAGAACAGTACACTGGTTGTTGTTAGAACCACAGTCGCAGTTTTCCCGGTGCAATATTTTGTTTTCAGCTTCTGGCAGCAAATGGCGACGGACCGATCCAAGGTGAAAGTGACGGTGAACCAGACAGAACAGTGTGTAGATGTGTATTTCAGTACATCGATAGCACTGCACACAGGGGTGATGTTCAGAAAACACCCCCGGAAGGAATAGAATCTGATTTGATATAAAATGACGCTGGTGACAATGGTCAGTAGATCCCCAGCTGCCATGGCCACCAGGTAGCGAGTGGTGCAGGTAGAGAGGCCGCATTTTCCCCGGGACAGGATCACAATCGCCACTAAATTCACTGGACAGAGAGAGGGAGAGAAACAGACACTGGGCATTACTGAAAACATTCTCCGGAAATTAACACGGGATCGGGTTTCAGCTAAAGATCAGTAGTGAGAGTTTGCACGCTAGAGCCTGTGTGAACGGCTATTGATCTAACATCAGACACGGGTCTCACTGCCTCTGCCCTGACTCTTTCAGAGCGGGGATAAGACAACGTGTGGACAAAAATTTGCGATAAAAACAAGCTGCACGAACAACAACGTTCGGTGCTGATCCCAATTCCAGTCGCTGATGGAGCGGGTTTCACTGAATTAACCTTGACTGACCCGGTCTCTGGAAACTCAGCTTCTGAAGGGTCCGGGAAGGGATACAGAGGTGAGCAACACACACAAAATACAGCAGGAACTCAGCAGGTCAGGCTTCAAACGTGGAATTGAACAAATTCTCGTATCAGCCCAGACCCTTCTTCAGGACGAAATGGCGCCTCAGTTTCTGACGGGTCTCAGGGGAAAAGCAGGAACAACTTAGTGACCTGAGAATGAGAGGCTCCGTTGATGGATTAATTCTGCAGGACAGTTCCATTCGATTGCTCTCGACAGCAGATCCATGGACACAGTTCAGGTGATCAGACCCATCATTGACCAACAATCAGTGGAATGCGACTGTGACAGAGTCCACAGGGAGACGTGAAACACAGGACCAAGGGTTCATTCTGATCAATAACTCAGGAAGGAACATTACAATGTAAATCACTCGCAGTCTCACCTTCCCGGAGAGCCGCCTGTCCCGAAAACTGGGACAAATCTGAACAAAGCCCCATTAAAGCCCCACCGGCCTCACTTACCGGAGAACTGCCGGTCCCGAACACTGGGACAAATCTGAACAAAGCCCCATTAAAACCCCACCGGCCTCACTTCCCGGAGAGCTGCCTGCCCCAAGCAGTGGGACACCTGTGGACAAGGTCCCATTAAACATCTAATTAGAAGATTAGCCTGCGGGTGGAGACAGATTCATGGGACTTTTTCCAGAGTTATCCCAGTGGTAGGAACAAGAAGTTTTCCGGGAAAGTGTTCCTGGCACTGGGATAACACTGGACAAAGTCCCATGACTGTGTCTGCACCCGCCGGTCTAATCTGCTAATTAACTTTGTCGACGACGCTACATCTCAAACAATAACGGGGTACCCTACAGGGAAGAAGTCATCTCTCAGACACAGTGGTTTCGGGAAAACAACCTCTCCCTCAAAAACAATAGAGCGGGTTATGGATTACGGGAGGAATAGAGACGGGCTAACCCCTATTGACATCAATGGATCTGGGCTTGAGAGGGTGAACAACTTTAAGCTCCTCGGCATCCACATCACCGAGAAACTCATGTGGTCTGTACACGCCAGCTGTGTGGTGAAAAATGCACAACAGCGCCTCTTTCACCTTAGATGGTTGAGGAATTTCTCTAAGGGCCCCCATGTCCTGGGAACTTACTACAGGGGCACAATTGAGAACATCCTGACTGGGTGCATCACTGCCTGGTATTGGAGCTGTACTTCGCTTAATCGCAGGATTCTGCAGAGAGTGGTGCGGACAGCCCAGAACATCTGTAGTTGTGAACTTCCCATGATGCAGGACATTTACAAAGGCAGGTGTGTAAAAAGGGGCCGAAGGATCATTGGGGACCCGAGTCACCCAACTACAATTTGTTTCAGCTGCTACCAACCGGAAAACGGTGCCGCAGCGTAAAACCCAGGACCAACGGGTTCCGGGACAGCTTCTTCCACCAGGCCATATGACTGATTAACTCACGCTGAGTTGAGTGTATTCCTATGTTACATAAACTGTTCTATTCATGATAAAATATTGTAAATTACGTTAAGGATGTGAGAAATGAAGTCAATTCAATTCAATTAAATTCAAACCCTCCCAGTCACACCTTCTGAAGAGATGCCTGGCCTCAGCACTGGGGCAAATATGAACACATTCCCATTCAAACCCTCCAGTCTCACCTTCCCGGAGAGCTGTCTGTCCCCAGCACTGGGACAAATATGAACACATTCCTATTCAAGCCCTCCAGTCTCACCTTCTCGGAGAGCTGTCTGTCCCCAGCACTGGTAAAAGTCTGGACAAGGTGTCATTAAAGGCAAGAACAACGTTTGAGTCGATCCCATGAATTAGAGGAGAGACTGAGGTTTAGTCCAATTGTCATTAAATATGAAAAATCAGAATATTGAAAAGTCAGGATCCATATGTCTGAAAGATATCTGTACAATTATCATCTTTGAAAGCTTGTTAAATGATCATAAACAGGATAAGACTTGTTAGCTCTCAAAAATACCTATCATGAATTGTTCTGCTCACTCACCAGGAACGCCAATAACGGCAATAAACACGAACAATATTCTCTCCACGCTCAGATACCTATCCAACAATGCAGGCATTTTCTCTGCCCGGTGTTCTGTCCCCCTGTGCTACAGGCGATCGCTCAGAATGAAATATCAGGCAGCACATGCCTGTGGTTTTAATACCATTTAGCGAATCCACAGGGACAGTTTCAACAGATTTAAAATAACATTTTAAAATATCTACAACATGATTACATCAGACTGTTGCAATCCCCGCTGTGACGGATTGCGATTAATTTAGTGAATTAATATTTAGACCATTTATGGGAGTTACTTTGTCCCAGCAAATGTTACTGAGCCTTCCGAGGTGCCTTATCAATTCAGTGTGCTTGCACTGGTAATATGTACTTCCATGGAACCATTTGTCAGAAGGAGATGAGTTATACAGCTCTTGTTACATACATTCAGGTCAACTCTTTGAGTGATTATGCAAAAAGTTTGAAGTTAATAATTCATCTCCGTCTGCCTTAGGTCACGAACTTATCAATCACCCCTGCTGTGGGCACTTTCTGGAGGTCCAAAATCCGCATGCTAAACAACCGCTGGACTAAGTGTGTAAATGCAGGACGGGACTATGTTGAACGATATATGTGCCTGGTTTTCTAAATTTGACTGCTTCTGCCTTAGGCCACGAACTTATCAATCACCCTCATATTCACAGGCTTTTATATTTGTTTAATTAGATCTGTTCTTGATTATGGCTGTGTGGCTTATAGATCAGCTTAACCTTTAACTTTAACACATTAGGGTGTGATACAAGCACAGGCTTTAAGACTGTGTTGTGGTGCATTAAGGTCGCCGGCTATTTCTGATTTACTGGTTGAAATGGGACAACTACCCTTACCATTGCGGAGACTGAGGATCTTAACATACTGGATTAACTTGAAGTTGTGTTAGAAAACTTTTGGGAACATCATAAGAATAGAGGTCAACGATGTGGGGAACCTTGGGTTTTCCTGTTTATTGTTTTACAACATTGAGTCACAGTTGATTTAATTTGGCTTTTTTGACACTGATCAACAGGATAAGACTCCTTTGTCTCAAAGAGAAATCAGATACCTACAAAGCGATAAAACTCAAAATAGTTGATGGTATAAGTATTCATCCCGATAATATGATGCAGCAAATCATCACTGGCGCAGCAAACCAGTTTTAGAAGACACATTATTAGTTCCGTGGAGATCACCATGTGCAGTCAGGATGTTTCAATTGACTATAGTAAGAATACACCTGTATCGGGCAGGTCCAAATGCACTCAGTGCTCTGGCAAACACTACACCATGAAGTCTGAAGGCTCCAAGCAACTGTCTGAAAAGGTTACAAAAAGCAAGAACATTGGAGAGGCATGCGGGCAACAGTTGTATGAGCAATCTCTCAAATCTCAGCCACGGAAGCATGTAACTCATCGCAAGGTCGCCCACAGGTCTCTTGGTGTCCTCCATCACTTGTCCACGTCTCCGTTTTTGAGGACAGCCTGCTCTTGGCAGATTTACATCTCTGACATGTTATTTCATTTTTTTCTGGACGGAAGAGAAATTGCAGCTGAGCTGGAAATGCACTGAATCCCCCTGTTTTCCTCGGCTGCGTAAGCCAAGGGAAGGCAACCTCCGGCCCCGCCAAACTCATGAGACCGAGTCGCTCTCCCACCACCAACCGCTGTCAGTGTGGATGCTGTGTAATCCGCTACATGCTACAAATTAGTGCCAGGAAATATACGGTTAATTTAACTATAATTATCAATCTGAACCACAGGGTTAGTGAAGGATAACCAAGAAGAAAAGGGCCCATTCTAATCAAACAGTCGAATGTGCACAATTTGGAGTTCATCTTAAACTTCTCAGTCACTCGTGCGCTAGGCCATCGGTCAGCGTAAACGCCCACCTCAACTTCCGAACGTTGTTCGCAATCTATCCTGAACAAACGGGTCTCCCACAGGATCGTACGCTATGATCGGTCTACCCAGCGTCCTTTCTCTTCATCGCCCGACGAGTAAAAGCACAAGACCAACCTTAGTGTCGGCACCAGAGAAACATCCCCTTAACTCCTTGTCTCCTCATAGAACCATATAACCACAGAACATTACAGCACAGAAACAGGCCTTTTGGCCCTTCTTGGCTGTGCCGAACCATTTTTCTGCCTAGTCCCACTGACCTGCACCTGGCCCATATCCCTCCAAACCCCTCTCATCCATGTACCTGTCCAAGCTTTTCTTAAATGTTGAAAGTGAGCCCGCGTTTACCACTTCAACTGGCAGCTCATTCCACACTCCCACCTCTGTGAAGAAGCCCCCCCAGCAGTATTCCCTTTAAACTTTAACCCCTTCACCCTTAACCCATGTCCTCTTTTTTTTCTCTCCACCAGCCTCAGTGGAAAAAGCCTGCTTGCATTCACTCTGTCTATATCCTTCATAATTTTATATACTTCTCTCAAGTCTCCCTTCATTCTCCTACGCTCCAGGGAATAATGTCCTAACCTATTCAACCTTTCTCTGTAACTCAGTTTCTCTAGTGCCGGCAACATCCTTGTAAACCTTCTCTGCACTCTTTCAACCGTATTAATATCTTTCCTGTAATTCGGTGACCAAAACTGCAAATAATACTCCAACTGCAGCCTCACCAATGCCTTATCCAACCTCACCATAACATTCCAACTCTTATATTCAATACTTTGATTTGTAAAGGCCAATGTACCAAAAGCACTCTTTACTACCTTATCTACTCGTGACGCCACGTCGTGAATTTTGTATCTGTATTCCTAGATCCCTCTGTTCTACTGCACTCCTCAGTGCCCTACCATTTACCTTGCATGTTCTACCCTGTTTTTTTTCCTACCAAAGTGCGATACTTCAGACATGTCTGTATTAAGCTTCATCGGCCATTTTCAGCCTATTTTTCCAGCTGGTCCAGATCCCTCTGCAGGCTGTGAAAACCTTCCTCACAGTCCACTAAAACTCCAATCTTCGTATCATCAGCACATTTGCTGATCCAATTTACCACTTTATCATCCAGATCATTGATATAGATGACAAATAACAATGGACCCAACACTGATCCCTGTGGCACACCACTAGTCACAGGCCTCCACTCAGAGAAGCAATCCTCCACTACCACTATCTGACTTCCCCCATTGAGCCAATATCTAATCCAATTTACTACCTCACCGTATACCTGGCGACTGAATCTTCCTAACTATCCTCCCATGCGGGACCTTGTCAAAGGCCTTACTGAAGTCCATGTAGGCAGCATCTACTGCCTTCCCTTCATCTAATTTCCTTGTAACATCCTCGAAAAACTCTAATAGATCGGTTAAACATGACTTACCACGCACAAAACCGTGTTCAGTCTCCCTAATAAGTCCCTGTCCATCTAAATACTTGTAGATCCTATCTCTTAGAACTCCTCCCAATAATTTACCTACTACCGACTTTAAATTTACTGGCCTATAATTTCCCGGATTAATTTTAGAGCCTTCTTAAACAGCGGAACAACATGAACTATCCTCCAATCCTCCGGCTTCTCACCCGTAGATACCGAAATTTTAAATATATCCGCCAGGGCCCCTGCAATGTCAACACTAGGCTCCTTCAAGGTCTGATGGAACACCCTGTCAGGTCCTGGGGATTTAACTACTCTGATTTTACTCAAGATAGCAAACACCTCCTTCTCTTCAATCTGTGCAGGTTCCATGACCTCACTACTTGTTTGCCTCATTTCCATTGGCTCCATACCAGTTTCCTTAGTAAATACAGACGCAAAAAAACATTTAAGATCTCCCCCATTTCTTTTCGTTCCATACATAGCCGACCACTCTGATCACTTACTATCCTTTTGCTCTTAATATACTTATAGAAGCTCTTTGGATTATCCTTCACCTTGACTGCCAACGCTACCTCATGTCTTCTTTCAGCCCTCCTGATATCTCTCTTAAGTTTCTTTTTGCACTTTTTATATTCCTCAAGTACCTTATCTGCTCCCTGTTTCCTATACATGTCATACATCTCTCTCTTCTTCTTTATCAGAGTTCCAATATCGCTAGAGAACCAAGGTTCCTTATTCTTATTCACTTTGCCTTTAATCCTGACAGGAGCATATAAACTCTGCACTCTCAAAATTTCTCCTTTGGAGACCTTCCACTTACCAACGACATCCTTGCGAGCGAACAACCTGTTCCAATCTACGCTTTTTAGATCCTTTCTCATTTGTTCAAAATTTGCCTTTTTCCAGTTTAGAACTTCAACCCGAGGACCAGATCTCTCTTTATCCATGATCAAGTTAAAACTAATGGTATTATGATCACTGGAAACAAATTGTTCCCCTACACACACTTCCGTCACCTGTCCTAACTCGTTTCCTAACAGGAGATCTAATATTTCATCCTCTCTAGTCGATACCTCTACTTATTAATTTAGAAAACTTTCATGAACACATTTTACAAACTCGAACCCGTCTAGACCTTTAACAGTCTGGGAGTCCCAATCAATACGTGGAAAATTAAAATCCCCTACTATCACAACTTTATGATTCCTGCAGTTGTCTGCTATCTCTCTGCATATTTGCTCCTCCAAATCTCGCTGACTATTGAGTGGTCTATAATACAACCCCATTAATGTGGTCATACCTTTCCTGTTTCTCAGCTCCACCCAAATGGCCTCGGTAGACAAGCCCTCTAATCTTTCCCGCCGAAGCACTGCTGTAACATTTTCCCTGACTAACAATGCCACCACCCCACTAGTCATCCGTCTGCCTCTATCTCGTCTGAAATATCAGAACCCTGGAAAATTAAGCTGCTAGTCCTGCCCCTCCTGTAGCCAAGTTTCACTAATGGCTACAATGTCAAAATTTCACGTGTCAATCCACACCCTCAGCTCGTCAGCCTTCCCCACAATACTCCTCGCATTGAAATAGACACACCTCAGAAGATTATTACACAACTCTTCTATTTGTGACTTTGCATGAAACTTTAACATCATTTATTTTCACCCCCGCTCCACTATCTGCTCGCACTCTGGTTCCCATTCCCCTGCAAATCCAGTATAACACCTTCCTGCAATGATATTGGTCCCCCAGTAGTTCAGCTGTAACCCGTCTCTGTTGTACAGGTCGCACCTGCCCCAGAAAAGGTCCCAATGATCCTGAAATCTGAAACCCTGCCCCCTACACCAGTTCCTCAGTCACGTGTTCATCCTCCACAGCATCCTATTATCACCCTCATTGGCACGTGGCACAGGTAGCAATCCTGAGATTACCACCCTCCAGGTCCTGCTTTTTAACTTCCTACCAATCTCTCCGTACTCACTCTGCAGGACCTCCTCAATCTTTCTTCCTACGTCATTGGTACCGATGTGTACCGTGACATCTGGCTGCTCACCCTCCCATTTCAGAATTATGTGCACGCCATCAGAGACATCCCTGACCCTGGAACCCGGGAGGCATCAAAGGCGTCTATGTCAAAACCGCAGAACCTCCTGTATGTACGTCTAACTATCGAGTCCCCTATCACTACTGCTCTCCTCTTCTTCCTCTCTCTCTTCTGCACTGCAGAACCAGATTCATTACCAGAGATCCGGCTTCCGCAGCATGTCCCAGGTAATTCATTAAACACCCCCCCCCCCCCACAGTATCCATTTCGGTATACTTGCTGTTGAGGAGAATGGCCACAAGGGAGCCCTGCTCTGCCTGCCCTCTCCCCGTCCCTCGCCTGACGGTAACCCAATTACCTGTGCGCTGCTGCTTTGGCGTAACCGCCTCCCTGCAGCTACTATCTATAAACTCCTCATTCTCCCGAATGATCCGGAGGTCATCCAGCTCCTGCTCTGGTTCCCTAACGCTGCAGCTGGATGAACTTCTCGCAGGTGTCGTTGTCAGGGACACCAGAGGTCTCCCTGAATTCCCATATCCTGCAAGAGCAGCATTCCAACATCCTGCCTGGCATTCTCTCTACTCTAAACGAACAAAACAAAATTTACCGGAAGCTTCTCTCGGCTCTACCTGTTCACACTGAAGCCTGTTGAACCAAAGCCGTCCCACTCTGACTCAGTCATATGGCCGCTGTACATGGCGGTCTTTTTTTTTTAACCTTTGGCGCGCTACGTTACGCACCTGCGCAGTCTAGACTCTTTGCTCCAATCATTTAAAAAAATGGCTTCTTTCCGAGATGTCTTTACTTCTTCAATCTCCGCCTCTTGCTTCAATTCATCTCTTATCTTCAACCACAACCCATGGAAGCCAGAAACGAAGCAAGCTGAGAACAGCTGAAATACATAGAGCGCGAAATGATAAACATAGACACAAAATGAAGTATATAGGACACCGAATGAAATATGCAGGGCTCTCAGATTATTAACTGTAATGTTAGCTGTTAACTGCATATATTAAATGGACAGTGCTTTTGGGTTGACTGGGATCTCCTGTGAGCTCCTTTGGGAGTTTCAAAACATGTATCAGGATGAGGGTGAGAAGCCCTTTGGGTACCTTGTTCGGCGAGAGAGACGGGTTAATGGATTCCGGCGCCGGTGGGTCATTCGGGCGGAACAGGTGGATTAGTTAAAGATGGATCAGGTACTTAGAGGTGCCCAGGCCGAGTCTCCGGCAGACTTATAAAACGCGCCCCCCTCCGACGTTCGTTCAACTGATCAGAGATGTGAGGGGGGATGAGCGCGCGTTGAGGCCGCGGGAGAACTCTGTCAGCAGGGTGAGATCCTCAGTTGTAGCCCCCGGTGGGGATGGAAGAAGAGCCGGCTCCACACGGCAACTGATAAAGTAGGTGGTGGCCCAGCTGAGGACTGAGGGGTCGGTAGGGAGGGCTTCGGCCCCCAGAGGACGGACGGCGCAGTATGCTGCGAGTGGTGGAGAGTCTGCGAGAAGAAGAGCGGCTGGTAGCGTGTGCTATAACTGTGGGAAGGGGGACACTTCCGGAGAGTCTGTGAAAGGCAGGGGCTGTGCTATAACTGTGGAGAGGAAAACCACTTCCGTAGGGAATGTGAGCGACCGGAAGGCTCTAGGAGAGCGACTCCCCGGGTATCCAGGAAGGGAGAAGTGTCAGGAAACTTAGAGGGGACCCAGTGAGGGAACGGCCTGGTGTCTGTAAGGGAGCACGTTCCCAAAAATGCATCAAGGAACCCACGAAATCAAAAGAGTCGATTCCGGAAGGATTAGTGGGACCCCGATCCATCGCGTCGCGACGGATAGAGGGAAGCTGTGCTAAAGCCATACTCGAAACGGGGTCACACAGGTCACGCTACTGTACCGTTCCTTTTACAACCAGTAATTGAAGTATTGGCTATTGACCCCATTCCGTGCACTGGAGATTTGGGGTGTCAGTGCTGGGGATTATCCGTATGACGGGTATTTATCGGTGAAACTGGAGTTTTCACAAGCCGATGTGGGAGTGTCTGAAGTTTTGGAGACATTGTCGCTGGTTTGTCCGAACCCGGTTGAGACGGGGGGCGGGGGGGGGGGGTGGTGCTTCAATCCTGGTGGAGACCAACATCCCTGTGTTGCGGTGGCTTATGGGGGCCTGCCAGGAGAGGGCGAGTGAGAACTGTTCGGGGACCAGGGCCGAGCAGCCAGCGTTTCATGCTGCTTTTGAGGAAGAGCCCTGGGCCGGAGACTGAATTTAAACGACGGACTGTGTGAAACACCCAGTCGAAGCCTTTGTTGATAAGGCCCCGGGAAGTAGCAAGAGTGATGGGAAATCTTCCCCAGATTTCCCGGAGTGCCTGATGGCGAGGCCCTTTCAGTGGCCGCCCCGGAGGACCTCGAGGGGGAGACACGATTTCCGGCTGGGGTTCTGCTGAGGCCCGAACTGCAGAGGCTCTCGATGGTAGATGCGAGGCGGATAGCTATCAGTGTCAGGAACACTACGAAAAGAGAAATCACCTTTTAAGAGAGGGATGCCGCTGGGGCATTTGTTCCCGGTGACGTTAATGTCTAGAGCCCCTGTGAGGTCCACTAGAGGGGAAGGATTGGAAAACAGAGGAGAGTTGACTACTGAGGCCTTTAACTTTGGGGACTCTCCTGTACCGCCGGAGTGGAAACGCAAGATGGTGGGGAAGATATTGAAGCTGGAAGATGTTTTTTCTCCTGGCGTGTTTGATTTCGGTTGCTACAAGAACACTCGCTATACCATTCAAGTGACTGAGGACACCCAGTTCAGGGAGAGGTCGCGGCGACTGTCCTCTGCCGATGTGGAGGACGTGCGGCAGCACTTGTACAAGTTGAAGGAAGCTGGAATCATCACTGAGTCCCGAAGCCCCTATGCGTCCCCAATAGTGATGGCCCGGAAGAACGGAAGGGTACGCAGGTGTGTGGACTACAGGACCCTGACCTGGCGCACTGTCCCGGACCAGAATACGGTCCCGAGGGTCGAAGACGCGTTGGCCAGTCTGAGTGGAGCGAAATGATTTAGTTTGCTGGACTTGAGTAGTGGATACCCGATGAGTGAGATGGGATTCCCGATGGGATTACTACCAGATCCCGAAGAGTGAGGCCGACAAAGAGAAGACGGTATTTATATGCTCTTTGGGTTTTTTCCCCCAGTTCGAAAGGATGCCCCAGGGCATATCGGGAGCCCCTGCCACCTTCCAGAGGGTCATGGAGAAGACGTGTTTGGAGGTAGTGTTTGGAGCCAAGGCTACTGAAGGTGCTATATCGGCTGAGGGAGGAAGGATTAAAACTCTCCCCGGAGAATTGTCAGTTCTGCAAGACGTCTGTTAGCTATGTTGGACACATAATCTAGCATTTGTAGTAGCTACAGACCCGGATAAGAGAGAAGCGGTGACCACGTGGCCGAGGCCCCGGACTGTGAGAACTCTGAGCACGTTCTTGGGGTTCTGTGGTTATTATCGGAGATTCGTGAAGGGCTCCGCCAAAGTGGGCTACCTCTTGAACCAACTTCTGCGTGGTTACCCTCCCTTGGGGAAGAAAGGAAAAGAGGGACGGGAGGTTGGAGAATATCTCAAACCGTCGGAGCCCTTTGGACAGAGATTGGATATGAAATGTGAGGAGGCTTCTAAATCGTTGAAAGAGTTGCTGACCCAGGCACCGGTGCTGGCTTTTACGGACCCCGTTTACCCTGTGTACTACACACGACGCCAGCCGAGAGGGATTAGCGGCCGTCTTGTATCAAGATCACGGCACCGGCTTGAGACCTGTCGCGTTTGTCAGCCGGAGTTTGCCGCCCGCCGAGAGAAACTATAAGCTGGAGTTACTGGCGTTGAAGTGGGCAGTGGTGGACAAGCTGAGTGACTATCTCTCCGGAGCCAGGTTTGAGGTGAGGACGGACAACAACCCAGTACTTATATCCTGACTTCAGCGAAATTGGATGCTACAGGCCATCGGAGATGGCGGCCTTGTCGGTATATGATCTCAGCCTGAAGTACTGGCCGGAGAGCAGGAATGTCAATGCGAATGCTTTGTCACGACGGGAGCATGAGGAACAGGAGACGGAGGAGGAGTGGGAGAGCATTCCTGCTCCTGGGGTGAAAGTCATGTGTCAGTTTGCTATCAGCGTGAAGGCCGAGGAAAAGGAAAGGCCGGAGCGAGCAGTGGACCCATTGAGGGCTTCTGATGACGCTCTACCCCCAGCTTACTGTGACCTGACTGCAGTGAAGACTAAGCAGTTGCCGGAATTCAGTCCGGGGGAAGTGGCAGCTGCTCAGCGAGATGACCCGGGCATTGGCGCTGTTTGATGCGCTGTGGAAAAGGGAGATGTGGCGTGGGCGGAGAAGACGAAATACGCTTTAGTGCCTCAGTTATTGAGGGAATGGCCTCAGTTGAAGTTGAAGAAACAAGTTTTATATCGGGTAACGTCACCCCCGGACCGACCTCGATGTTGGCAGTTATTTCCGCCTGAGAAGTATCATAAGGAATTTGGGACTACCTGGGAAACACAAGCTGGCTGATCGCTGGGCGGACACGCCCTATGTAGTAGAGAGTCAGATGCCAAATCTACCGGTTTTCCGGATGAGGCCCAAGGATGGGAGGGGGCACGTCAAGATTCTCCATCAGAATCCCTTGTTGCCTCTGGGGTGAGATGTACAGGTAGAGCGGGAGCCCGAGGTGCCGGCTGCGCCTTGTACCAGCACTCTGCGTCCACGCAGGGTGGAGGAAGAGCCCACACCGGAAGAGTCGGGCCCGGGCACAGACCCTGTGAGGGATACTGACTCGGAGGATGATGACTCGGACGATCGGTACATGCTGCCGTTCGCTGACGCCACCGTGATGGAGGGGGAGGCTCCTGGTCCTTCCCCCACTGGGTTAGAGGGAGTAAGGGGGGCTAGTGGTGGACTGTCGGGGTTACCACTTGGCGTTGGAATAAAGGATGTGGGGCCCAAGCAAGAGATGGAGGGTTCCGAGGTGCAGAGGGGTTTCGGTGACCGCTCGCGGGAGGGTTCGCCTCGTAGTTCCCATCAATCTCCCGTATTGTCCGAGGGGGAGGAGTTAGAAGAAGGAGTGCGCAGCCTCAGAGAAGTAGGCACCCCCCGGACAGGTTGGGCTATGTGGCACCTGCGGAACAGGGTGTGATCCACTGTTTTGGGGAGTTATGCCACTGCTTTCTGCACTTGGATTGGGAGGTGTGTTCTGCAGGAGGGGTTGGCGAATTATCTGAACATCATGATGGTATGACTTAATTCGGTGGGAGGAGAATGAGCGTTTCTCAGATTATTAACTGTAATGTTAAATGTTAACTGTTATAAAGTGGGTCCTCTGTAGCGTTATAATGAAACGACTTTGTAGGTAACTGATTTGGTGATGCTCTGTTTAGTTGAAATATTTGGGTTATAATTATTGATAATGGCGGAACTAACCACTGGAAGCGATGTTGTTCTATCGGTATGTGTGGGAGCCTGGAGTCAGTGCGCGGGTTTTTCGGGAGGAGAACCGAAGAGGAAGGACGTGCTGGACCCTTTGGTCCCAGGTTTGTCCCAGGCGGCGGGTCGAGAAGGTTGGAGAAGATCGAATGATGGACAGAAAGATTCGATAATTGAGCTCCAGCGGTTGTGCACGAACTGATTGAACTCTGATAAGCCGGCGCCTTTTTTCTTTTCTTTTTATATTGTACCGCTATTAATTACCTATTTCCAGTAAGGCTTATAAAGAGTAATCTGTAAACCGTACATTGTGTGCTGTCTGATATTGTATGTGTGAGTTTGTACCAGTGTGCATTACACAGCATCTACGCAAACGGGAGACACGGTTTGGCGGGTGGATGGGTTTCACCCTGGACAAATACAAGCCGATAGACCCAAGCATTATACTAACCATGCCAAGTTTTAACATTTTTACAGATGGAACGAAAGATCATTTAACTGGGAATAGTGGAGTAGCCCATTTTTGGGATTGAACTATCGACAATGATAGAGAAATTACTTTGCAACCATTTATCAGTATTTTCAGCAGAAATGGTTGCCATCATTTTAAGCTGAAGGTTGGTGGAAAAATTTCTTCACACGCTGCGTTATAATTGTTCAGATTACTTTTATGTTTTGATGACTCTTAAACACGTTATTCTAGCAGTCGGTCAGATTTACTGTTGGAAACTCACCAGGCATTAATTCATATTCAAGTACTTGTTTATATATTTTCTTCTTATAAGTCCCAGCACACAGAGGTATTGAGGGGAATGAGTGGGTTGATTGTAAGTTAGAAAAGTTCAACTGTAGATAAAGACCCTTCACTTAACAAATCAGAATTTCAGAGTTATGTATGTTGAGAATTAGGAGCTCATCGAAAGGTTGATGGGAAAATGGGTACACCTTTACAGAATACATAAACGTGTTGGGTGTATGGGGAGAAAGGGGTAAAACAGGAACGGACGGAATTATATTGACACGAACTACAATGGGAACATGAAGGTGCTGGGTTTATGGGAGAAACAAGAAGAGAAGAAATTTCATCCCCATGTCTTACTAAGCTTAATTATTCCTTTTGTCATGTTGCAAAACATGCTTCCGGATTGAGAATGTTTTTCCCATTATGAACGGATTGAACACAGGGCATTTTCGGGTGAAACATATCAGGAAATAAATCATGCAGGCTTCATTGCAATTTTGGGGGGCTTGATTGATTTCATTTAACCCCTTTCTTAAGTCATGGGTGACTTTAAATAAATTCGCAGTGTTGTGTTTCATTACGTAGAATCGATAGGATTTGTTGTGGTTAATTTAGCTTTCATTAGAAGACAGAAGCAGTGAGGATTTTATTTCCCAATTCTGTACACCACAGTCCAGTCCAGTTGATAACGGGAATGCACCTTTAAGTTGGAGAGTCTTAAATTAGCCAATCATTAAACGAGATGGCGGAGACTGGTGTGATTCACATTGGGTTAGTAAATGAGCATATGACTCGACCCGCGCCGTCTTGTGGGAATGACTGACAGTGAAGTTGGTGAGCGGAATGGGAATAGATGGACATATCCGCAGACGAATGTGCGGGCGGCATTCCGGAGTAGTTCTTTGTCTGGCATCTGGCGGGAAGACTGAGGTTCTGACTCTCTTGGACGGTGCTTTGCCCCTCCCGACACACATACTATCTTAACGTCCCGGACTGCCGGTCGATGGGACAATCCGCCCGGGAATAACACCTGGGAGATCAGGCGGTGAATCTGAGGAGCTGGAGCCCGGACTGGAGACACTGCCGCCGCCTCTGGCGACTACTCAGGATGCGGCGCCTTTAATCAACTGAAGCATCGAAGTGACGGGATATTTCACCGCGCTGATCGCCTGCTCCCTGAATTTCGACTGAGTCACCGCGTAAATAAATGTGTTTGTGCAGCAGCTGAAATTCATCAGGAAAAACCCGAAGTACTGAAAGATCAATTCAGAATCATTGAAATTGTGTCCTTTTCCTGAGACCTGATAATATATGAAATTTCCAACTATTGTCATCCACAGGAGGATGAAGCTGCCGGAGAGGGTGAAGAGTAAAACCACAGACCTCCTCCTGCTCTCCATCTCCGGGTCACTGCGGTTCTCCCACTTGCTCTGACCCTTCAGCCCCTTACGGACCCGACTGGCCACTAAAATGTGCTTGACTGTCAGAGCGTTGAGCAGCAGGATCACAGCGAAAGGGAGTAACGGAGTTAAAACTGTATCAAGCCAGTCATATCTTACCCACCAGGGGTCAGTGAAATAATTCTGCTTGGTATCACAGAGCCACGGTACATTGTCGATGACCACTCTGGGTTCTCGTACGAAGTATCGGGGAACGTTTCTCAGACACGACAGTACGCCGGTTGTTGTTAGAACCACAGCCGCAGTTTTCCCGGTGCAAAATTTTGTTTTCAGTTTCTGGCAGCAAATGGCGACAAACCGGTCAAAGGTGAAAGTGACGGTGAACCAGACAGAACAGTGTGTGGCTGAGTACATCAGTACAGCAATAACACTGCACACAGGGGTGATGCCCAGAAAACTCCACGGGAAGTAATATACTCTGATTCGATTCAAAATGACGCTGATGATAATGGTCAGCAGATCCGCCGCTGCCATGGCCACCAGGTAGCGAGTGGTGCAGGTAGAGAGGCCGCACTTTTCCCGAGACAGGATCACAATCGCCAGAAGATTTACTGGAGAGAGAGAACAGACAGTGGGCATTACTGAAGACATTTTGCAGGATTTAACATGGTATCGGGCTTTGGCTAAATGCTCGGGAGTGCTAGAGTCTGTAAACGGCTGCTAATCTAACACCAGAAATGGGTCGCACTGTCTCTGACCTGTCCTCTTCAGTGTGGAGATAAGACGATGTGTGGGGAATCGTTGGCGATAAAAGCGATCTGCATGAACAACACCGATCGGTGCTGATCCCCATTCCAGTCGCTGATGGGGCCGGTTTCACTGAATTAACTGTGACTGACCAGGACTCTGGAAAATCAGCATCTGATGAGGCCGAGAAGGGATACAGAGAGGAGCAACACACACAAAACTGGAGGAACTCAACAGGTCAGGCAGCATCCATGGAATTGAATCATTTTTCGTTTCGAGTCGAGACCCTCCTTCAGAACGAAGCGCTGCCCCGATTTATGACGGGTTTTAGAGGGAAAGAAGGAACCACTTAGTGACCTGTGGCTGAGTTGCTCCGTTAATGGATTAATTCTGCAGCGCAGTTTAATTCGATAACACACGGCAGTAGATCCGTGAACACTGGTTCAGGTGATCAGACCCGATAACTGACCAACAGACAGTGGGATCCAACTGTGACAGTCTCCACAGGGAGACGTGAAGCACAGGACTAGGGTTTCCCTCTGATCAATAACCTATGAAAAGTGTACTTCACAATGCAAACATCTCCCAGTCGCAACTTCCCGGAGAGATCCCTGGCCCCAGCACTGGGACATCTCTGGACAAGCTGTCATTCAAGGCAAGAACAGCGTTCAATTAGATCCCGTGAGTTAGAGGAGACTAATAAGCTTAGTTCCACTTGTTATTAAATCTGAAGGTTCAGAGTGTGAAATTGACAGGATCGATATCTCGGATGGATATTTGTGCAGTGATGATCAGGTTGTAAGCTTGTAATATCATCTTAAACAGGCTCAGAAAACCCAAAAATAACGAACATGAAATGTTCTGCTCACTCACCTGGAACTCCAATGACGGCAATGAAGATGTACAATATTTTCTCCACACTGATATACTTTTCGAACATTGCAGACATTTTCTCTGGCCAGTGATTTGTCTCTTTGTGCGACAGGCGATCTCTCGGAATGAAATGTTAAGGCAGCACATGCCTGGGGTTTTTAAAGCCATTCAGCAATTCCACAGGGACAGATTTCAACAGATTGAAAAATAAAGGTTTTTAAAATATTTACAAACCAATTACGTCAGTCAGGTACAATCCCTGCGATGACAGATTGTGATTAAATTAATGAATAATATTTAGATCATTTGTGGGAGTTAGTTTGCTGCAACAAAGGTAACTGAACCGTCCGAGGTGTCTTATCAATTAAATTTGCTTCCACTGTAAATATGTACTTCAAAGGAACCATTTGTCGGACACAGAATATTGAAGTAAATTATGTCATTGTGCCTGTGAAATTGTTCGGAATCACCTACTGTTACCATTCTCCTCAAGAGTATAAACTCTTGATGTAGTTTGTGGTTGTGGGACTCTACTGAGAGGCCTCGGAGAAAATGTCTGTTTGTGTTGATGATTAAACACAATTTCATATCCACTAAATCCTCCATCTGCTTCAGTGACTTAGTCACACACAGATCATTTGGGGGCTCATCCAGGACCCATTCCTAACCCGAACGCATGCCTTGAAATTGAGCCTCTAGTGGGGGGAGCGGTATGTTTTAATCATGTCACTCCGCAGGAGTCACAGAGCACGGTGCGAAAGTGTGTGTGTGTGTGTGTGTGTGTGTGTGTGTGTGTGTGTGTGTGTGTGTGTGTGTGTGTGTGTGTGTGTGTGTGTCTTTCTGTCTATCTATGAATGTTATTGTGCGTTAGTGTGTTTTTGTGTCTGTGTCTCTGCTTGTCCCTGCCTGACTATACACGTGCCTGTACACCTCCAATTCAGTTTATCCCCCTTGGTTCAGCCCCTTCCCATCTGTCTCCGCAATGCAGATGTTCTCGAACTCTCATTTCAAACGCTTCACAAAATGGCTGCTGAATCGTAACAAAGCAAGAACAGAGGGCAGATTTCAAATTGCATTTATTATTAATGTATGTAGAAATAAAACAACCTTGAGACTCGCCACAGCTCCATTTCGGCAGACACCCCCACATACACATTAGGTTATCCCGGAGCAAAAATCAATTCAAGCAGTTCACAAAATAGCTGTCTCCATAAATTCCTTTATAAACGGAACAACACTGAGTTTTGACACACCTCCAAATCCACCGGCTCCCCCAAGCCAGTGCTCACCCCCGAATCCGCCAACACCTCCAACTTTGTGCAAATCAGTGTGCATCCACAAATCTGTGCTCACTGGCAAAACCTCATTCAACCCTCAAATCAGTGTGAAACCCCAAACGCTACCGGCACCCGAAAAGTCCAGTGTACTCACACATTCTCTGACGTACCCCTAAATCTGTGTACATCCGGAAAGCAACATTCGCCGCCAAATCCGTTTCGTTACACTCTCACAGAGCAGGAGTCACTTCCACTACTTTACAAAATAGCTGTTTCCGCCTTAAAAATAGCAAGAACAAAGTTTAAAATGCAAACATACGCCCACATGCGTATTCCTCGTATAATCATTGACATCCCCCTAAATCTGCGTACCTCACCAAACCCATCTTTATCCCCTTATCAGTGGGTGTCCCAAATCCAGCGACCCCCATATTCCCTGACAAACCCTGATGTCTGCTCACATTCTCAACTCCCTGTGCACCCCCATATTCGCCAAAACATCCCTAAGTCAGAGCAATCCTCAAATCTGTGTGCACCCCGAAATCCGTGCCCACGCCGAACCCGCAGACACCGCCAAATCCACCGACACACCCAGAACTGTGCGCACCCGCAAAGTCGCATGCAAACCAGAAACTGTGTTCGCTCCCAATCTGTGTGCACCCCCAAATCCGCCGACACACCCAATTCTGTGCGGTGCCTCAAATAGATTCACACTCCCAAAACCCTGTGAACCCTCACACGCCCAAAGCTGTGTTCACCCCGAAATTCACTGACACTCCGAAATCAGTGTGCACACCCGTATTCCCCAACATGCCCTGAAACGTCCGTACATCAGCAAATCAATGTGCAGCCCTATTTCCATGTGTACCCCCAAACCCGCTGACATCGCCACAGACACATCAGATTTTCAGAGAGCAAAATTAATTTCAGTTCGCGAAATAAATGCCACCTTCTTAAAAAGTCCATAGTTCATATTGTGTTCATTATTAACCTATCTTTCTGTGTCTGCATCTCTGAGTGTTTATATGAGTTCGCGTGTGTGTCTTTGTGTCAGAGGGTAGCTAGCAGACAACGCTGACGCTTTGTCGTGACGGCTTGGCTACTGAGAACACTTGGCGAGGACAACAGAGGGATGTATGTACACTGGTTCGGGGAACTATATAGCATTACATTGTTTGTAAGGGATACAGCGATATCATGGGCTTAACTCTGAGGAGGTTGAACAGGGAATGGAAGAGAGAACCTTTGAGGAGCGTTTGATGGTTCTGGGCGAAAAATGGGAGAAATCAGTTTGAAAACTGTCGAATATTGAATGCACACGGAACGGGACACAGTGGAGACCTGGGGAGGTAGGAGTGATTCGGCGGCTGATCTTGCTTTACGGGTGTGCTAAGATTTAGGGGTATGGAAGCGAATGGGTGGGTGCACAGGGATTTTGAGGTGTCCATTGCTTTCGAGGTGCACTCTGAATGAAGGGTTGAATGCGCGTTTACCAGTGAGCACAGATTTGTGGGCTCACACTGATTTGCACAGAGTTAGGTGTGTCGGCGGATTCGGGGGTGCACTCTGACTTGTGGGAGACGTTGGATTTTGAGGAGTATCGAAGCTCAAGGTTGTTCCGTTTATACAGACTTCAATAGTAAATGCAATATGAACTTTGACTTCTGTTCTCGCTTTTGTTAAATGGTGACAGCCGATTTGTGAACTATTTGAAATTATTCTTGCTCTGTGCATGTGGGGGTGTCTGCTGATCTGGACAGGTGACGAGTCTCAAGGCTGTTTCATTTGTACATAAAATAATAATAAATGAAATTTGAATTTTACTCTCTGTTCTAGACTATTGGGCCGAATGGCCTACTTCTGCTCCTAAATCTTTTGGTCTTATGGTCTTATAACAGATTCCTGAGGAACAGCATTGGTCATCGGCGTCCATGCAGAATATGACCCGTCTACAACCACTCTTTGCCTACTATGGGCAAGTCAGCTCAGGATCCACAAAGAAATGTGGATCCCATGCCTCATTACTTTCTCAATAAGCCTTGCATGGGGTAACTTATCAAATCCCTGGGGAGATTAAATTAGGGGCATGACCAAGGGCGATAAACTGAATTGGAGACGTACAAGTGTATAGTCATCCAGAGACAGGCAGAGACAATGGGTCTACACACACACACACGCACACACACACACACACACACACACACACACACACACACACACACACACACACACACACACACACACACGCACACAAACACACACAGACACACAGACACACACACAAACACACACACACACACACACACACACACACACACACACACACACACACACACACACACACACACACACACACACACACACACACACACAGAGACTTTCTTCGGCTCTCAGCCGTGTTCTTTGACACATACAGGGTGCTATGATTAGGACGTGCTTCCCCACACTAAACTTGTGAGATTGCGGGCGATATGTCAGGGTTAGAGGTGGCTCCTGGACGAGCTCCCAAATTTTCTAAGTATGACTGAGTCACTGAAGTCGTTGAGCGTTTCATGAATAGGAAAGTGTTTATTCATCACCACAAACAGACGTTACTTTGGAGACCCCCTCGGTAGAGTCCACTAAACATAACCTTCATCAAGAGTTTATGCTCTTGAGGGGATTGGTAAGAGTCGGTGATTCAATACAGTTTCACAAGCTACTATGCCATAATCCTGTGCTTGAGTATTTCATACAGTTCTGGTCATCCCACTGTAGGAAGAATGCTGATATTTTGGAGAGGGTACAGAGGAGATTTACCAGGACGCTGCCTGGTTTAGAGGGCATGTGCTATCTTTAAAGTCTGGATAAAGTTGTTTTGTTTCTTCTAGAGAGTTGCAGGCTGATGGAAGATCCGTTAGAGGTTTATAAGATTACGAGAGGCGTAGATACAGTGTACAGAGTCGACCTTTTTTCCAAGGTTGAAATGGTTAATACCATCGGGCAGACATTGACGGTGAGAGCGGGTAGGCTCAAGGGGTATGTGGAGGCAGTTATTTTACTCAGTGAGTCATAGATTTCTGGAATGCGCTGCCTGGGTTTAGTGGTAGAGGAAAATATAATAGAGGTTTTGAACAGGCATTTTGGATGAGTACAGTGTAGGTAGGAGAGATTAATATTTGTGTATTTTTGTTTTGAATTTTCCAACACTGAGCACCGAATAGCCGGTTCCACGTGTCCAGTAATGCAAAAAACATTTGTCTGTTCCTGCCTCCTCACCAAAAGCTATACTTATGTTGTGATTATGCGGCCAGTGGGAAATCATGCCTCTTGCGCTTCTTGATTTCATCACAGAGATTCGGCGTCAATCAAACCCGACTCTTTCCTCTGATAGACAGCTTTACTAACTCGATTCAATATTTGCCTTTATTGGTGTCTTCATCCTCCTAACACAAATGTTACGGTTTATGGTTGTTAATATGCTAGGCTGATGGTGTTGCTACTTGTGATTGATGTGGGGGTGATGTTGGATTGTAGTGAATGACTGCTGAATTAGTGTCTATTGGGATCTATATGGGGGGGTCGGTGATGTTAAGGGGAGGGTTGATAAATGGAAATGCAGCACTCCCCATGGAGTGAGAGGGGCCTGGAACTCTCCTGGCGTTAACTGAGCTTGTTGTATGTGGCCAGGCACAGTCGAGGTGCCGTCCGGGCTGGTTGTGTTGTGGACCTTTAGAATTAGTGTTAAGGGTAAGTTTGTGGATGTATATATGGGTTTGAAGGAAAGAGTGTGTTGGAGTTTAGTGTCGGGAGATATGTGTGCCTGTGGCTGATAGGGTTGTGTAGCCACTTTAATCTGGCCCGTGCCTTTCACTAACATTGTCCAATATCACGTGGCTTAATTAACCGGTGCTCCCAGTACTGGCTAGGTTTTATGGGATTTGTAAGAAGGGTGTAGTCTGTGATTACACGGGAGTGGGAAGATCATCCCTCCTGTGCTTCTTGATCACGTCACTCGAAATTCACTTTCACGCAACCTTCTCATTTTGCTCTGGCTCACGTCTTATTTAAATTGGACCAACACCTGCCTTTAGTGGGATATTCTTCAGTCTTACAAAAGTTTTATAAATCATAGTCATGAAAATGCTAAGGTGATGAGGTGACGACTTTTGATTGATATGGGTGATGTTGGATTGTAGGGAATAGGACCTGAGGTATGGGTTAGGGTTTGTAGGATTTGTAGGAGGGGAGTAGGCATTAGGTTTAGGGGTATGGTTGAGAGATGGAGATGCAGGACTCCCCATTGGGAGAGAGAGAGGGGAGGATGGGATGTGGTGTTACATATGTTCGTTTGTGATGCCAAGGTTAGTCAGGGATCAGTAGGAGTGGGCCCTTGGATTTTAGGATTACGTTTAAGGGTAGGGTGTGGAGGCGGAGCGTCGCCCAACTCAGGGATTTTGTTTCAGGGACACAGAGCGTAAAACATATAACTAAACACAGAACAGCAAACATTGAGACAGGCACTTCGACCCACTGAGTTGTGCCAAACTAATAAAACTAGCAACTAATTGTCTGACTAAACTAACTCACTTACAATAATCACCCCTTGTAGTAATTATCCGGGAGGCACGGAGAAAATGTGCAATTACAGATCAGTACCTTTATTGTATAACAGCAGAACTCCTGAACTTACACAACCGAATATTTGTCTGCACTTCTGCTTTTTTTTTTTCTAACCGCCCATAAACAGTCAAAGAATAAAAAGTAAAATCACAAGTAAAGAGGCGTTTTTGTTGCTGATCACATGCAACTTGTATCTCTACAACACTGGAACACATACCATCCACGGTGGTCAATATCCACACTGGCAGCACACTCGAAGCATCTGCTTCTCAACATATTTCTTACCAATTCGAGTATTGCATTTCATTGTCAGTGTCTGTGGCTCAGTAGGGAAGTGGGGAGAGCAGGAGTGTTTGCTAGGCGTAGTAGTGCAGTGCCAGTGGTTCCAGGGACACTGTCTTGTACTATATGTGGGATGTGGCTATTTTGGGAGACCTCCAGTCTTGCAGATAAACACACTTGTACAAAGTGCGGAGTTTTGCAGCTCCTGGGAGAATGGGTTAAGGAACTCAACCTGCAGCTCGATGAATTTATGCTAATACAGGAGAATGAGGAAGCTGGTACACAAGTAGTTGTAATTTATTGTCAGGCTCTGAGGGAGAACTGGTAGAGAATGCAGCAAAATGAGGAAGACGGACATATCGAGACAAATGACGATGGCGGTTGCGAGTTCAGCACCGCCTCCTTTCCCTTTGATCGATACAAGAGGAGTTTGTGAGCGGCCTATCGCTATGTAGCTCCCTGTGGCAGGTAGTTAGGCTTCTGCGCTCGTGTGGCTTCTGCCTCCCTTTCCATGAATGTGGCTGTTATTGGATGAAGGGATCGTGGTTCCATTTACAGAGTAGTCTATTGCGTTTAAGGACTGTGAACTTTTTCAGTCTAAATGATTTTGTATTTACTGTTTTAAATCGACGTTCCTTTTCCATTTTATTTTGCGATGGGACCGGGTTTGGGGTTGATGTTCTGTTGTGTTCTGTTAGATAAGTTTGCGGGGCTGGGGGGCGTTGTTCTTGTTTTGTTTTGTCCTGGGGTGGTTGGTGTTGATGTTCTGTTGTGTTCTGTTCGATATGTTTCCGGGGGTGGGGGGCGTTGTTCTTGCTTTCTTTTGTCCCGGGGTGGTTGGTGTTGATGTTGTGTTGTGTTCTGTTAGATAAGTTTCCGGAGGTAGGGGGCGATGTTCTTGCTTTGTTTTGTCCCGGGGTGTTTGAGGTTGATGTTCTGTTGTGTTCTGTTAGATATGTTTGCGGGGGATGGGGGGCGATGTTCTTGCTTTGTTTTGTCCCGGGGTGTTTGGTGTTGATGTTCTGTTGTGTACTGTTAGCTATGTTTGCGGGGGTGGGGGACGATGTGCTTGCTTTGTTTTGTCCCGGGGTGTTTGGGGTTGATGTTCTGTTGTGTTCTGTTAGATATGTTTCCGGGGGTGGAGGGCGATGTTCTTGCTTTGTTTTGTCCCGGGGTGTTTGGGGTTGATGTTCTGTTGTGTTCTGTTAGATATGTTTCCGGGGGTGGGGGGCGATGTTCTTGCTTTGTTTTGTCCCGGGTTGTTTGGGATTGATGTTCTGTTGTGTTCTGTTAGATATGTTTCCGGGGTGGGGGACGATGTTCTTGCTTTGTTTTGTCCCGGGGTGTTTGGGGTTGATGTTCTGTTGTGTTCTGTTAGATATGTTTCTGGGGGTGGGGGCGATGTTCTTGCTTTGTTTTGTCCCGGGGTGGTGGGGGTTGATGATCAGGATGCCGTTCCTTTTCTGTCCAGGAGTGTGGGTTTGACGTTTCTCTGTGAACGGCTTTCATGCTCTTTCTTTGTTTCGTTGTTATCCGGAGTTGTATATGGCGACAGACTTTGAAAATAAATAAATCTTTGAACCTTTGGAAATGGCTGTTAGTGGGATATCTTAAATGGAAAGGGATCCTACATCACGGCAGATGATGAATCTGTGACTGAAGGTGTGATATGTGAATGGCCACAGTGCACGGAATAATGTCGGTGATCTTGTGTCGCAGATAGAGATTGGCAGGTATGAGACAGTGGACATTCTGAGTCATGGCCGAAAAAGGAACAGAGTTCGGAGCAGAGCATCCAAGGATATGCATTGTATCGAAAGCAATAGATAGATCTGCGGAGGGGGCTGGTAGTCTGATGTGTTGGTACAAATGAAGTCAAATCCTTAGAAAGTGACAGATATAGAATCCTTATAGATAGTTTAAAAAATGCAAGTGTAAGATTACCTTGATGGGCGTTATATACAGATATCGAAACAGCAGCCAGGAAGTGGACAACAAATTACAACAAGAGATCTAGAATATGTAAATAAAGGGCAATGTTGCAATTGTACAACTCACTGAGGATTTCAATATGCAGGGAGGTAGAAAAGGTCTGTTAGTGCTGACTCCCAAGAGGCATTGTTTTAGAATGCATACGATATGGCCTTTGAAGCAGCGTGTGGTTGAGCCTACACGGAAAGGGTAATTCTGGATTAGTATCAGCGAGGAATTCGCCAGAATGGATTCGGAAGAGTCACTGTGCTATGACGGTGCTTTGCATTAATGGCTAGTGTTTCTGGGTGAGATTCGGAAAGCGAACGGAAGGTGCATCCCGAATATAAAAATTGGTATCCTAACGGGAGGATCAGGCAACCGTGGCTGACGAGAGAAGTCTAAGACAGTTTAAACTCAAGAGAGAGGGTATATAATATAGCAAATATTTGGTGGGATTGTAGAACAGTGGGAAGATTTTAAGGACAGAATAGATTAAATATGAAATGGAGTTTGCCAATAACATCAACGAGGTTACAGAAAGATTGTTCTGTGGAAGACACCAGCTGACTGACAGAAACGCAAGATCGTCAGGAGGCAGAAGTGACTGTAGGTGGTATTATTGAGGTGAAGATGTTCAGAAGCTGAAAAGCGTGAAGGTAAGTAAGTCACCTGGTCCAGAGAGACTAGACTGCAGAGTTCTGAAAAGAGATAACTGAAGAGATTGTGGAGGCATCAGCAATGATCTTTCAAGAATCTAGAGAGACTGGAATGGATGCTGAGGACTGGAACATTGCAAATGTCACTGCACTCTTTAGGAAGGAATGGGGGCATCACAAAGGGAATTATCGGTCAGCTTGCCTGTCTTGAACGGTTGGAAGACGTCGGAGCCGATCACTAAGGATGAGGTTTCGGGGTGCTTGGAGGCACACGTTAAAATTCTGCAAGGTCAGAATTTCTGAAGCGGAAATGCTACCGGACAAATCTGTTGAAATTCTCTGAAGTAGTCTCAGGCTTTGCCTCAAAGGAGGCTTCGGATCAGAAGCGGTGTCTGCTCTGGGGACATCACCCGGATAGGTTTCTGTGAAACTTATCTCTTTTTACTGTGTCAGCGATACTTAGAGTAGTCTAGATAGACGCTGAATGTTCGTCATGCTGGATGTTGGAGCACTGGGAGACCCAGATTTTCCCATGGAACTACTTCAGCCTGAAGTGTGTCCAGGTGCAGCTCCTTAAAGACCCAGTCAGGGATGTGGAGCAGCAGCTGGATGACCTTCCGCTCTTACCGAACGGTGAGGAGATCACTGATCGGTGTTACAAGGAAGTAGTCGCGTCTCAGTTGCAGGAGGTGGCTTGCTGGGTGACTGTTAGCAGAAGGAATGAGAAGGTGAATATGGAGTTAGTGCAGAGCAACGCTGTGGCCATTCCCCTGAATAATACGTGTACCCTTTTGGATACACCAGTGGCCGATGACCTCCCAGAGAAATGAAACGGAGACTAGGTTATTTGCACTGAGCATGAGTCCGTGGTGCAGAAGGATACAAGGGAGGAAGAGGGAGCTGGTAGTGCTGAGGGGGGTCAACAGTCAAATGAACAGTCAGAAGATTCTGTGAACGTGAAAAGGACACGTGGATGGTGTCCTCCCATGTGCTAGATCAGGGGTAACACGGACAGTGCCCACCACAATTTGGAAGGGCAGAGAGAACAGCCAGTTGTCTCGGTACACATTGGTGCCAATGGCATAGGAAGGGAAACAAAGATATACTGAAGATAGAATTTAGAGAGCTATGTAGAGAAACTGAAAGCAGGAGCTCTAGATTAATATTTTCTGGATTTCTATCTCTGGCATGCGCCAGTGAGGGTAAAAACAGGATGATGTGGCAGTAAAGTACGTGGATGAGAAGACGGTGCGGGGAGAGGGTCTTCAGCTTGTTGAATCATTGGGATATCTTCTGGGGGATGCATGACCTACACAAACGAGACAGTTTACATCTGAACCAGACGCGGCCCACTGTTCACGAAAGAGGAGTTTACTAATCTTGTTAGTGACTGTTTCATCTAATTTTGCAGGAGCGTGGAAACCAGAATGAGTGGACTCTCAATAGGACGCATGTTGAAAAGCAAAGATAGAGTGCAGTCATACTGTCGGGCAGGACAGGGAGTTGACAGGACAAAATAGCAGCTAGCACGGTGAGTACCGGTGCGTTTGGGCTAAAAAATCGAAAAGGGTAGCTAATACTGTACTCAAAATAGTACAGCCGTGGCTGACAGGTTCCCTTAAGGGAAAATGTTGTCGGAGGAACCTGATAGGATTCTCTGAAGGGATACAAGTCGGGCAGATAAAGAGGATGCAGATGACTGAGTATATTTGGATTCCCAGCAGGCCCTTGACAGGGCGCCAGAGTATTACGAGTACTTTACGATCATCATTAGCGCATTGGCTGACTGCTCGGAGGCAGCCAGTGGGAATGAAAGCATCCTTTCCTGGTGGGCTGCAGGAGACGATTGGTGCTCTACAGGGGTCGCTGTTGGGACGGCTTCTTTTGATGCTGTATATCAATGATTTAGATGATGGAATAGCTGGCTTTGTTGCCAGGATTCCATGTGAAACAGGGTTAGTAAAGGGGCGGTCTGTGTTGAGGAAACAGGTAGGCTGGTGGAAGGACAGATAAGGAAAATCAGCAAGGAAGTGTCAAGTGAAACACAATTTTGGAAAATGCATGGTCAAGCAATCTGGTGGAAGCAATAAACCTACAGTCTATTTTCTAAACTTGGAGGAAATTCAATAAGTATTGAGATGCAAAGGGACTTGGGAATTCTTGTATCGAACGCCATAAAGGTGAACTTTCAGGTTGAGTTGGTGATACGCACGCCAGTGCAATATTAGTATTCATTTCAAGAGGTTTGGAATATCAAAGCAGGGATGTGATACTGAAGCGTTTTAAATCACTGCGTTGGCATCACCTTGAGTATTGTGAACGGTTTTGTGCTCCTTATCTGAGAAATGATACACTGGCGTTGGAGACATTTCACAGGATGTTCGCTAATGATCATTCCAGGAACGAAAAGGGAATGTTTGATGGCTCAGGGTTTATACCCACTCCAACGTAAAAGCATGAGCTGAAATCTTTAGAATGTTGAAAGGGTATTTTCGATGGGTTGGGAGTTTTGGACAAGACGCCTCGAGATAGAGACCGTCCATTTATACAGAGCTGCGGAGCACTTCCTTTCGCCTGTGAGTGGTGCATTTGTAGAATTTGTTACCACAGGCAGCTGTGAAGGCCAGGTCGTTGGGAGTATTCAAGGCGAGGAATGAGTGGCAACGGCATCAAAGGTTACAATGGGGTCTTTTACGAGCAACTTAGACAGGTACTTGGAGCTCAGAAAAATAGAGGGCTGTACGCTAGGGAAACTCTGGGTAGGGTTCATGGTCCGCACAACGTTGTGGGCCGAAAGGCATGTAATGTACTGTTCACTTCTGTGTTTTATGTCCTAAGTTACGGGGAAAATGCCGGGGAGTGGGAGTAAGGAAGGGAACAAAGAATCAATCATGACTGAATGGTGGAGCAGACTCGATGGGTCAAATGGACTAATTGTGCTCCTGTGTCTTATGGTCTGAAGATCCATCCGTCACCAACTGGCCGGGCTGTGATGATCTGAGGAATACAGCAACAGTTCATTCAGCAACACCTGAATCCCGGTGGAGGATTGCAACATTTATGGATAAATAATCAGATTAATCCCTTTTTATATATTAGATACTACGGAATCAAAGAGAGTGGACGGCAAATGTATGATACACGAGGCATAATTCTTCCGTGAACGCAATAATAATTTTCAGTACAGTTTTCAGTTGTACAGAGTTGTGAAGAAGATGATGAGGGGCATTCATCGTGTGGGTGGTCAGAGGCTTTTTCCCAGGGCTGAAATGGTTGCCACAAGAGGACACCGGTTTAAGGCGCTGTGGAATAGGTACAGAGGAAATGTCAGGGGTGTTTTTTACGCAGAGAGTGGTGAGTTCGTGGAATGAGCTGCCGGCCACGGTGTTGGAGGCGGATAGAATAGGGCCTTTTAAGAGACTCCTGGATAGGTACATGGAGCGTAGATTAATAGAGGGTTACGGGTAAACCGAGTAATTTCTCAGGTCGGGACATTTCGGCACAACTCAGCTGGCCGAAGGGCCTGCATTGTGCTGTAAGTTTTCTATTTTTCCATGTTTATATTCCCAAATAGCGGTCGCATGTTGCTCAAATTAAATACTACACCAAATAAACATTTTGATGCTGCAGGGGGAAATAATTCCGTTTGCTTTTATTTACAGATTTCTCCCGTTGCTGCAAACAGGTACTTCACTGCATATTTCAGATCGTCCCTGAATTTTCTCTGTGACAGTCCATAGATACAAGTGTTGGTGCACATGCTGAGGAAAGACAGCATGAACCCGCATTGCTGCCGGATACAGGTCGGTTTGCTGAAATATCTGTCTGTGTAGGAATAGTTTTCCACTTGCCACTTCATCGAATGTACGAGGTAGGGCATCCAAAGTAATATGAAATTCGCAGAAAGAGCGAACAACAGTATCATTGACTTTCTCCGGTTCTCCACCTCTGGATCATGACGATTTCCGCTGCTGTTCCGAAGTACCTGGCGAACTCTATTTGTCGCTATCACCCGTTTGACGGTGGAAACATTGAATAACAAAATTAAACAGATTGGCAGTGCCGGTGTTGTGATGCCGTGAAAGATCTGGTAGGCTTTCCACAGGGGTGAGGTGAAGTATTCAGCCACGGGGACACAACGCCATCGATCTACTGCAAAGTAAAATGGAACGGCCTGGGCACAACACGCCGCACTCACTGTTGCTACCACCACAGTCGCTGTTCTCTCGGTGCAATATCGGTTCCGCAGCTTCTCACAGCAAATGGCGACGCACCGATCAAAAGTGAAAGCCACCGTCAACCAAACGGAGCAGTCCCTGGTTGCGAGACTCACGACAAGTAGCACAGAACACACCGGCGTTACGAGCAAGAAATGAGCAAACAAATAGATATAGTTTATCCTCTCTAATATAAGAACAACGATCACCACCATCAGATCGGCTGCCGCCATGGCCACAAGGTAGAGAGTGATGCATTTGGACAGCCCTCACTTCCCCCGGAGCAAGATCACAATCGCCGTTAAATTAACTGCAGTAGTTATATATAAAAAAAACAATTACTATCAGGTACCGCAGAGTGATCGGTATGACTTGATTTGCGTTGTGTGAGTAGTAATGGATTGGACCATTGTCTCGAGTCTCTGCAAGGGTAACAGTCCCCCTGCGCTGACCAAGAGGCGATATGGCTGGTCCGACCAATCTGATTCTAACTTGTATTGCACAATTTTGATCTCTGCAGTTTCAAGTCCAAACGTTAACCATCAGAAGGAAAATCAGGAGTTGACAGCAGAGCGCCCACAATTGGCTCTGTTCAGGAGTGAACTAAGGGCCGTTTTCCTCTCCTGTAAGGCGAGGTTATAAGACACTGCCCCGAATAGGATGTTGTCTTGCAGAGAAGGGTAGAGATAGTGGAGAGAGATTTTTAACCTAATTAAACTTCCTTAAAAGAGTATTTAATTAGATTTCATATAATTTTAAAAAATATATTTTTTTAAAAAGTCATGAATGCATTTCACTCTAAACCAGGAGATATTTGCAGGCCGTTGGCACAGCCTTCTGATCTCAGAAGATGTGAAACAGATCTGGTCACAGGGAGACAAACCATGAACGTTAAAGTCAGACGTTACACTTTGTGCGCTCTGTCCAGAAGAACGGAGATAACGGCGAGGCCTCCTGACTTTTATCAGGCAGAGAGAAACTACAAAATTACAAACAGGCAAATCATAAGAGTTTTACTGTAAGCGCTGCCAAGGCATACTTAATCACCGAAACATTCGTGGGAAATCAACATGCTCACAGACACATCAATATTAATTTAAAAACAATAGCTGGACATTAAGTTCAGTGGATTCAATAAATTGTTGCTTATATAGTTCTGTTGATATTGAAAAAGAAACAAAAAACTGAATCACCTAACGATTGAGACAGTTATTGTAATAACCATTAGAACATAAGACAAAAAAGCATCATTTGGTCATTTGGCCCATTGAGTCTCCACGGACATGTGGTCATGGCTGATACATCTTCCCTCTCTGTGCCAATCTCTTGTCACCCCCGAATCCCTTTATGTTCTCACCAACCAACCTCTGCCTTAAATAGACATCAAGACGTGGCATTCACAGCAGCCCCTGAAAACGACGGCAACCAATTTACCATTTTCTGGGTAAAGGATACGCCACACCCTCATCTCCATTCTGAATGTGCTTCCCTCTGTTCTGAGGTCGTTTCCTCCGGTCACAGTCTCCCCGACCATGTGAAACATCCTCTCCTAATCCACTCTATCAAGGCCAGTCATGAGTTGATAGGTTTCAAGTAGGTCACCGTTTTCTCTTCCGATTTCTAATGAAGAGTGTCCCATCAAACTCTTTTCATATGATAATCCGTTCATCCAAGAATCATTTAATTTGCGCACCTCATACTTTAGTAGTTCCTCTCCATTTAGAACATAGCCAACTCTTTCATGTGACAATACACTTCCCGACACCAAATTCCATCTGCCACGCCTTCGCTCATTCTCTAAATCTATCTCAGTCTTACTGTGGCCTCTCTACTTTCTCAACACTACCTGCCTCTCAATCTGTCTTCATATTGTCAGCAATCTTTACAACAAAGCCATGAATTCCATCAACCTGTTTATTTAAATATAACATTAAATCAATCTCATTCAACACAGTCCCTGTTAAAGAACACTAGTCACCGTCAGTCAACCAGAAAAGGATCCCTATTTCCCCACACTTTACCTCCTGCCCATCACCCGCTATTTTATCAATGCTAGAGGATTCCATATAATACCATGGGCTCGTAGCTTGTTCAGCAGACACATGAGTGGCTCCCTGTGAAAGTTTTTCCGAAGATCTATGTACACACCAACCGGCTCTTCTTTTTTTTAATTTGCTTTTTATATCTTCAAAGAATTACAACAGATTTGTCAGGCAAGATTTTCTCTTGAGGACACCATCGCCTATTTTATCACGCGCCTCCAAGAAACCTGAAACCACATCCTGAACGATTGTCTTCACCAGCTTCACAACACCTGTGTTCAGACTAACTGGCCTCGCATTTATTTTATTCTGCCTCTTTCCCTTCTTTGAGAGTCGAATGACATTTGCAACATTCCAGTCGTCAGGAGCCATTCCAGAAGCTGGTGACTCTTGACACATAATTACTAACACCCCACAATTTATTAATCCACCTTTTCCGAACAGTGTGTGTGTGTGCGTGTGTGTGCGTGTGTGTGTGTGTGTGTGTGTGTGTGTGTGTGTGTGTGTGTGTGTGTGTGTGTGTGTGTGTGTGTGTGTGTGTGTGTGTGTGTGTGTGTGTGGTTTTACACTTGATATTCCTTTGCTCTGCCCACTGTAATTCCACACCATCCAAATGTTTGCCAGTTATTTCTAAAGATTTGATTTCATTTTAACAACAGAAGAACTCCGCTCCCTTGCCTTCCGATACAATGTGTATCCTTGGACATTTATCTTCCAGCGTTAATCTTCTTTTAGCCACGAGTCAGTGATGCCTGCATCATCATACAGTTCAGTCAGTAAACGTGATACAAGTTCATCTACTTGATCCCGTACACAGCGCGCTTTCGAGTGTAAAACCTTCAGTCCTGCCTTCGCCGTGCTCGGTTTTGTCCACCTTTTACGTTTCAATGGATCTGGCTGACTGCAGCTTCGTCCTACTATTATACTTTACTTGTTTGGAGTCTCACTACTCATTAACTCTGTTTGTAAACGAACTGCTTCCTCTTCAACACCATCACTCCTGCTTCCATCCGCCTACCATCGAATAAAAATCAACCAGACAGCTGCAGCTCGCCTGCCCGCAAGGATATTGGCTCCCATTCGGGCTCAGGTCGTGCCTTCCCCAGTAGAAATCCCAAAAATCCAATGAAACTGAACCTCTGCCCCTCCACCAGTTCCTCGTCCACGCATCCACCTGCCAAATCACCCGATTCGTATTCACACTGGTACGTGACACAGACAGCAAATCAGAGATTACTACGCTGGAAGTCCTGTTTCTCAACCTTTCTTCCCCCTCAACTTAACCACCTGTGTCACTGTTGCCAAAATGTACCTGGACTTCCGGATGCTCACCCTCGCCCTTCAGAATACCTCGGAACACATCCGGGACTTCCGTGATGCTGGCACCAGGAAGACAACCATCGGTTTGGATCTATGGCGCCCCCAGAATCTCCTCTCTGTTGCTCTGACTGTAGAATATCCAATGAACACTACAGTCACTTTTAGCACTCTACTCTGCAGAGCCACTGCACCAAAGATCAGTCACTGCGGCTCCCTGCAGTCTCTGAAGTTGTAAAATTATAATTGCGGGGAATGGCCACAGGTGTACTCTGCACGGGCTGTGAATTTCCCCTTCTTCTCATGACAGTCGCACAGCTACTTCCTCCAGCAATCGAGAGACATCGAGAGGAACAGATACACATTGTATTCCCTCCCCTCAGCCGACAATCGCGCTGGAAGGGATAAGGTAATGGAGTAACGGCCGCCGCCCCTGGTTTTAGGACAAAGGTATTCTTATTTGGGGAAACATGGGAAAATAATTCTCTACTCCTCGAACAAATGTTGTGTTTACTTCGGTATTGGGGAAAAAACCCTGAGAAAGTGTCATGATTCCTGATTGGACAAGAAACAACAGATATGAAGACAACTTAACTGAAATATTCAGGGTGGAGGTACCTCGGAAGGTTGAACACACTCTTAAGTAATTCAATTGCAATTACAAAAGCGACGTGAAACGACATTACCATTGATTTCCTTCACTGAGTAGCACTACACAACCTTTATGTGATATCACACCAGAAATGTAATGTACATAGAGAAGGTATTTTGTTATATTTCCCTCAGTTTGTGATGACAACAGGGGATGTATCCATTTTACATGGAGGGAGAGGGAAAAACTAATGAAACTTTGCGATCTAATAAATACTTACGACACATCGAATCTCTTTCTTCCTGCAGTAAACTTTCAGCTTATTATGAGCGGAATTGTGCCGGGGCTGCCCGAAGTCAGAGAGAGAGAGAGATATCACGGCACAGTGCGGTCTCAACGCTGGCCGAGCCTGAAGAGTCATTGCTGTCACTGTCATGAGGCTGCGTGAAGGAGTATCTTTGCGGACTGCCCTGGGGAAGTCCATCTGAAGAGTCTCGACGCGAAACGTCGAAAAGGTTTTCCTTTCCATGGACGCTGCCTGACCTACTGACCTCCACCAGCATTGTGAATGTGGTATTTCCCTCTTTGCGCATTTTGTAAACATATTTCAACTTTCCCGGCATTTGTTGTTTTAACAGTACTACAACGTATAATGTATGCTTAATCGATATTACATTAATTTATATAAATGTATCAAACACCTCAATTATATCCCCGGATGAAATCAAACCAGTAAATATAGGCGAATTATATTTGGAATCTAACTGAACTGTGAAGATTTATTTTCATCGTTCAGGAACAAAGGAAAGTGCACTGGACAGCATATGCACCTTGAGCATCAAAATACTATTAATCTACGATGCCCCGAGCGCGATATAAAGACATGGCATTACCTGGAACAGCGAGTGCGGCAAGCACCGGGCAGTAAATTCTGACGATATTATAAATTGTGGAATATCCCATTTTCTAACTCAAACAGCGATCAGTTGTACAAATTGTCCCAACTGCCAGCATGCACTAGTTTGAGGAGTTCTTATACATCACTGGAAAACAAGGTTAAAACAGTCAGTGTTCCCCTTGGGATCATTAGTCACAATCCACTGATCAAACACGAAGTGTCAAATATTATTAGTCATTGTTTCATTGTCTACCATCTGTAGTTCGTCGAGGAAAATTAGAAAGACCTTCTTTTGATGTTACCGTGAGGCATTTTCAGTGACGAGGGTTAGTGCAGTTCTGTTTCACTGTTAAAAGAGAGAGAAATAAAGAACAGCAAACGCTGTCTCCTTTAGTTATCGATCAATTCTAAGTTGTTAGAAACAGGTGAACCAGTAAGACGAAGCGTGTTCAATGTGGGTGAAATGTGCGGTGAACCTTTCTAGGAGAGCCCAGCTTAGTAGCCTGTCTGTTCATTCCACTGCCTCCAACGCTTCTGGCGACAAACCCAGCCGGTTAAATCTTGAATGCGAATTCTGATTGCGTTCCTGAATATCCAGTGACATTTCAGAGTCGAACAAATCTGAGCACCTGCAGAAACTGTCCCGACAGGAAAACGTCTGGACACAGATTCACCACTCGCAGGCAACAGAAATCCCACCTCAACTCTGTGCTAACAGACGTTCCTCTGTTCTGTGCCGTGTAGACCAGGTGGTGAAGGGTGACCGCGGTATGTTTGCCCTCATCATGGAGGCTTTGGGGGAGTTGGAAAAGCCTTCAGTAGCTGAAAATGTATTAAGTATGCATTTAAATGTATACTTAAATATAAATGTATTAAATGCCATCAGACTCTTCAGTACACAGAGCCTGGGCTGACACCAACTTACTGCTCTCTACTGTGCTTATTGTCTTGTTTATTATTTATTGTAATGTCTGCACTGTTTTGTGCACTTCATGCAGTCCTGAGTAGTTTTTTTCTGTGTTTTTTTTTTACGTTGTTCAGTGTAAATTTTGTACTGTTTCGTGTACCACCATGGTCCTGAAAAACGTTGTGTCGTTTTTACTGTGTACTGTACCAGCGGATATGGTCGAAATGACAATAAAATGACTTGACGACTTGAAGTAGGGCGCACATGTATCACCGCGCCGTTCTGGTCACCACACTGCATAAATGACGTCATTAGCTGGAAAGATTAGATAGGCGAGTGATGCAATTAACTGCAATAAGTCATATAAAATTAAAATAAAATATTATTAGCTGCTGCAGAATGATCAGTGTAACTTTATTTGTGTTGCACGAGTAATAGTCGAACGGGCTGTAGTGAGGATAACAGGTGTACTTGTGCCGAACGGGATGCGATGCGTGTGTCCCGTTCAATCTGATTCTAGATCATAATGCACAACTTAGATCTCGTTCGTTTTCCATCGAGGAGTTAACCAACACAAGGAAAGCCAGAGTCTGCCAGCAGAGCGCCATCTAGCGGCTTTGTGAAGTAGTGAACAACGGGCCGGATTCCAGTCCCGGAAGGCTGTCCCGAATTTGGAAAATTTTCTAAAATCGTTTAATAGTTTTAATAAACTGGAAATGGATTCTTCAGGATTCGATATATAAACTAAGAGATCGTCAGCATAAAGGCAGATCTTATGAATAGACCCATTTATGAAAATTCCATGAATATCTTTAGCTTCACGAAGTGCAATAGCCAAGGATTTCAGCACCAAATTAATTAACAAGGGACTTAATGGACATCCTCGTCTCGTACCCCGCGAAGGCCGAAAAAAAGGGAGATCTGCAATTATTAGTAATAACAGTAGCAAAAGGTGTGTTATATATAATTCTGATCCACTTATTAAAATTAATACCAAAGCCGAATTTCTCTAAAGGATTAGTAAAGTGTCTCTATTCAACTCTGTCAAATGCCTGACATACAGACAGACATACTTTATTGATCCCGAGGGAAATTGGGTTTCATTACAGTCGCACCAACCACGAATAGGTAGAAATATAGCAATATAAAAACACAAATAATTAAATAATAAGTAAATTATGCCAAGTGGAAATAAGTCCAGGACCAGCCTATTGGCACAGGGTGTCTGGCACTCCAAGGGAGGAGTTGTAAAGTTTGATGGCTACAGGTAGGAATGTCTTCCTATGACGTTCAGTGTTACATCTCGGTGGAATGAGTCTCTGGCTGAATGTACTCCTGTGCTTAACCAGTACATTATGGAGTGGATGGAAGTCATTGTCCAAGATGGCATGCAACTTGGACAGCATCCTCTTTTCAGACACCACCGTCAGAGAGTCCAACTCAACCCCCACAACATCACTGGCCTTATGAATGAGTTTGTTGATTCTGCTGGTGTCCGCTACCCTCGCCTGCTGCCCCAGCACACAACAGCAAACATGATAGTACTGACCACCACAGACTCGTAGAACATCCTCAGTATCGTCCGGCAGATGTTAAAGGACCTCAGTCTCCTCAGAAAATAGAGACAGCTCTGACCCCTCCTGTAGACAGCCTCAGTGTTCTTTGACCAGTCCAGTTTATTGTCAATTCATATCCTCAGGTAATCCTCCACCATGTCCACACTGACCCCTTGGATGGAAACAGGGGTCACCGGTGCCTTGGCCGTCCTCAGGTCCACAACCAGCTCCTTAGTCTTTTTCACATTAAGCTGCAGATGATTCTGCTCGCACCATGTAACAAAGTTTCCCACCGTAGCCCTGTACTCAGCCTCATCTCCCTTGCTGATGCATCCAACTATGGCAGATTCATCAGAAAACGTCTGAAGATGGCAAGACTCTGTATTGTAGTTGAAGTCCGAGGTGTAGATGGTGAAGAAAAAGGGAGACAGGACAGTCCCCTGTGGAGCCCCAGTGCTGCTGATCGCTCTGTCTGACACACAGTGTTGCAAGCGCACGTACTGTGGTCTGCCAGTCAGGTAATCAATAATCCATGACACCAGGGAAGCATCCAGCTGCATCCCTGTCAGCTTCTCACCCAGCAGAGCAGGGCGGGTGGTTTTGAACGCACGGAAGAAGTCAAAAACATGACCGTGCTCGCCGGCTTGTCCAGGTGGGCGTAGACACGGTTCAGCAGGTAGATGATGGCATCCTCAACTCCTAGTCGGGGCTGGTACGCGAACTGAAGGGGGTCTAAGTGTGGCCTAAATATAGGCCGGAGCTGCTCTAGAACAAGTCTGTCTAGGGTCTTCATGATGTGGGAGGTCAATGCCACCGGTCTGTAGGAATTGGAGCCACTGGGGCGCGGCGTCTTCGGTGCAGGGACGAGGCAGGACGGCTTCCACAGCGCAGGAACCCTCTGGAGACTCAGGCTCAGGTTAAAGACATGGTGAAGTACTCCACATAGCTGGGGGGCCCAGGCTTTGAGCACCCTGGGGCTGACACCATCCGGGCCTGCAGCCTTGCTTGGGTGGAAACTTTTCAGCTGTTTTATCACCTGTTCAGCTGTGAAACTCACTGTGGTGGTTTCAGGTGAGGGAGGTATGTAGTCCTGAGAGCAGGGTGGTGGCTGTGAGGAGGGGTAGGAGGGGAGAGTGGAGTATGTGTTGGTTGGGGGCCGACAACAGATGAATCATGTGGGGGATGGGCAGGGGCCACAGTGTCAAATCTGTTGAAGAACAGGTTAAGTTCGTTCGGTACTGTCTTGCCGGAACCCAGTGATGGTCCTCATCCCACTCCAGACCTCTTTCATGTTGTTCTGTTGGAGTTTCTACTCAATCTTCCTCCTATAACTGTCTTTTGCCTCCCTGATCTTGGCTTTCAGGTCTCTCTGTATCGTCCTCAGCTCCTCCCAATTTCCATCTCTAAACGCCCACTTTTTAGCGTTCAGGATGTCCTTAATGTCCTTTGTTACCCATGGCTAGAGTGTGTATCTCGGTGGTGGGGGTGGGTGCGGTGGGGTGGTTTGGGTGGTGGGGTGTCTTAGAAAAGGATGAATATATAACATTTAACTGTCTCCTACCATTAGAGAAGGGATAACGACCATTAACACAACGTGTTTGGTCTTGAGAGACAATTTTTAGCTAGAAAATTCTCCAGCTGATTAGCCATTATTTTTCAAAGAATTTCAGCATCCGCATTTAATGATGAAATTGGTCTATATGATGCACAGTCAGTGGAAGGTCCTTTATTATGTTGATTTCAGTCTCACTTCCTGTGCCACGTGCAACCGGGCTAAGAACTGGGAAGGCAGTACAGTTAAACTTGCAGCGAAGCAGTTGGTGCAGCGGGGTAGTTTCAGATATCGGGATCATTGAGCTCCCTTCACTGGCAGGAAAGACCGGTGTCATGGCAACAGGCTACACCTAAGATAAAGTTGTTTCGCTGGCAGTGCCTGGGAGAGTTTTAAATCATGTGGCATAAACTTTTCACAATTAAACTCCAATCATCTTGCTGGGTTCATTTCCATTTCATTTTCATTTTTAGAATCTTTTTATTACTACATAATCTTCAACAACTATAGTATAATACAAAACTTCAACATATTAATATGTATACAACTAATAGAGCTGAAAAAAAACTAATCGTAATATATAAAAATGAAAAAATTATATATAGAAAAAAGAAGGAAAAAGAAAGAACCCCATCTAACTAAGAAAAAAACATTAACTTAAAAACAAAACAACATTAGGAATCAACCCCCGGAAGCAATACGTTGAACCATCATCTAGATATATAGAAAAAAGTCATCAACCGCCAATTCACATTTTTTTAAAAAGATAATAAAATTGGAAGGAAACCATATAGAATAATTCAAATTAAATGGTGATATCTGGCAAAAGAACCCCATCTTCTCTCAAAATCAAATCGAGGTTCAAAAGTTCTACTTCTAGTTATTTTCCAAGCTGAGACATAACATTACTTGAGAAAACCATTCAACTAAGGTAGGAGAAGAGATATCTTTCCATTTTAATAAAATAGCCCTTCTTGCCAACAATGTAACAAATGCAATTACATTTTGATCTGAAGATGAAATACCCTGATTATTATGCGGAACTATTCCAAATAGAACAGTGAGTCTATTAGGTTGTAAATTAATTTTCAAAGCTTTAGAGATTGTAGACAATAAAGATTTCCAAAATAGTTTCAATGAAGAACATGACCAGAACATATATGACAAAGTAGCTACTTCAGTTTTACATCTATCACAGTAATTATCTGCACTAGGAAATAGTTTAGATTGTCTCTCATTTGTTAAATGATAACGATAGACAATTTTAAATTGATTTAAACTGTCATTGGCACATATAGATGAAGAATTTCCATTTTTCAAAATTCGAACCCAATCTTCATTCACAAAGGTCATATTAAGTTCTCTCTCTCAATCTTGTTTAATCTTTAGTGATAGGTTATCTTTTTGTAACAAGAGTAAATTATAAATTTAACTAATGGAACCTTTCACTAACGGATTCAATTTCAAAATGGTATCCAACAAATCAGATTCTTGTAAATATAGAAATTTAGGTAAATATTGTTGTAAAAATGTCTAACCTGAAAATATTGCAAAAAATGTGTGTGAGAGAGAGTATTTGTTAATTAACTCTTCAGAAGTCATCAATCGACCATTACAAAATAAATCTGTAAAAAAAAGGATCCCTTTATTTTTCCATAGGAGAAAAATGGGGTAGGTTATTGAATGTTTAAATGAAAAGTTTCGATATAAAAAACTAGACAAATTAAATTGTTTAAAATTTTAAAAAATACGAAACTGAATCGAAATCCGTAAAGATTTTTTAATAACCGGGTAAAAATTTAAATTTGGAATTATAGAGAGCTGTAAAGGTAATGAAGCTCCTAATATTGAAGTTAAATGAAATTGTTTAACAGCTTTTAATTCCAAATCAACCCAAAGTGGTTTTTGGCTCTTATTGAGCCAGTATAACCAAAAACATAATTGTCTAATATTTGCAGCCCAATAATACAGTCTTAAATTAGGAGGTGTAAATCCACCATCTTTTTTGGGATTTTGTAAATGGTGCTTGTTAATTCTTGATCTCTTATTGTTCCAAATAAAGGAAGAAATAAGAGAGTCAATTTGATTTTAAAAATATTTTGGAAAATATATAAAAATCTAGGTAAAATCATCATTTTGACAGCATGGATACGACCTATTAAAGAAAGAATAAGTGGATTCCAACTAGAAAATAGTAATTTCATGGAGTCTACTAAAGGAACTATATTAACTTTATAAAGATCTTTATATGTTTTCGTAATTATAATACCTAAATATCTAACTGTATTAACAATTCTAAAAGAAATATCATTATATGTACTAACAGGAGTATTTCATGGAAACAATTCAATTTTATTCAAATTAAGTTTATGTCCTGAAAATTTTCCAAAATCTTTAAGTGTTTCCAAAATATTAGGAATTGAGTCATCAAGATTCGAAATATAAATCAAAAGATCATCTGCATGAAGAGAAATTTTCATTATTTATCGTTCCATTTATAGAAATAACATAAATGCTTTTGGTAATGTTATAGCTAAAGGCTCCAATACAATATTAAATAATAAAGGGCTTAATGGACATACCTGTCCAGTACCACGACAAAGAAGACCTGTAATTGTTAGTAATGACGGTGGCAATAGGGTTCTTATAGATTATTGAATCCATCTATTAAAATTAATACCAAAATCAAATTTTCTAATACTTTGAGCAAGGATGGCCACTCAATTCTATTGAATGCCTTTTCTGCACCAAGAGCGATAACACATTCAGGTTGCTTAGATAATGCAACCTGAATGCCCGTTTAATAAAGCCCGTTTGGTCCATGGAGATGATTTTAAAAAAAATTCCAAGCGTTTATCCATTATTTTTGAAAGAATTTTTGCATTCACATTTCATAGCGTAATTGGTCTATATGAGGAGCATTCAACAGGGTCTTTAGCTTTTTTAAAAATATTAAGGAAATAGATGCCTCATAAAAAGAAGAAGGTAAATTACTCTTCTCAAAGGATTCATAAAATATTTCCAAAAGATTCGGAGAAACTAATCTTTCAAATTTTTTTGAAAAATCCCACCGAATAACCATCAAGTCTGGGAGGTTTACCTGATTGCATTGATAAAATAGCTTTCTGAATTTCATGCTCGGTAGTTGTAGCATCAAACTTCTGTTGATCTTCATCAGAAATTTGTGGAAATTTAATCTTATGTTAAAAATTTTCCATTTTGGAAGAATTTGCTGATAATTGAGATCTATAAAGATCATAGTAAAAATCTTGAAAAGTCTTATTAACATCCATAGTTACTTACTATATCTCCATTGTTTTTACGAATCGTTAAAATTTGCCTTTTAGCTCTAACTGCTCTTAGTTGGGAAGCTAAGTGCTTATTATTTTTATCCCCAGAAATATAAAACTGACTTTTCAATTTAAGCATATATCCTTCAATAGGATATGCTAGTAATAAGTTATACTGTGATTGTAGTGCTACTTTCTTTTATACGAAACAACATTTGGAGAGATTGCATTAATGTTATCTAATTCTTTAACTTGTTTAGAAATTTTATCGAATTCCATTCTTGTTTGTTTCTTCAATTTAGTTATATACGATATAATTTGACCACGTAGATAAGCTTTTAATGTCTCCCAAAGTACTAACTTGGAGACGTTTCCTATATTACTAAAGAGAGAAAACTCTTTTAGCTGAGTTTCAATAAACTCATCAAATTCTGCACTTTGTGATAAATGTTCTGGAAAACGTCAAAATGGTCTGGTAGAAACAACATCTCTCAATTCAAATATTAAATTTAAAGGAGCATGATTAGAGATAGCAATCGCAACTTACTCACATTTCTGAACATTATAAAATAGTCAATTCTCGAATATTTATTATGAACATGTGAGAAAAAGGAATATTCTCTATCAGTAGGATGCATATGCCTCCAGATCTCAAATAAACATTAATCAATTAAAAAGGAATTAATAAGTGATGCAGAATGGTTTGGAAGTTGATGTTTTGGATGATGACTTATCCATTAAATCATTTAAGCAAGTATTAAAATCACCACCCATTAATAACATATATTCATTTAAATCAGGTAATAGAGCAAAAACTGCTTTAGAAAATGAGGGATAATCAACATTTGGTCCATAAATATTAAACAAAACTATTTTCCAAATTACAAACTATTCCTTTAACAATTAAAAATCTACCATTACTATCGGCTATAATATCTTCCTGATTAAAAGGAAAAATAGAGAAGCGTCTAGTTTTACTCTGGGAATTTGCATGAAATAGAGGACCCTTCCCAAATTTAAAAAATCGATTTTTATCACATAACCTGATATGCGTCTCTTGAGCAAAAATTATATCAGGCTGGAATCGATTTATAACTTTAAATGTTTTCTTACGCTTAATAGGGTGATTCCAACTGCGGACATTCCAAGTTAAAACACTTAACTGTTTAGATGTCATCATGAAACTTTGTATCTAAAAAAAGTAGTTTGACGCATGTCAGGATAAAGTGATCGAAAATGGCGGAGATGAACAACAATAAAAATAATTAGCATATACTCCGGGATTCCATAATTGGGATAGAAAAAGGAAAAAAGCACCCAACCTACAAAGCCCAGAAGCAAGTCGATGTCAAATGATGCAAGCCCCAAGAAATGCATTGACGCTAGTACAACTCCGCCTAGCTGAGTAATAAAAATAATATTAATAAAGTAATTTCTATCTCCCTCTACCGAATATAAATCTCATTACAGTCAACATATATCTCAGTATAATTAACCTGGAAGGATAGTGTTTTTCTTGTGAAACCAAACGACCTGCAATTTGAAAGTAACCTTCATAATAATAGATAAGGGAAGAAAAACACATCCAAAACAATTCTTGGAATATTTGCACAAAAGAAAAACAATCGCCATCTTTAAATTGTCCAATCTGTCTTTAAAACACAAGGAAATCCAAATAATTAATTAAAAAAAAAACTTCAATAAAGCATACGGAATAAAAAAAAACCAACTGATTCATTGAAATACTGCAAAAAAGGTTCTAGACGTTCAAACTTAACTACAGCCTATCAACAGTTCTCGCGCTATATTTCCGAAGGTTAAAAACCCTCCAATCCAGTTTATTTTCAAAAATAAGAATACATGTTAAAATAAAGACTTTCTGTGACCATCAAATCTTCCAATTTTATCAGCCTTTATGTCGCGAACACTCAAACCATTATAAGTCATTCAACTTCAGGCTTCAAATTCGTCGTCATTGAAATATTTGCACAGATCAAAAAAGCCGCCATCTTCAAATTGTTCAGTCTTTCTTTAAAACGTAAGAAAATCCAGATAATTACTTAAAAGAAACTTTACAAAAGATACGAAACAAAAAAAAAACAGTTGGTACATTCAGATGCTACAGAAAAAAATAAAGTCTAGATAGCTCAGAATTATGTATGGCCTTTCAACAGTTCTCCCGCTATATCTTCGGAGGTTAAAGCCCTCCAAACCAGACTTTTTCGGAGATAAAAATACATTTTAAGGTAAAAAAAAACTTTTATAACCATCAAATCTTCCAATTTCTTCACTTAACACCACGAGACCATCAAGGTATTATAAATCATTCAATCTTCAAACTTCAGATTCGCCATCGGCCTCGTCAGACAAAGAATTAATAAAACGCAATGCTTCAGCTGGATCATCAAAAATACGAGTTCCGGAATTTTTAATAATGATCCTTAATTTTGCTGGATACTGTAATAATGGAAAAAGCTTCTTTTGATAAGCAAGTTTCATAGAAGGAGCAAAAGCAGCTTAACAATTTCGCATGGGCGTGACGTCACTTGATGACTTAAGATCGAGACGTGGAAATCTAGCTCTCCCGTAAAAACCAATAAAACAAAGTTTAAGTGAAGAAGAGTTAATAAATACCTTCTAGAAACTACTAATAAACAATTCAGGATTATCTTTAGATATGCCTCCTAAACAGAAACAGAAGAGAATTACTACTTTGAAGACAGCGCGAGTTGGCGGGGAAAGAGGCCCAGCCGTTTTGGCGGAGCCTCGTACTCAAGTTGGATCTCTTCCCGGTGAAGTACCTGTCGCTTCCGTTGGTGCAGGGCAGGAGGCTGCGGCAATATCAACGGTCTCTAAGAAGAAACATCGGGAGCTGAGCATGAGTGAAGAAACGACTATGCACAAACAGGTGCAAACAAAACTACAAGTTCCAACTGCGACTGGAAGTGAAAATGAAAGTGAATCGGAAGTAGAATCAGACTCTCTGGGAAACACAGATCAGGAAATAGATGATGAAGAAGAAGAAGAACAGGAGGAAATTAAAGGTGGAAAACTTTCTGGATACATAAGAAAAGCCCTCATACAAATAATGCATGAATTAAAAGTAATAAAAACAGATATTAGAAATGTGAAGATTACGCTTGATAAGGTGGTGGAAAAACAAAAGAAGATGGGCAAGAAAGTTAAAGAGTTGGAAGAAAAAAATGGGAGACAACACTGAAAGAATGGACAAGATGGAAGATAATATCAGAAGATGGAATATCCACAAGATGGAATATAACGTCAGAAAGAAAAACGGTTGTTGGAAAAAGTAGATGTGCTCGAAAATTTCAGCAGACGAAACAATGTTAAGATTGTTGGTCTTAAAGAAGGTATAGAGGGAGAAGATTCAATAAAATTCTTTCAAGAATGGATTCCGGAAATCTTGGAAATAGAAGAGGGAAGTCAGTTAATTGAAATCGAAAGGGATCATAGAGCTTTAAAACCAAAGCCCTAACAAGATCAGAATCCACGATCAATCTTGATAAAATGTTTGCGATATCAAGATAAAGAAAATATCTTGAGGGCGGCTGCTCAAGGTGCCAGAAAGAGAAATGGGCCATTGATGATAGAAGGGAAAAGAGTTCTTTTCTATCCTGATATAAGTTACGACCTATTGAAGAGACGGAAGGAATTTAATAAAGTGAAAAAAAATCTTATGGGAAAAGGGTTATAAATTTTATATTGAGCTACCAAGCAACACTGATAATTTTTTTGGATGACGAAGAAAGAAAATTTTTTACTGATCATTAGAAAGCGGAGGAGTTTCTACGAGAACTTGCTAATATTCGCGAGATGCGGTAAAGAATTATGGAAATGAAATGGATTGAAGATGAAGATTGAGATAGGGATCGGATCTGATGGACATTTATGTGTAGAAGAATATACAAATATACTTTTATTATATGATAGAAGGAGAACAAGAAAAAAAGAATGAGGAATATTAATTGGGAGTAGAGATTTCTTTCTTCTTCTTCACTTATATGTATCTTTTTTTTGTTACGGGGGAGCTGGAGGAGCTTCTGATCGCTTTCTGCGATTGCCATGACCCGTAAAACGGAGGGGAGTAATGTTGTGTTTCTATTCATGCACGACATCAGTGGGGGGGGGGGGGTTATTTTGTTATGTTTTTCTTTAATATCTATCGTTCTTCTATTTTTCTTTTTTTGCCTGGATGATTGGGGGGTGGGGGAGACACATAGCAACATGGAGAATTTTAAAGAGATTCCCCAAGGTATTATGAATGAATAATTTACTTAATTTTTTTAAAGTTTTACTGTTAATGGGCTTAATGGACCTGTGAAAAGAATAAGAGTTTTAACATATATTAAGAAAATGAAAGGAGATATAGCTTTTTTTGCAGGAAACACATTTAACAGAGTCAGAACATCAGAAATTAACGAGAGATTGGTTATGACAAAATATTAATAGGTGGAGATTTTAACTTTTGTTTAGACCCAGTTCTAGATAGGTCAACTAAGGCTGTTACAAAATCAAAAGTAATAAAGTTAACTTTATCATTGACAAAAGACTTAAATCTGATTGATATATGGAGAAGAATTAATCCAAGAGAAAGAGATTATTCATTTTATTCAAATGCACATAAAATTTCAAGGATTGATTTTTTCCTATTATCAATGAATATTCAGGATAGAGTGAAGAGTGTGGAATATAAAGCGAGAATACGATCAGATCATTCCCCCTTGATAATGACAATGATAATGATGGATAAGGAGGAATTGATTTACAGATGGAGATTTAATTCAATTTTATTAAAACGTCAAGATTTTTGTGATTTTATGAAAAGAACAGATGCAATTTTTTTTGGATACAAATTCATATGCGGTTGATGATAAATTTATATTATGGGAAGCGATGAAAGCATATTTGAGGTGTCAGATAATAAGTTATTCTTCTAAAATTAAGGAATATATGGTAGAAATAGATCAATTAGAAAAAGAGATTACAAAATTAGAAAAAGAATCGCAAAGATATATAACAGAAGAAAAACGAAGACAACTTGTCAATAAGAAGCTACAATATAATACACTCCAGACATCTCGAACAGAAAAAGTAATTATGAGAACGAAACGGAGAAATTATGAATTAGGTGAAAGATCACACAAAATTCTTGCTTAGCAGTTGAAAATAGAGCAGGCTTCCAAAACAATAAATGTAATTAAAACAAGTGCAAATAAAATTACTTATAAACCTTTAGAAATTAATGAAACTTTTAGAAAATTTTACTCCGAATTATATCAATCAGAATCACAAAATGAAGCTGCAGAGATAGAATGTTTTTTATCACAAATAATTCTTCCAAAATTGAATTCGGAAGAACAGAAAGGATTAGATATGCCCTTTACATTAAAAGAGGTTGAAGAAGCTTTAGGATCACTCCAGAGTAATAAATCCCCAGGAGAAGACGGTTTTCCGCCTGAATTTTATTAAAAAAAATAAAGATTGATTAATCCCTCCTTTTATGGAGTTAATATATCAAGCGGAAAGAACACATAAACTTCCACAATCTTTTTCGACAGCGATCCTAATAGTATTGCCAAAAATATATAAAGATCCTTTAAAACCAACATCATATAGGCCTATCTCTTTGTTCAATAGGGATTATAAGATAATAGCAAAAATTTTATCTATTAGATTATATAAATATTTATCAAAATCAATACATATGGATCAAACAGGTTTTATTAAAAATAGACAATCGGCGGATAATGTAACTCGGTTACTTAGCATAATTCATCTGGCACAAAACAAGGAGGAAATGAGTGTGGCAGTTCCTTTGGATGCAGAAAAAGCATCTGATAGATTGGAATGGGACTTTTTATTTATGGTATTGGAAAAATATGGGTGAGGAAAATCTTTTATAAAATGGATTAAAACCTTAAATTCTAGTCCCAAAGCTAAAGTAGTGACAAATGGTCAAATTTCAACATCATTCCACTTAACGAGGTCAACTAGACAAGGCTGTCTATTATCACCTGCCCTATTTGTATTGGCGATAGAACCATGAGCTGAATTAATTATAATGGATCCAGATATTGTGGGCTTCAGAGATAACCAGGAGGAATATATGATTAATTTATTTGCTGATGATGTTCTGATTTATTTAACAAATCCATTGCATTCGTTGCATAAATTTCTTTTAGATTGGAAGAATAAGGGAAAATATTAAGGTATAAAGTAAACTGGGATAAAAGTGAAATTTTACCCCTGACTAAAGGAGATTATAGTCAATGTCAATTAGTAACTCAAATTAGATGGCCGACAAATGGTAAAAAACATTTAGGTATATGAGTCGATAATGATATAAAGAATTTAAATAAATTAAATTATTTGCCATTACTGAAAAAAAATGCAAGAAGATCTTGATAAATGGATGATGTTACCAATAACATTAGTAGGTAGAGTTAATGCTGTAAAAATGATTATATTTCCCAGATTACAATATTTATTCCAAACATTACCAATACAACTGCCCCAGAAGTTTTTTCAAGTGTTGAATAAATGTGCGAGGACGTTTCTTTGGAAAGGTAAGATGTCAAGAACATCGTTTGAAAAATTGACATGTAAATTTGACCTAGGAGGGTTACAACTCCCAAATTTTAAGAATTATTATAAAGCAAATCAACTTAGATTTATTGCATCTTTTTTTGATGAAGAAAAACCGGCATGGATTGGAATAGAATTAGATAAGATATGAGGAAATATACCAGAAGATTTTATATATCAATAGGAATCCAAACGGATACGGGAAAACAAAGAATCTCTTATATTAAAACATTTGATTGATTTATGGAATAAGGTATTAGCAGAGAACCCTAATTCAAAACAAACTTATTCCTTTTACAATGGATAATCAACTTTTATACAACTGATTTCAAAAAGGGATCAGATATATAGGTGACTGCTTTGAAGGAGGTATATTGATGTCGTTTGATCAATTAAAGAATAAATATAAAATATCAAATCACACTCTTTTCTGCTATTTTCAATTAAAGGCCTATTTAAGAGATAAACTGGGTCAAACAATGTTAATGCCAAAACCTGATGAAATAGAAACATTAATTCCAAAAGGAAAAATTAAAAAAATACGTCTTGTATGTATAATTTGATTCAAAAACAGATAATTAAACCAGGAATTCATAAGTCAAGACAAAAATGGGCAACTGATTTTAATATTAAAATTGATGAAAAAAATTGGTCAAGACTATGTCTTGATAGTATGACAAATACAATAAATGTCCGACTTAGATTAGTACAATACAATTTTTACATCAATTATATATTACACAACAAAAAATAAATAGATTAAACCTAATTTTATCTGACCAATGTTTCCGATGTAATCAAGAAATCGGTACCTTTTTACACTCCACTTGGTCTTGTTTTAAAATTCAAACTTTTTGGATAAATTTAAGACTTTTACTGGAACAAATTATTGGAATACAACTCCCACATAGCCCAATATTATTTTTATTAGGCGATATTGAAGGGATAATACCGAAACCTAAATTGGATAAATATCAGAAAAAAAATGTATAAAAATTACATTGGCAGTAGCCAAAAAAGCTATTGCAGTTACTTGGAAATCAGATTCATATTTAGCTATGGACCGTTGGAATAATGAAATATATAGCTGTTTCCCACTTGAAAAAATTACTTATAATTTAAGAAATGAATATGATATATCTTTGAAAATTTAGCACCCCTATCTACAAAAGATAGGATTAAATATATAGGTCCATTGAAGATAAAATTATTAGTTATTTGTGGGAAAAAATAAAGATATATATTAAAGTTATTTTGAACTCCATGGAGCATGCGGGGATCCTCCGATATCCAGGCAATCTTTCTTTCTTTCTTCTTCCTTCTTTTTTTTCTTTTTTTCTATTTTTTTAGATAGCGATCTTAAGGGGGGGAAGGGTTAAGGGGAGAGGGAGGGTTAATATTAATTTTTCATTATTCTATTATTCTATTCATTTTATGTAATTCTCTGAAAAATGTAATAAAAAATGTATTTACAAAAGAGATAGTTTTGTGAAACAAACTCCGTACATTAATTAGAGATGATCCTGCAACCCCCATATCAGTTTGGAATCATAAATTGGATCTTGGAAACATAAATTAGACCCTGGAAGCATAAACTGGAAATAGATGTTCTCAGGGAAACGTACGGAAGAAATGTGACAAATGTTCAGGGGATATTTGCGTGCGGTTCTGAGTAGGTACGTTCCAATGAGACATGGAACGGATGGTGGGGTACAAGATCCGTGGTCTACAAAGGCTGCTGTAAATCTAGTCCAAACGAAAAGAAGAACTTACAAAGATTCAAAAAACTAGGTAATGATAGGAATCCAGAAGATTATAAGGCTAGCAGGAAGAAGCTTAAAAATAAAATTAGGAGAGCTAGAAGGGGTCATGAGAAGGCATTGGCGGAGAGGATTAAGGAAAAACCGAAGGCATTCTGCAAGTATGTGAAGAGCAAGAGGATCAGACGTGAGAGAATAGGACCAATCTAGCGTGACAGTGGAAAAGTGTTTATGGAACCGGAGGAAGTAGCGAAGAGAGATCTAGGAATAACAGTGCATAGTTTCCTGAAGGTGGAGTCTCATGTAGATAGGGTGGTGAAGAAGGCTTTTGGAACGCTGGCCTTTATAAATCAGAGCACTGAGTACAGAAGTTGGGATGTAATGTTAAAATTGTACAAGGCATTGGTAAGGCCAAATTTGGAATATTGTGTACAGTTCTGGTCACCGAATTATAGGAAAGATATCAATAAATTAGAGAGAGTGCAGAGATGATTTACTAGGATGTTACCTGGGTTTCAGCACTTAAGTTACAGAGAAAGGTTGAACAAGTTAGGTCTCTATTCATTGGAGCGTAGAAGGTTGAGGGGGGATTTGATCGAGGTATTTAAAATGTTGAGAGGGATAGATAGAGTTGACGTGAATAGGCTGTTTCCATTCAAACGAGAGGACATGATTTGAGAGTTAGGGGGCAAAAGTTTAAGGGAAACACGAGGGGGTATTTCTTTACTCAGAGAGTGATAGCTGTGTGGAATGAGCTTCCTGTAGAAGTAGTAGAGGCCAGTTCAGTTGTGTCATTTAAGGTAAAATTGGATAGGTATATGGACAGGAAAGGAATGGAGGGTTATGGGCTGAGTGCGGGTAGGTGGGACTAGGTGAGATTAAGATTTCGGCACGGACTAGGAGGGCCGGAATGGCCTGTTTCCTTGCTGTGATTCTTATATGGTTATATGGTTATATGGTACTTAATGCAAACGTTGCTTCAGTATTCACCACGGAAAAGGATCTTGGCGATTATAGAGATGCCTTGCAGTGGACTGAAAAGTTTGACAATGTCGATATTCAGGAAGAGGATGTGCTGTAGCTTCTGGAAAGCATCAAGTTAGATGAGTGACCGGGTTGGACGGGACGGGCTGTGACCCAGGCTACTGTGGGAAGAGAGGGGGGAGATTGCTGACACTCTGGCAGTGATCTTTGCATCATCAAAGAGGACGGGAGAGGTTCCAGAGGATTGGAGGGTTGCGGATGGCATTCCCTTGTTCATGAAAGGGAGTAGGGATGGCCCAGGAAATCATAGGCCTGTGAGCCTTACTTCAGTGGTTGGTAAGTTGATGGAGAAGATACCGAGAGGCAGGATTTGTGAACATTTGGAGAGGCATAATATGATTATAGTCAGCATGGCTTTGTCAAAGGCAAGTAATTCCTTACGAGCCAGATTGGATTTTTTTGCTGATATGACTAAACACATTGATGAAGGTAGTGCCGTAGATGTAGAGTATATGGATTTTCGCAAGGCATTTGATAAGGTACCCCATGCAAGGCTTATGGAGAAAGTAATGAGGCATTGCCTTATGGAACCAGAACGGATATGCCCACTGAAGGCAAATGGGGTTGTAGTCGGGTATATTCTGCATGGAGGCCGGTGACCAGTGCTGTGCCTCAGGGAACTTCGGGGAACCCTACTATTTGTGATTTTTATAAATGACTTGGATGAGGAAGTGGAGGGATGGGTTAGTAAATATGCTGATGACACAATGTTGGGGGTATTGTGGATAGCGTGGAGAGCTGTCAAATGTTACAACGGAACATAGATAGGATGCAAAAATGGTCTGAGAATTGGCAGATGGAGTTCAACCTAGATAAGTGTAATGCGGTTCATTTTGGTAGGACAAATATGTTGGCAGAATATAGTATTAATGGTAAGACTCTTGGCAGTATGGTGGATCAGAGGGATCTTGGGGTCCGAGTCCATAGGACACTGAAAGCTGTTACGCAGGTTGACTCTGTGGTTAAGAAGGCATTCGGAGCATTGACCTTCATCAATCGTGGGATTGAGTTTAAGAGCCGAGAGGTAATGTTGCAGCTATTTAGGACTCTGGTCAGACGCCACTTGGAGTACTGTGCTTAATTCTGGGCGCCTCACTACAGGAAGGACGTGGAAACCATAGAAAAGGTGCAGAGATTTCCAAGGATATTTCCTGTGTTGGGGAGCGTGGCTTATGAGATTAGGTTGAGTGAACACGGACCTGTATTGTGCTATATGTTTTTATTCTATGTTTCTATGAGGAGGTGGACTTCGAGATGCATAACTAATCTAATCGTTTATTGATGTCAGTTGTGGGAAAGACGCTGGAGTCAATTATAAAGGAGGAAATTACGACACATTTGGATAACAGTAGAAGGATCAGTCCGAGTCAGCATGGATTTATGAAGGGGAAATCATGCTTGACAAATCCTCTGGAATTTTATGAGGATGTAACTATGAAAATGGACAAGTGAGAGCCAGTGGATGTACTGTACCTGGACTTTCAGAAAGCCTTTGATAAAATCCCACATAGGAGATTAGTGGGGAAAATTAGGGCACATGGTATTTGGGGCAGAGTACTGACATGGATTGAAAATTGGCTGGCTGACAGGAAGCAAAGAGTAGCGATTAACGGGTCCCTTTCGAAATGGCAGGCTGTGACCAGGTGGGTACCGCAAGGTTCGATGCTAGGACCGCAGCTATTTACAATATACAGTCATGATATAGATGAAGGGATTAAAAGTAACATTAGCAAATTTGCCGATGGCACAAAGCTGGGTGGCAGTGTGAAATGTCAGGAAGATGTTATGAGAACGCATGGTGACTTGGACAGGCTAGGTAAGTGGGTGAATGTATGGCAGATGCAGTTTAATGTGGATAAATGGGAGGTTATCCACTTTGGTGGCAAGAACAGGAAGACAGGTTACTATCTAAATGGAGTCAAGTTAGGAAAAGGGAAAGTACAACGAGATCTAGGTGTTCTTGTACATCAGTCAATGAAAACAAGCATGCAGGTACAGCAGGCAATGAAGAAAGCTAATGGCATGCTGGCCTTTATAACAAGAGGAATTGAGTACAGGAGTAGAGATGTCATTCTGCAGCTGTACAGGGCCCTGGTGAGACCCCACCTGGAGTATTGTGTGCAGTTTAGGTCTCCAAATTTGAGGAAGGGCATTCTTGCTATTGAGGGAGTGCAGCGTAGGTTCACAAGGTTAATTCCCGGAATGGCGGGACTGTCATATGTTGAAAGATTGGAGCGACTGGGCTTGTATACACTGGAATTTAGAAGAATGAGAGGGGATCTGATTGAAACATATAAGATTATTAAGGGACTGGACACGCTGGAGGCAGGAAGCATGTTCCCTCTGATGGGTGAGTCCAGAACTAGAGGCTACAGTTTAAGAATAAGGGGTAGGCCATTTAGAATAGAGAAGCGGAAAATCTTTTTTACCCAGAGAGTGGTGGATATGTGGAATGCTCTGCCCCAGAAGGCAGTGGAGGCCAAGTCTCTGGATGCTTTCAAGAGAGAGTTAGATAGAACTCTTATAGATAGCGAGGTCAAGGGATGTGGGGAGAGGGCAGGAACGGGGTACTGATTGTGTATGATCAGCCATGGTCACAGTGAATGGCGGTGCTGGCTAGGAGGGCCGGATGGACTACCTGGGCACCTACTGTCTATTGTCTATTGTTTACTGAGTTATTTATCCTCAGGTTGACCACTTTTGTGGCACCAAACCAATCTGAAAGCAATAAGGAAGTGTGAGTATTCCCCATCCAGGAAAGATTATTGAATTGAACAATCAAACGAAATGCCTTCCTTAACCTCAGAATCTTAATGCGCTTCGCCTATTGTGACTATTGTTGATTATTTGAGGGTGATAGTCCACCTTGTAACGATATTGAGACTGAGGATTATTTCATGTGAAACGCACCAACTCTGTGTCAGAAAATTGTCATACAATATATATAATGTAGAACGTTCTCGTTTGAAGGTGTGAATAAACATAATTGAACATAATTGTTATTTTGTAATTCTTCCAAGAGAGCGATTTTCATTGTACGATGACGCAATTCATATAAATAGCTTACCTCAAGTGTTTGTTTAGTGGAATGTCACTGATGTGACTAACCACGTGGGATGATTAATTGTCAGAGGGCACTTTTCCTCACCTGAATAAAAACTTGCAAAGCAATCAACAGTAGCGATCAGAATCTGGACTGCTTTCAACTGATCACCAACTCACACAGAAAATGGGACATCCAGCAATTTACTACATCGCGAGAATTTACTATCCTGTACTGGCAGCGATTGGTATCCCTGGTAAGTAACTGGAATTGGTTCCGACTGTATGCGTGTGTTTTGCTCTTGTTGCATTTGTTACAGATGGTGTCTTCTCCGGTTCAGATTTAAAGTTATATTTTATTTTATTCTTTAATTTTACCCTGGAATTGTTGCTCTTTTCTCAGGTCTGATCACTTTGTCAATATTAACAATTGATTGAGTGTTAATACTGATACTGTTCCAGCATTTTACCTTTCTCGTCTTTGCAGCTTTACCATCATGTGTTGTTCCAAATCTGATTCTACATCGAGACAGAATCTCAAATGTTTACTAAAATGAAAACAAATCCTACAGCATCGCCGCAGCTCTCTTTGCCAGCACCCCGGTTTTTCGGCAACACCGAGTTCATTTTTTCTCCGTCTCAATGTCACTAGAAAGACTTCTTGTCTGTTTATTTATCGACATGTCTCTGAAATTGCCACGATAAGCTGAAAAACAGTTTTATTTTACCGTGTCTTCTTAGTCCCAGTTTTAATTTAAATAAAAATTTATTTCATTTCTTCCATCGAGCGTACAACATGAGGGAGCAAACATCCTTATATTGCTTCTCAGTCGCAATGTACAAGATTGACGTTTATTTGCCACCTGTACATCGAAACGCATTTAGCCGTCCTATCCCTTCACTCCAAATGTCATCTCCCTGAATCTATTTTAACCCTGCAATATATGAAACCTTCAGCATTCTCAGCTGTCTGGGTGAGTGAGTCGATAAGCCGCTCATTGATAACTTGCCGACAACTGGAAAGTTGCGGCTCAACTGTTACTCGGGTCCGTCGTTGTCATCCAACCGAAGGACAGTGACGGAGTCCGTACGAAGAACATTTCCGCTCTCGGAGTTGAAGCCTGTCACACCCGGGATATGATCAGATGTCTGAGATTCACTCAATCCGATGTAACACATTTCTATGCGTGTATTCCAAGCTAACATGATCTGGGTGTATGCGCATGAACCTAACTCTTCTTTGCTTCCTTGCAGTTAATTTAGTGGCGATTGTGATCCTGTCTCTGGGAAACTGCGGACTCTCTAAATGCATCTCCCGTTACCTGGTGGGAATGGCAGCAGCTGACTTACTGGGTGTTATTATTTCTGTTGTAATCGATCAGATCAATAATATTTATGTTTATGCCCTTCCTTTGCTCATTACGCCGGTTTGTGCCGTGACGCTTGTCCTGAGTGTTGGAACCATGGACTGTTCTGTTTGGCTCACGGTGGCTTTCACCTTCGATCGCTGCGTTGCAATCTGCAGTCAAAAGCTGCGGGAACGATACTGCACCGAGAAGACGGCGACTATTGTGATAGCAATTGTGTGTTTAGGATGTTGTGCGAAAAGTGTTCCATTCTACTTTGCGGTAGAACCTTACGTTATCATTGACAACATACCCTGGCGATGCGTTTTCGGAATGGATTTCCTTACTTTACCAGCGTGGAGAGCATTCCAGTTGTTTAACACTATCACTACACCTTTATTGCCGATCGGTTTGATTCTACTTTTTAATGCTTTCACAGTCAGTCATATTATCGCGGCAAACAGAGTTCGCCGGGGGCTCAGGAACAGCAGTGAGAAAAAGAATGATCCAGAGGTGGAGAACCGGAGAAAGTCAATAATTTTGTTGTTCACACTGTCAGCCAATTTCATATTGTTGTGGATCCCCTATATTGTATATACTATGAACTGGCAAGTTGAGAATTACTCTTACACAGACAAATATTTGAACACCCCGACATATATCCTGCAACAGTTTGGGTTCATGTTACAATATCTCTGTACCTGCACCAACACGTGTATCTACACTCTGGCACAAAGGAAATTCAGGCAGGAGCTGAAAGCAGTAGTCAAACATCTGGTTACGTTATATGATCGACTCTGTCGCTAAAACGCTGTTCGATTATATGCTTCGAATGAGTTCAAATGCATTTCAATGTTATTTCCATGTCTGGTAAATGTGTCTATATTCCAGCAGCCAGGGGAACAAATGTTAGTAGTTTGCCGGTTCCAGTAAATTCAGCAAAATTACTTCAACAATACGGGGAAGAAACAACAAATGGGCTCTCCAAGGATCTCCAATCCTATTTACCCGTTCCCTCACAAAAATTACTATCGTAACGGTTCAGAAGTTCACCCTGACAACCCTCTGCTGAACCCTCACCAACATTGCTTTTGGTCCATTACAGAGGTCCACAACCCCAGAGACTGGAGACGATACACTATGGGGTTGACAGAGACTAGGGACTATACAGTATAGGGGTGACAGAGACTGCAGACTATAGAGAATAGTGGAGTCAGAGACTGGAGACTATACAGTATAGGGCTGACAGAGACTGGACACTTGTTCAATGCTCAGGGCAATCACACAGCAGCTCAGACACTCCATCCCGGACGAGCCCCAACAATGAAACCCTCTTTTTGCCTGGGCTGCCCTCGCTGGCAGTCCCATAAATCTTTCAATTACCTCGTACTTCCGGTGTATGCATACGACAGTCGCGCCAATTCTGTGCACAAGTTGGGGCTGAAATCATTCACAAATCATATTCAGCGGTCCACAGTGGACTACCGCAAACTGGCTCTATCAATAAAAGCACTTTAAATTTGTGTTTGTTTTGACTCTGAATTTAAGTTGGTTGCTGCTATTTTGTGAACTATTTGATTTTTTCTCTCTCTGGGATAATCTAATGTGTAAGTGGGAAATGTTAGCGGGTTGGAAGTGCCCACGGATCCCCCAGTAGCGTCCGAACTACTGAAGTCAGGCTGACTGACCTGCAGTTCCTAGGCTTGTCCTTGACAGCTCTTTAAACAGTAAAACAACATTAGCCGCTCTTCAGTCACTGGGGCAACCTTCAGTGGACCTCAACAATTTTCTCTCTCCTTCCACAAAGCAGTGGGTCAGGCCTAAGGGTTCATCCACCTGAATGCAGTGTAGGCTGCTCATAATACTCGCTGGTAAATTGAATGTCCTCCAAAGCAACTCCACGGGTTTGCTTTATCCAGTGAGCAACCATGATAATTTATTCCGTAAATAATCCATTGTATGGGTATTCACCCCCTTTAATATGACAACCCAAATAGTCACTAGTGCAGCCAATTGGTTTTAGAATTCATATCATTAGTTAAATGGAAATCACCGTGTGCAGTCTGGATGTTTCAATTAACTGTCCTAAAAATGCACGAGGACCAATTGATGCCGTGTCAGTGTCCTGGCAAAAACTACACCATGAAGACAAAAGAACACTCCAAGCAACTCGGTGAAAAGGTTATTGAAAAGCAAAAAAAGAAGTGATGAAGCACCCAGACAACAATTGTTGGATATGCAGTGTTCTTTGTTCTTTGCACGTTGGACTTTGTTCTTGCTATTGTTTCATGCGGAGGACGATATTTTGTGAACTGTTTGAAATGATTCTTGTCCTGGGATAAACTGTTGTGCATGTAGGGGTGCCCTCGGCTTTGGGGGATGCACAAAGATTTGGGGATGGGCATGGCGGGTATGGATTGAATAAAATTTCATTGTCGAGGCAGCCATTTTCTGAACTGTGACACGATTCTGCTTCTGAGATCATCTAAAGTGCATTTGGAGTGTCGGCGGATTTGGGGTGCGCACTGAAATGGGGATAGCGCACATTTAGGGATTTGGGGTGCGCACTGAAATGGGGATAGCGCACATTTAGGGATTTAGGGTGCGCACTGAAATGGGGATAGCGCACATTTAGGGATTTGGGGTGCGCACTGAAATGGGGATAGCGCACATTTAGGGATTTGGGGTGCGCACTGAAATGGGGATAGCGCACATTTAGGGATTTGGGGTGCGCACTGAAATGGGGATAGCGCATATTTAGGGATTTGGGGTGCGCACTGAAATGGGGATAGCGCACATTTAGGGATTTAGGGTGCGCACTGAAATGGGGATAGCGCACATTTAGGGATTTGGGGTGCGCACTGAAATGGGGATTGCGCACATTTAGGGATTTGGGGTGCGCACTGAAATGGGGATAGCGCACATTTAGGGATTTGGGGTGCGCACTGAAATGGGGATAGCGCACATTTAGGGATTTGGGTTTGCGCACGGACACAGGGTGTATTCATTCTCCAATATGGTTGCGCACACTGATTCGCGAATTGTGCAAACTTAGGACTGTGTCGTCCAGTATGGAGGTGCACAAGTGGCTGTACACGGATTTTGAGTGACACCCAGAATTGGATGTGTCGGCCAATCTGGAGTAGGGATATTTAATATTGAGACCGCCATTTCCTGAACTGTTTGAAATAATTCCTGCTCAGAGGATTATGTTTGCGGGGGTGTCAGCATGTGTGGGTGCGCACTGAGTGGGTGATTTGGTGGCTTGAGGGCACATGACTTTGGGGGATGTATATGGATTTGGGGGTGTGCGCGGAATAAGGGGTTGTGTCGTCGAACATGAGGGTTCGCACGAATTTGCCGTCACATGTGTGTAGAAACAAACACATTCGGGGTGCATGGGGATTTTAAGTGTAGAGACAGGCATTTATTGTTTACTGTTTGAAGTAATTGCTGCCCTGAGATCATTTATAATAGATGTGGGTGTGTGAGCGTGTTCGGGGTGCTCACAGTTTTGGGATGGCGCCGATTTGGATGTGTGTCGGCACACTGTTTTGGAGTTACATACAAGAAAGGTATGTCGGCCAGCTCAACTGTTCTGAGGAACGCCAGAAACATTTATTTACGGGTCATGAGGAATCCTTACTGCCCGACTCCTGACCCACCTTCCGTTCTGGCTCCGCGCTCCTTCTACTACACACCCCAAACCCTGACACAACGGCACGGCTGCATTTCCGGACTGTGGTTGTGGTCTGGGTAAACTCGAAACTGCCTGGCAGGGCCGGAATCGCAGGGGTACAATTCCATGTTTTAATTATTAGTTATTTATTCTCACTCCCTGGCCCCCACCCCGGATAAATTTTAATTCTGGCACCCACATACTGGCATGGGGAAATGTAATGCTGCCATTTTTAGCAGTTCGTAAAGTTGTTTAATCACAGTAACAGCTCCGTGTGATCTGTTATTTACTCCAGAGGAGGGGATAACGTTTTTAAAGTTATTTTGTTATGTCAGGATTTTGTCAGGATAGAAATAAAATAAATGTATTTGCTCCAAGGTAGCGGTCCAATTGAACGTCCCCATTAGGGCATCACTTAATTCTGAAGATGTCAGAGTCCTCAGTAATTAGGGTATAGGTTTAAGCGGCCATAATTTCAAAGTTATATTTTCCAGTTTAGAGTAGTTATTTGCCGCTTTTCCTTTCTATTGCTACTAGGGCCCCGGGGCCTCTTGCCTTCCCCTGCTCTGCGACTCCCCGAGGTGGGGGAGGTTGCTTCGGCCCTCATGGAGCGGCGTTCCGCTGCTGTCAGTCTCTTCGCTGTCAGCTGTTAGTTTTTATTTTGACCACTTGGGGAGTAGACTATGTTTTGAGGCCTAGTTATTTGGCTTCACCTCGCAGTAAGATGTAAACTCCCTGTATTTGTTTTTGTCTGAGCTTTATGTTATATCTGTGTGTGTGTGTTGTGGGGCGGGTGTCCCCAGGAGTAAATTAACAGAATTTATTGGATGTTCATTGTCACTTAACCCTGCAACCTGGAGTTTAGGGGTGACATATTTTCTGTGATCCCTTGGCTTTCTATTGCCATCCCGTGGAAACGGATAATGAAAAGCTTGTCACCTTTGATGAGGTGCAATTATGTGGGCAATGGGAAATTATCTTGTGTTTTCTGATCCCATGATTGGACGCTCATCGTCACGCAAACCTGCCATATTGCTCCGCCCCACGACTTCATCACCAAAGTCAACACTTACCTTTACTGGGATCCTCCTCGTCCGTGCACAGGTTTTAATGTTTATCTTTTCAACTATGCTAACGTGGTTGGTTATTGCTTATCGTTGGTGTCTCGGCGAGCGTTAAAGGGTGAGTAGGTCAGGTGTTGTGACGGTATGTGGACCAGGGTTTCAGTGGCTGTGAGGGTCAGGTGTTGTGACGGTGTGTTGACCAGGGTTTCTGTGGCTGTGAGGGTCAGGTGTTGTGACGGTGTGTGGACCAGGGTTTCTGTGGCTGTGAGGGTCAGGTGTTGTGACGGTGTGTGGACCAGGGTTTCTGTGACTGTGAGGGTCAGGTGTTGTGACGTTGTGTGGCCCAGGGTTTCTGTGGCTGTGAGTGTCAGGTGTTGTGACGGTGTGTGGACCAGGGTTTCTGTGAATGTGAGGGTCAGGTGTTGTGACGGTGTGTGGACCAGGGTTTCTGTGGCTGTGAGGGTCAGGTGTTGTGACGGTGTGTGGGCCAGGGTTTCTGTGGCTGTGAGGGTCAGATGTTGTGACGGTGTGTGGGCCAGGGTTTCTGTGACTGTGAGGGTCAGGTGTTGTGACGGTGTGTGGGCCAGGGTTTCTGTGGCTGTGAGGGTCAGATGTTGTGACGGTGTGTGGACCAGGGTTTCTGTGTCTGTGAGGGTCAGGTGTTGTGACGGTGTGTGGGCCAGGGTTTCTGTGGCTGTGAGGGTCAGGTGTTGTGACGGTGTGTGGACCAGGGTTTCTGTGGCTGTGAGGGTCAGGTGTTGTGACGGTGTGTGGCCCAGGGTTTCTGAGGCTGTGAGGGTCAGGTTTTGTGACGATATGTGGACCAGGGTTTCTGTGGCTGTGAGGGTCAGTTGTTGTGACGGTATGTGGCCCAGGCTTTCTGTGGCTGTGAGGGTCAGGTGTTGTGACGGTGTGTGGGCCAGGGTTTCTGTGTGTGTGAGGGTTAGGTGTTGTGACGGTGTGTGGGCCAGGGTTTCTGTGGCTGTGAGGGTCAGGTGTTGTGAATGTGTGTGGGCCAGGGTTTCTGTGGCTGTGAGGGTCAGGTGTTGTGACGGTGTGTGGGCCAGGGTTTCTGTGGCTGTGAGGGTCAGGTGTTGTGACGGTATGTGGACCAGGGTTTCTGTGGCTGTGAGGGTCAGGTGTTGTGACGGTGTGTGGGCCAGTGTTTCTGTGACTGTGAGGGTCAGGTGTTGTGACGATATGTGGGCCAGGGTTTCTGTGGCTGTGAGGGTCAGATGTTGTGACGGTGTGTGGGCCAGGGTTTCTGTGGCAGTGAGAGTCAGGTGTTGTGACGGTGTGTGGACCAGGGTTTGTGTGTCTGTGAGGGTCAGGTGTTGTGACGGTGTGTGGACCAGGGTTTGTGTGTCTGTGAGGGTCAGGTGTTATGACGGTGTATGGACCAGGGTTTCTGTGGCTGTGAGGGTCAGGTGTTGTGACGGTGTGTGGACCAGGGTTTCTGTGGCTGTGAGGGTCAGGTGTTGTGACGGTGTGTGGACCAGGGTTTCTGTGGCTGTGAGGGTCAGGTGTTGTGACGGTGTGTGGGCCAGGGTTTCTGTGGCTGTGAGGGTCAGGTGTTGTGACGGTGTGTGGGCCAGGGTTTCTATGGCTGTGAGGGTCAGGTGTTGTGACGGTGTGTGGGCCAGGGTTTCTGTGGCTGTGAGGGTCAGGTGTTGTGACGGTGTGTGGTCCAGGTTTTCTGTGGCTGTGAGGGTCAGGAGTTGTGACGATGTGTGGGCCAGGGTTTCAGTGGCTGTGAGGGTCAGGAGTTGTGACGATGTGTGGGCCAGGGTTTCTGTGGCTGTGAGGGTCAGGAGTTGTGACGATGTGTGGGCCAGGGTTTCTGTGGCTGTGAGGGTCAGGTTTTGTGACGGTGTGTGGGCCAGGGTTTCTGTGGCTGTGAGGGTTAGGTGTTGTGACGATGTGTGGGCCAGGGTTTCACTGGCTGTGAGGGTCAGGAGTTGTGACGATGTGTGGGCCAGGGTTTCAGTGGCTGTGAGTGTCAGGTGTTGTGACGGTGTGTGGGCCAGGGTTTCGGTGGCTGTGAGGGTCAGGTGTTGTGACGGTGTGTGGACCAGGGTTTCTGTGGCTGTGAGGGTCAGGTGTTGTGACGGTGTGTGGGCCAGGGTTTCTGTGGCTGTGAGTGTCAGGTGTTGTGACGGTGTGTGGGCCAGGGTTTCGGTGGCTGTGAGGGTCAGGTGTTGTGACGGTGTGTGGACCAGGGTTTCTGTGGCTGTGAGTGTCAGGTGTTGTGACGGTGTGTGGACCAGGGTTTCTGTGTCTGTGAGGGTCAGGTGTTGTGACGGTGTGTGGACCAGGGTTTCTGTGGCTGTGAGGGTCAGGAGTTGTGACGGTGTGTGGGCCAGGGTTTCTGTGACTGTGAGGGTCAGGTGTTGTGACGGTGTGTGGGCCAGGGTTTCTGTGGATGTGAGGGTCAGGTGTTGTGACGGTGTGTGTGCCAGGGTTTCTGTGGCTGTGAGGGTCAGGTTTTGTGACGGTGTGTGGGCCAGGGTTTCTGTGTCTGTGAGGTCCAGGTTTAGAGTGATGCTGGAAAGTTTGTGAACCCTGCAATCCTCATTAACATTGCTGCACGTCTCAGGTTTACAAAAGATCACCTGGATGCTCTAATGACAGGTGAGACAAATGTTGAAGGTTTTTGCAGAAATTCACATTGCTCTGTTTGGAGGGAAAAGCGCACTGCCCACCAACACCAAAACCTCATCCTAACTGTGGAGCCGGATGGAAGGAGCATTATGGTTTGGGACTGCTTTGCTGAGTCAGGGCCTGGGCAGCTTGCAGTCGCTGAGGGAGCGATAAAATCAAAATTGTACTCAGGCATTGTATCAATTGTATCCATGTCAGAATAGTGAAGAGTTGGGAAGTTGATTGGTGAGAGATACAGGATTGGAAAAGGGGAATCTGAGAGAGGACAGATGGGTATCTCCTCCGTCTGGTGCTCCAGCCCCTTTTTCTTTCTTCCATTGCCTTCTTTACTTCACCCCACACCCTCCTTCCGGTTGCACCTATCACCTTGTATTTCTCCCCATTATCCCCACAGCCTCTCAGCCTGACTCCTCATCGTTATTCCACCAGTCCTGCTGGTGTCTCAGCTGGAAACATCGACTGTCCGTACTCCCTTACATAGATGCTGCAGAGCCTGCTGAGTTCCTACAGCAATTTTGTGTGTGTTACTAGTTACCCTGTCTCCCCTTCTCTTCTCGCCTGCCCATCACCTTTCTCTGGTTCCACCCACCCTTCCTTTCGTCAGTGATCCACTCTACTCCTCTATTAGATTTGTTCTTCTGCAGCTCTTTAACTTTTCCAACTCTCAGCTCCCAGCCTCTGAGTTCAGTTCCATCCCCTCCCCCCAACCTTGTCCCTCATCTGCCAGCTTGTACTTCTACCACTTTCCTCAATTTATCATTCTAGCATCTTTCCCCGTCCTTTCCGGTCCTGATGAAGTATCATTTCACAAAATGTTGACTGCCGTCTGTTAACTGTTGAGTGTTGTCCACAGCGGACCTGTCATTGCGGCAGCACACCACCGGGTGGGAGTGTTGTCAACAAGGGAGCGGCCATTGCGGCAGAAACCCTCCAGGTGAGAGTGCTCCGCACAGAGGACCTGTCATTGCGGCAGCGCACCACCAGGTGGGAGTATTGTCAACAAGGGAGCGCGGCAGAAAACGTCCAGGTGAGAGTGCTCTGCACCGAGGACCTGCCATTCCGGCAGGACACCACCAGGTGGGAGTGTTGTCAACACGGGAGCGGCCATTGCGGAAGAAAGACTCCGGGTGAGAGTGTTCCGCACAGAGGACCTGTCATTCCGGCAGGACACCACCAGGTGGGAGTGTTGTCAACAAGGGAGCGGCCATTGCGGCAGAAACCCTCCAGGTGAGAGTGCTCCGCACAGAGGACCTGCCATTCCGGCAGGACACCACCGGGTGGGAAAGTTGCTGGAGGAACTCAGCGGGTCAGGCAGCGTCTATGGGAATAAATCAGCAGCTTACCTTTCGAGCTGAGACACTTTTCCAGGACTGGAATGGAAGGGGGAAGGCCAGAATAAAAATGCCGGGCGGAAGAAGGAGGAAAGATGTGACGTGATTGATGATGTCCGTTGGGTGGGAACAATAAAGGACTGGAGAGTAAGGCACCTGATTGGAGAGGAGAGGGTAGTTCATGAAATAAAGGGAAGGAGGAGTGGCAACAGTGGGAGGTGATGTGCAGGTGAGAAGAAGAGGTAAGAGCCAGAGTGGGGGAAAAAGGTGAAGGGAGGGGGAAGGATAAAGTTGACTGGAAGGAGAAATCGCTACTCATGCCATCTGGTTGGAGGTTATATAAAGAAAATATAAGGTGTTGTTTTTCCAGCCGGAGGGGGGGGGGCTTCATCATGGCATAAGAGGAAGCCATGGACCGACATGTTGGAACGGGAATGAGGATAGGGATAAAATTGTTTGGGCACAGGGAAGTTCCACTTTTGGCAGCTGAAAAGGAAGTGCGAGACAAAACGATCCCCCCAATTTACACCGGGTCTCACCAATATACAGAAGGCTGCATCAGGAGCAGCGGATGCAATAGAGGAAGCGTTGCCTCACCTGGAAGAACCTCTTTGGGCGATGAATGGAGTAAGGGAGGAGATTAATGGGCAGGTGTAGTATTTCTCTCACTTTCAGGGATCAGGGCCAGGAGGAACAACAGTGGAAAAGGAGAAATGAAGGGAGCGATCTCTGCAGAAATCGGAAAGTGGGGGGAAGGTAAATATGTGTTTAGACCACAAGACATAGGAACAGAATCAGGCCATTCGTTCCATCAAGTAGATAGATAGATAGATAGATAGATAGATAGATAGATAGATAGATAGATAGATAGATAGATAGATAGATAGATAGATAGATAGATAGATAGATAGATAGATAGATAGATAGATAGATAGATAGATAGATAGATACTTTATTCATCCCCATGGGGAAATTCAACATTTTTTCCAATGTCCCATACACTTGTTGTAGCAAAACTAATTACATACAATACTTAACTCAGTAAAAATATGATATGCATCTAAATCACTCTCTCAAAAAGCATTAAATATAGCTTTTAAAAAGTTCTTAAGTCCTGGCGGTTGAATTGTAAAGCCTAATGGCATTGGGGAGTATTGACCTCTTCATCCTGTCTGAGGAGCATTGCATCGATAGTAACCTGTCGCTGAAACTGCTTCTCTGTCTCTGGATGGTGCTATGTAGAGGATGTTCAGGGTTTTCCATAATTGACCGTAGCCTACTCAGCGCCCTTCGCTCAGCTACCGATGTTAAACTCTCCAGTACTTTGCCCACGACAGAGCCCACCATTTCATCATGGCTGACCAATTTCCCTCCCGAATCCATTCTTCTGCCTCCTACCGGAACAATTCGCGCCCTGAATGATCAAGAACCTATCAGCCTCCGCCATATTTACACTCCATCACCTGCCAACACATCCACCTGTGGCAACGAATTCAACACATTCACCACCTGCTGTTCTCAGCCAGGCAATTATAAGCCGGTGAGACTGATATCAGAAGCGTTAAATCTATTGGATGGTCTAAAGTCAAGTTTTGTGAATGGCCTCGGCCCGAAACATCGAATGTATTCTTTTCCATAGATACTGCCCGGTCTGCTGAGTTCCTCCAGCATTCTGTGTGTGTTGCTTGGATTTCCAGCATCTGCAGATTTTCTCCTGTCTGTGACAATCAGTTGCATTCATTTGTACGGACAGGAAGCTGGTTTACCATTTTATCTGGAACTGGACACTTTAGTTTTGAACACTGTGAGTGCGATGTTGTACTGTGAACACTCTGACCACTGTGCTCTAAATGTTTTTGTTCTATTTGAGCTCCTTCCTGTAAAATGTTTGAATAACTTGTGTTGATGTTGTTGTGACCGCGGCTTTGCCATGTGTCTGTGACGCTGCTGCAAGTCTGTTTCTCAGTGCACCTTCCTTTGATGCCATTTTCCGTACACAACCGTAAACGAAAAGACAATAATTGTTACTCCGGATCCGAAGCAGCAATAAAAAAGGAAACACACAGTCATTGTGGAAAATCATTTATTTTACCACAAGATCGTTGAGATTCCACATTTGTGGAACTCTGGGTGAGAGGGAAATCAGCTTGTGTTTGGATCCAGCAGCAGACAAGTGTGTGTGTCCTTAGCAGAACAGAGGTGTTAGTTCAGAATGTTCTTTCCCACCCGTCTACACTTATCTCATCTGTACAGCTGTATTATCGCCCTACTGAGGGGTCATGGTCAGCACAGTGATCTTAGTTCTCCAGGCTTGCAACTGAACTGGATAAATACAGGCTGTCAAGTCACAAAGCTTTAACAGCACACAACTGTTAAACCCTCTCTTCCCCACTCCCCTTCTCTCTCTGCCACCCTCACCTTCTGTCTACATCTCTCCCCCAGCTCTCTCTCACACTCCCCCCACTCTCCACCCTCTGAGCTAGAGGGAAATCAGCTCCTGTTTGGATCCAGTAGCGGACAAGTGTGTGTGACCTTGTCAGAACAGACGAGTCAGTTCAAAGAGTTCATTCCCACCCGTCTACACTTATCTCATCTGTACAGCTGTATTATCGCTCTACTGAGGGGATGTGGTCAGCACAATAATCTTAGTTCTGCAGACTTGCAACTGAATTGGATAAATACAGGCCATGGACAAAGTCACAGAGTTTTAACAGAAAATAACTCTTAACCCTCTCTACCCCCTCCCCCTCTCTCCACTCCCCACCCTCTGAGTTACAGGGAAATCAGCCTGTGTTTATATCTGGGAGCAATCCACAAGGCCACACAACTTTATCAACACACAGTTCTTCTGACTTTATATTTCAAATGTTCTTCCACAGGGCCGGTGACTTTAAAAGCCTTGGTGCTACCAGTTCAGAGAGCTGACACGTAAGTGATGTCACAAAGAAGGCACAGAGCTTCCACTGCTTGAGAAGTTGCACAAATTCAGCTTGTTGTCCAAAACTTTGTCAAACTTCAGTAAATGCATGATTGACAATATCCTGACTGATTGAATCACAGCCCGGGACATAAACCAGTTCCCAAGAACGGAAAGATCTACAGAAAGTGTTGGACACCTCCCAGCCCAGCAAAGAGAAATTCAGCACATCTACAAGGAGCGCGGCCACAGGAAAGCAGCATCAATGATAACCACCCCCCACCCACTCAGACCACGCTCTCTTCTCGGTGCTGCCCTGGGGAAGCAGGTCCCTCACGTGTGGACACATTTTCCAGGCCTCTGCAACTCATCGTCTCAAAATGATCAGTTTGTCAGTCTTTGTGTGGAGTTTTTTATCGATTCTGTTGTATTTTTCTGTTCGACTGTGGATGCCAGCAAGAAAATGAATATCATGTCTGTATGTGGTTACGTATCTGTACTGTCAGAATAAGTTTCATTTCAAATGTGAGCAAAGGCACAAAAACTCACAGACATCCATCCAGAGGAAGAGTGAGACACGCACTCACACACACACACACACACACACACACACACACACACACACACACACACACACACACACTGACACACACACACACAAACACACACACACACACACACACACAGACACACACACACACACACAGACACACAGACACACACACACACACACACTGACACACACACACACACACACACAGACACACACACACACACACACACACACACATTCACAGACACACTCACAGACAGACACACATTCACACACTCATACATTCTCTCACAGAAACACACACACCAAGCCACACATGCTCGCGCAGTGAGGCTCACATTGACATAACTGTGCACACAGGCCCTGAGACTCAAAGGAAACACAGACAGACACACATGGAGATAGACACATGTGCACGCACAAACACATATACAGCACATACACACTGACACACATTAATAGAAACAAACACGCACACAGACACAAATACACACAGAGACACTCACACGCATACTAGCACGCAGAGACGACTCATAGACACAGAAACACACGCATGCACACACAGACACAGGCACACACAGACACAAAAGGAGACACAACCGCATGCACCACACACACATGCACACACAAACAACTCTCACATCTCCCTCTCCAGCTCTCCATTGTGTTTTTTGTGCTTTCAATGATTGATATGTTTCATTCTTCGGAACTCTGAAAGTCCAGGCCTGGAGCCATAATTAAGTTGGCAAAGCGTTTGGACGCTGCGTCCTCTCGGGGCAAACTAAAGGTGTTTTGTTTTTCTCTCTCTGCTTAATGTTTTTTATATCATCAGAAGACTACAAGAACTTCGAGAACTGCTGGTCCGCTGCACAAGTGAGTTGCTCATTTCGTCTCAAGAGACAATCTTAGATCTGGCAAATCTGTTGGAATTATTTGAAGAAATAACAATCAGCATTGACAAAGGAGAGTCGGTTGATGCTGTGTATCTGGATTTTCAGAGAACCTTTGACAAGGTGCCCCAGAATCGGCTACTTACCCTGTGATATTACAGAGATCATACTAGCATCGACAAAGCAGTGGCTGATTGACAAGAGGCAAACAGTGGGAATAAAGGGAACCTTTGCTACTTGGTTGCCACTGACTAGTGATGATCCACAGGGATTTGTGTTATGTCAATAATTTGGATGAATTGACTGTTTTGAGCACAGTTTGCAGCCAATACGAAAATAGGTGGAGGGACAGATAGTTTTGAGCAAATAGAGATGCCACAGAAGTACTCAGACAGATTAAGAGAATGGACGAAGAAGTGACATATGCAATATAATGTCAGGAAATGTATGGTCATGACTTAGGTAGAAGACATGAACGCGTTGGTATTTTCCCCAAATGAAGACACAACCATTTGAGGAGTAAAGGGATTTGGGAGTAATTATGCAGCATCCCCCAAAGCCAACTTGCAGTCTGAGTCTATCGTGGGGAAGGCAAGTGCGATGTCAGCATTTAATTTCAGGAGAACCAGAATATAAAAGCAAGGATGCAATTCTGAGGTTTTGTAACTCACAGGTGAGGCCTCACCTGGAGGAATGGGAGCATTTTGAGTCCTTTATCTCAGAGAGGATGTGTTGAAACTGAAGAAAGTTAAATTTAATTTCACGAAAATGACTCCAGGATTTGATGGCTTGTCATTTGAAGGGCTTCTGACGGCTCTGGGCCTGGATTCACTGGAATTCAGAGGAACGAGAGTGACCTAATTGAAAATTATCGCATGTTGGAAGGCCAGTGCAAAGGCTGTGGGACTGTCCTTTTGGAATGGCGATGAGGAAGAATTTCTTAAGCCAGGGATGAGTGAATCTGTGGAATTCCATGCTACAGCCAGCTGTGGGGGCAGTCATTATTAATATATAAGGCAGAGGTTGATAGATTCTTGAATGATCAGGGCATGTCGGGATACGGGGAGAATGCTGGAGATTGGGGCTGAGAGGGATAATGAATCAGCCATGATGAAAATTCGGCGAACTCCATGAGCCGAATGGCCTAATTAAGCCCCTGTAACTTGTGGTCTTAAACAAACTCTCATTCAATGTCAGCAAGAGAAAAGAGCTGATTATTAACCCCAGAGGGAGGAAACAGGAGATCCAGGAGCCAGTCCTCATCTGGGTCAAAGGTGGAGAGGGCCATCAACCTCAAACCTTTGGAGTCACATTCGGCTCTTCATCTCACGTCACTAATATTTATATATATATATAATTTGTATTTGCATCGTTTGCTGCTTTTTTGCATATTGTTCTCTCTTTTGTCCTGTTGGGTTCAGTCTTTTATGGATTCTGTTGTGGATCATAGATTTACTGAGTTTGCCCACAGAAAAAGAATCTCAGGATTGTACATGGTGACATGTGTGTACTGTGATATTACGTTTAGTTTGTAAACTTTAAATTGACGTGTGAATTTGTGAATGTTTCTCTCAAACACCAGATTGGGTTGTCAGCTCTAAAGGTTCACCTCTGGCTGGGTAAATAATTTTGTTCTGCATAATTTTGCACCACAGTTACTGGAAACATTCCTCAATCGAACTAGGAAGCCTTAGATTCTCTCACTGTTCCAACCACTCTCTCTGAAGAGTGAGATAAAGAGTGAGATCTCCAACCACAATGTGCACACTCTCCTTCAATGTGTATACACACCACACGGATATTTACCACAATCAACACACACACACACACACACACACACACACACACACACACACACACACACACACACACACACACACACACACGTGACACTCATAGCAGTACCCGTAAAGAGAAGGTGAGCTGCCTCACTGACTATCCCCCGGTGGCGCTCAGACCTCAGTGATGAAGTGCTTTGAGGTTGGTCGTGACTAGAATCAACCTGTGCGTGGACCTTGACCCACTACAATTTGCCGATTGCCGCAATATGTCTACAGCAGATGCAATCTCACTGGCTCTCCACTCAGCCTTAGATCACCTGGACAACAGCAATACACAAGTCAGGCTGCTGATATCAGCTCAGCGTTCAACACAATCAGAACCTCAATTGTAATCAACAAGCTCCAAAACCTGGGCCTCTGTACCTCCTTCAGCAACTGGATCCTCACCAGGAGACCACAGTCTGTGTGGATCAGAAATAACATCTCCTCCTTGCTGACAATCAACACCGGCACACCTCAACGATGTGTGCTCATCCCACTGCTCTACTCTCTCTAAACCACGTCTGTGTGACTAGGCTCATCTATAAACATGCCGACATAAACTAGGCTCATCTATAAACACAATTATTGTTGGAGGAATTTCAGATGTTGACGAGGAGGAGTACAGGAGTGAGATAGATCAGCAAGTTGAGTGGTGTCACAGCAACAACCTTGCACTCAGCATCATGAAGACAAAGGAATTGATAGTGGATTCAGGAAGGGGAAGTCGAGGGAACACACACCAGACCTCATCGTGGGATCAGAAGTGAAAAGGGTGAGCAGTTTCCATTTCCTGCCTGTCAACATCTCAGAGGAACTATCCTGGGCCCAACATATTGATGCAGTTACAATGAAGGCACAACATCGGCTATATTTCATTGGCAGATTGAGGGGAATCGGTCTGTCACTAAAGACACTTGCAAATTTCTACAGATGTACTGTGGAGAGCATTCTAACTGGTTGCATCACTGCCTGGTGTGGAGAGGCCACGGCACAGGATCGGAAAATGCTGCAGAAAGTTGTAAACTCAGCCAGCTCCTTCATGGGCACTGGACTCCACAGCATCCAGGACACAGTCAAAAGATGCTGCCACAGAAAGGTGACATCCATCATTAAGGACCCCCATTACCCAAGACATGCCTCCTTCTCATTGCTACCAACAAGGAGGATGTACAGGTCTCTGGAGAAACACTCACCGGTTCAGGAACAGCTTCTTCCCCACTGTCAGATTTCCGAATGGACAAAGAACCCATGAACATCCCCTCAGTATTTTCCCTCTTGTTTTGCACTATATTTCAAATTTAATTTTATACTTATTGTAATTTATACTTTTTATTACAATGTACTGCAGACACAAAGAAACAAATTTCACCACATACGCCGGTGATATTAAACCTGATTCTGATACACAAACACACACAGCTGAGCTCAGATGTACAACACTCCCACATTCCTCCCTTTGTGACACCCTGCTTGCTCCGTGGCCCCCGGTATGAAGCTCAAACTGTTGCAACACCTGCCCTTTAAATTCGTGGCTGAGGCTGTGTTGTGTCTGTTCACTGTTTCAGTTCGATATTAAATGAAGAGCATTGAATGGGAAGGAAAGTTTGAATAGAAGAATAAAGATCTCCTCTGAAGGTATATGGGGTCCTGGTGAGAGCGTACATGGAACACTGTGCACAGGTCTGGTCTCCCTCTCGGAGTCAGCCTGTGAGATGTAGGGAATGAAGAGATTTCCCAGATTGATTTAGGAGGTGAGGTAGTGTCCTCGGAGAGATTATACTGACTGGGCCTGTCTCAAAGTTAGAGAAGTAAAAGGCCATCTGACTGAGACAGACACTGTCTCACAGGGTATTGACAGGGTAGAGGCAGGAATCATGTTTCCTTTGGCTGTGGTGAGGAACCGGAGTCACAAAATCCGAGTTCATCTCAGCAGGACTGAGATAAGGAGAAATTTCCTCACACAGAGGGCAGTGAATCTTTAGAAATTTCTCCACAATGTTTCGAAATTCGAAGGACAAATTTTGGGGCTCTGCGATGCTGAGAACGTTGCGGGAAATGGGCGCTGAGGTCAACGATCAGACATGTTCTTTGTGAAAGGCAGAACAGACGCAAAGGGCCGAATGACCTGCTCCAGCTTCCTTTTCTTAAAGTTCTAGTTTACTTCTGCGCCTGGTTCTCCCTTGTCCTACAGCCTGTCCTTTTGCACAGGGAAGCGCTCACAGCACCGGAGTTCCATCGGCAGCCGCTGCGGGCCAGCTCCCGTATCCCAGCAGCAGGAGACTGGACTGGGCGGCGGGGAAAGACCGGGCACCCCCTATTGCAGCCTTTACCCGAGGAGCTGCTCCCAATCTCGGGAATCTCACCGGGTCCAATCGTTCCCGATTCCAAAATTCGGTCCGCCCTGCGTCCCGCCCACTGACACCCCTCAGCCAATGGAGGCAAGAGTCTCCCAGTGGTGTTCTCTGATTGGCTGTGAGTGTGTCTGAGGACGGGCTGCTACCGGGAGCTGGAGATGTCAGTCACAGTTTGTTCTCAGAATCAAAGCAAGTTCCCCGAGGATCAAAGTTCAAAGTAAATTTTATTATTTTTTTTTAATTTTGTAAAATCCATATTAATATATTGATCTATAAATAGACCAACATCAACCCAAAATGTTTTAACATATTCGCAATCCCAAAACAGATGAAAAAGAATCTCTGGATCTAAACCACAAAAAGAACAGTTAGTTTCAATATCAGAAATGACCCTTGTCAAATAAACACTTTTTGGATAATATCTATGTACAATTTTAAATAAGCCCCAAATACTCCTCCACCTCAGATTCCCCAAGCGACTATTCCAAAAACTAACAGAGTACATATAAGTCGTCACATACAACTCCTACAAACATACAGAGCAAAGCTACAGAATGGTAACTATATCTGGATCACTGAAAGATCAACCAGAGCGCAGAAGAAAACAAACTTCGCCAATGCAAATAAACAAAGAGAACATGAAATAACCGCAGCGGCTGCCGATAGATGTCCGGTGCTCTCAGCTCTCCCCTGTTCAATCTGACAGGCCGAGAAACAGTGAGGCACAAAGGTAAACTCGTGTTTCAGAAAATAAGAAACAGAGAAGGCGTGGCCATTCGGCCCCTTGCGCCTCTTCTGCCCTTCACTCAGAACATGCTTGACTTTTGACCTCAGCACCACTTCCCTGCAACTTCCCATCACCGCTGAGCCCCAGGATATGTCCATTCAATTTAGAAACCTTGTGGAGATAATTGCAATGATTCACTGCACTCTGGGTGAGGAAATTTCTCCTCATCTCAGTCCTGCTGAGTTGTCCTCGGATTTTGAGTCTGTGAGCGTTGGTTCCACACCTTATAGGAAACATCATTCCAGCCCTTCCGCTGTAAATATACTGTGAGATTGTATTTCTCTAATTCTGAGACAGGAATGCGATCTGTCTCAGTCAAACCACCTCTTATTTCACTCATTTTGAGACAGTCCCAGTACGATGATTTGTTGTGGCAGCATCTCTATGGACAATAAGTATCCTGTATTGTTCCACAGCCTGATGGATGAGGGGTAGTAACTGTTCCTGACCCTGGTGGGGCGAGTCCTGAGGCTCTTGTACCCTCTACCTGATTGCAGCAGTGAGAAAAGAGCCTGCCTGTGTGGTGAGCCTGATCACAGCTGCCTGTATCACCGTCCACTCTGGCCTGACCTATCCGGGACCAAAGGGATTGTGGAGAGTAAATGTGGTACTCTGTCGAGTATCACTGTGCTCCGTCCCCTCTGGCCTGCCCTAACCGGGACCAAAGGGATTGTGGAGTGTAAATGTGGTACTCTGTGGAGTATCACTGTGATCCGTCCACTCTGGCCTGCCTTATCCGGGACCAAAGGGATTGTGGAGAGTAAATGTGCTACTCGGTCGAGTATCACTGTGATCCGTCCCCTCTGGCCTGCCCAATCCGGGACCAAAGGGATTGTGCAGAGTAAATGTGGTACTCTGTCGAGTATCACTGTGATCCGTCCCCTCTGGCCTGCCCAATCCGGGACCAAAGGGATTGCGGAGAGTAAATGTGGTACTCTGTCGAGTATCACTGTGATCCGTCCCCTCTAGCCTGCCCAATCCGGGACCAAAGGGATTGTGGAGAGTAAATGTGGTACTCTGTCGTGTATCACTGTGATCCGTCCCCTCTGGCCTGCCCTTACCGGGCCCAAGGGGATTGTGGAGAGTAAAGTTCTTACTCTGTCGAGTATCACTGTGATCCGTCCCCTCTGGCCTGCCCTATCCTGGACCAAAGGGATTGTGGAGTGTAAATGTGGTACTCTGTCGAGTATCACTGTGATCCGTCCCCTCTGGCCTGCCCAATCCGGCACCAAAGGGATTGTGGAGAGTAAATGTGGTACTCTGTCGAGTATCACTGTGATCCGTCCCCTCTGGCCTGCCCTATCCTGGACCAAAGGGATTGTGGAGAGTAAATATGGTACTCTGTCGAGTATCACTGTGATCCGTCCCCTCTGGCCTGCCCAATCCGGCACCAAAGGGATTGTGGAGAGTAAATGTGGTACTCTGTCGAGTATCACTGTGATCCGTCCCCTCTGGCCTGCCCTATCCTGGACCAAAGGGATTGTGGAGAGTAAATGTGGTACTCTGTCGAGTATCACTGTGATCCGTCCCCTCTGGCCTGCCCAATCCGGGACCAAAGGGATTGTGGAGAGTAAATGTGGTACTCTGTCGAGTATCACTGTGATCCGTCCCCTCTGGCCTGCCAAATCCGGGACCAAAGGGATTGTGGAGAGTAAATGTGGTACTCTGTCGTGTATCACTGTGATCCGTCCCCTCTGGCCTGCCCTATCCTGGACCAAAGGGATTGTGGAGTGTAAATGTGGTACTCTGTCGAGTATCACTGTGATCCGTCCCCTCTGGCCTGCCCAATCCGGCACCAAAGGGATTGTGGAGAGTAAATGTGGTACTCTGTCGAGTATCACTGTGATCCGTCCCCTCTGGCCTGCCCTATCCTGGACCAAAGGGATTGTGGAGAGTAAATGTGGTACTCTGTCGAGTATCACTGTGATCCGTCCCCTCTGGCCTGCCCAATCCGGGACCAAAGGGATTGTGGAGAGTAAATGTGGTACTCTGTCGAGTATCACTGTGATCCGTCCCCTCTGGCCTGCCAAATCCGGGACCAAAGGGATTGTGGAGAGTAAATGTGGTACTCTGTCGTGTATCACTGTGATCCGTCCTCTCTGGCCTGCCCTTACCGGGCCCAAGGGGATTGTGTAGAGTAAATTTCTTACTCTGTCGAGTATCACTGTGATCCGTCCCCTCTGGCCTGCCCAATCCGGGACCAAAGGGATTGTGGAGAGTAAATGTGGTACTCTGTCGAGTATCACTGTGATCCGTCCCCTCTGGCCTGCCAAATCCGGGATCAAAGGGATTGTGGAGAGTAAATGTGGTACTCTGTCGTGTATCACTGTGATCCGTCCCCTCTGGCCTGCCCTTACCGGGCCCAAGGGGATTGTGTAGAGTAAATTTCTTACTCTGTCGAGTATCACTGTGATCCGTCCCCTCTGGCCTGCCCTATCCTGGACCAAAGGGATTGTGGAGTGTAAATGTGTTACTCTGTCGAGTATCACTGTCATCCAGGCTCTCTTCCTGCCTCTTATTATTCTTGTCTGTGATTGCAGTGCGACAATCTCTGGCCCAATGTCCCCTCTTTCTACAAACCGCGTTTCTCTCCTTAGCCAATTGTCCTCTTCATCTGCACCGTCCGCACGATCCTGCCACCCGTTCTGGGTTCCTCGTCGGGACACGAACTGTATCTGCTCACTACCGGTTCTCTGTGCACACTCTCGCTTTCCCCCAGTCCCTTTAAAGAGTCAATTGCGCTCCCTATTCATCAGAATTTATGCCACCCTGGGGCCAGGTCTGACACAGCGAATTGAGATTAGTTAACTTAAAGGAGTGGGCAGGCTTGGGTCTGAGACAGTTTAGAAAAGTCTGCACTGCCAGCTGGACATATTGATCTGTCCAGGGGTTTGCCGGCATTGGACTCCCACGTATCCTTAAAACGAGCTATAAAGTACGCAACGGATTCTCCTTTTTTCTATAGTTATCGGGTAAATTCACCAAAATCCGCATGCAGTCGGGCTGTCATTCAAATGGGTTCCCTTACCTCAGTGACCCACCGTGCCATGGATTGTATTACATCAGCCCCTCTGGTGGCTCCCGGTCACCTTCGGGCATCTGCCTGGGAAACGGGAACCCACTCCCTGTCCCTGTCCGAGAGGTTCCATATATAACCCTGAGGAGTGGCACAAGTCCCCGGGCGGGGTCTGGAAAGGGGCACCTACTGCCTGTCCCTGCCCGAGAGGTTCCATATATAACCCTGAGGAGTGGCACAAGTCCCCGGGCAGGGTCTGGAAAGGGGCACCCACTCACTTTTAATAAATAACCACAATCTTTTTATGATGCCTCCATTTCTCCAAACCTTAAAAAAGATAAAGACCCCACTGAATGTGCATCCTATCGGCCAATATCCTTGCTGAATACCGATTCTAAGGTTTTTACCAACATTTTCACCACTAGATTAGAAAATGTATTTCCTCAAATTATCTCTGAAGATCAGACCGGATTTATTAAAAGCTATAATTCATCTCTTAACATTAGAAAATTAATTAATATAATTTATACTTCTTCATCTAAAATACCAGAATGTCATTTCCTTAGATGCTGAAAAAGCGTTCGATAGAGTTGAATGGCTATATTTATTTAATACGTTGCAGAATTTTAATTTTAACTTGAAATTTATATCATTGATTAAATTATTATAAACCTTTGGCTTCGGTTCTTACCAATAATCAAAGATCTCCTTTTTTTCAGTTGTCCCGTAGTACGAGGCTCGGCGGCCCTTTAAGTCCTCTACTATTTGACATTGCTTTAGAACCTTTAGCCGTTGCCATTCGTGAATCACCTAATATTTTTGGTATTACCCGTGGGTAAGGGACTTATAAGTTATCATTATATGCTGATGATTTGTTATTATACATATCTGACCCTGAGAGATCTATTCCTGCTATTTCATCCTTGCTTGCTCAGTTTAGTAGCTTTTCTGGATACAAATGAATTTTAATAAGAGTGAATTATTTCCATTAAATATGCAAGTTCCAATTTATGAACACTTACCATTTAAAGTTGTCACAGATCATTTTACTTATTTGGCTATTAAAATTACCAGGAAACATAAGGGTTTATTTAAAGTTAATTTTTTACCTTTAATTGAACAAATCAAGAAACTTGTTACCAGGTGGTCCCCATTATCTCTGTCATTGGTTGGTCGAATTAATACTATCAAGATGATAGTATTACCCACATTTTTATATTTATTCCAAGCATTACCAATTTTTATTCTTAAATCTCTTTTTGATATTATTGACTCCAAAATATCCTCTTATGTGTGGCAGAATAAAAATCCTAGATTAAGTAAAAAAAAAATTACAGAAGCCTAAGAAGGAAGGTGGTTATGCTTTGCCAAACCTGAGATTTTGCTATTGGGCAGTTAATATTCAATATTTAATATTTTGGACACAAGGATCGGTCATAGTACCTTGCGCACAATGGGTAAATTTGGAGTGTAAATCTGTACAAGACTTCTCATTGTTTTCTATTTTAGGATCTTCGCTTCCTTTTGCTTTATCTAAACCGAATAAACAAGTAACTAATCCTATAGTTAAACATACATTAAGAATATGGTTTCAATTTCGTTAATTCTTTGGCTTGAATAATCAAGCCCTATTATATCTAACTTATTTTTCGAGCCCTCTTTTATGGACCAAGCCTTTGTGTTTTGGAAAACAAAAGGTATAACATGTTTTCGTGATCTATTTTTAGATATCAGTTTTATGTCCTTTGAACAGCTATCCGACCTAATACTCATTTTTTAAAGATACTAACAAGTTAGAAATTTCTAGAAAGTTAGTATGTTCTGAAATTACGTCCAATGGACATTACAGAAAAAATTCTAGCTCTGAATCCTTGCCAGAAGGGTTAAGTAGCCATCATTTATCATATGATCATGAAAATACAGCCAGGAGTATCAGAAATAATTAAGAAGGAATGGGAAATAGAACTTCACTGTCTTATACCCACAGAGCAGTGGGAGAAAATTTTACAATTAGTCAATTCTTCTTCTATTTGTGCTAAACATGCCTAATACAATTTCATAGGGCTCACATGTCCAAGGATAAACTCGCTTGATTTTATTCTTTTGTTAATCCAGCCTGTGACAGATGTCATTCTGAAGTCGCTTCATTGACCCACATGTTCTGGTCCTCCTCCTGTTTGCAAAATTATTGGAAAGATATTTTTGTTATTATTTCAACAGCTCTGAATATCTAATTGCAACCGCATCCTTTTACTACAATTTTCGGTTTACCAATGGTGGATAATAGTCGTTTATCCCCCCTCAGCCCGGCGGATGATTGCATTTGTTACATTAATGGCTAGCAGATCTATCCTATTGAATTGGAAAGAAATTAATCCTCCAACTATATTTCAGTTGTTTTCTCAAACTATTTCTGGTTCGAGTTTAGAAAAAATTACAAGTGTTGTCTTTGACCCTTCAGTTAAATTTGAAGAAACTGGGAGACCATTTATTCAACATTTTCATATGAGCTAAACTGACTTTTCCTAAACCTTACTTATATTGTCCTTAATTATTTGGATGGAAGTGCGGAGTTATTGACGCTACTGTGTATAATTGATATAATGCAATGGCCCATGTCGGTTAGGATTGTTTCCATTTTTTTTGGGGGGGGGTTCTTATTTTCTGCATTTTTTGTAACCACTATGAGTTTGGGAGGTTAATATCATCTATTTGTATTTATACCTTAACCTATTAATTATGTACTCTCAAGCTCTTTGTATTCATGTTTCATTTATGTTTGTTTAAAATCAATAAAAAGATTTAAAAAGAAAGGACTATTCTGAGGAAAGGGTGGAATAGGCGCAACGGGCCGAGTGGCCAGGCACGCTCCTGTTACTTATTTTCTAAAGCACGAGTTTACCTTTGCGCCTTGTTCTCCCTTGGTTTTCAGCCGTTCGGATTGCACAGGGGAGCGGTGAGAGCTCCGGAGATCCATCGGCAGCCGCTGCGGGGCAGCTCCCGTATCCCAGCAGGAAGGGACGGGTCTGGGAGACAACTCCAGACAACAGGCCCCGATCCTCGGCGGGGAAAGGCCGGGCGCCCTCCGTGTAGCTGAAACATCTCACGGAATCACCGCTGGTCTCTTCAGCTCTGCCTTCGAAAGGATTCGAGACCCGCCGGTGGTGCAGCCGAAACCCGAGGCGCAGCTCCCGGTCACCGGCCTCACTCGGTCCCGGTTCCAAACTCCGGCCCGGCCGGGCGCTCAGCGTCCCTCCCACTGACACCCCTCAGCCAATGACAGCATCCTTCTCCCAACGGTGATCGCTGATTAGCTGTGAGTGTGTGAGGACGCACTGCTGCTGGGAGCTGGAGATGTCAGTTACAGTTTGTTCTCAGGATCAAAGCAAGTTTCCCGAAACTCAAATTTCAAAGTATATTTCATTACCAGAGTACAGATAAATCACCACATACAACCCCGAGAAGCATTTTCCTGCGGACATACTTAGAAAATGTATAGAATAGTAACCATAACAGAAGCAGGCAGTGAAAGATTAGCCAGATTGCTGAAGGTAACAAACTGTGCAAATGCAAATATGGAGAAACAGGATAAATAACAAGAACATGAAATAACCGCAGCGGCTGCTGTTGGAACTCCGGAGCTTTCACCGCTCCCCTGTGCAATCCGACAGGATGAAGGCCAAGGGAGAACAAGGCGCAAAGGTCAACTCGTGATTTAGAAAATAAGAAACAGGAGCAGGAGTTGCTGTTCGGCCCGTTGCGCTGTTCTGTCCCTCACTCAGAACATGTCTGATCTTTGACCTCAGCGCCACTTTCCTGCAAAGTTCTCAACATCGCCGAGCCCCTAAATATGACAGTTTAATATAGGAAACTTGTGGAGAAAACTCCAAATATTCACTACACTGTGTTGGGGAAATTTCTCCTCATCTCAGTCCTGTTGAGGTGATCTCGGATTTTGAGTCTGTGATCCCTGGTTCCACTGCCCAGCCAGGAGAAACATCATTCCTGCCCCTACCCTGTAAATACCCTGTGAGACTGTGTCTGTCTCAATCAGGAAACTTCTCCATGTGAACCTTGTGTTAATGAAACTGGTGACAGTTCTTTCAGACCAGCAGCTTTGACCACAAGAACACCAGACAGTGGTCAGCACGGAATGTCCTGCAGTTACTGCAGGAGATTGACTGGATGGACACAGTGGAGTGGTTCCCTGAGCAGACAGTTCGGACCATCTGGCAGAATGCCTCATCACCAGATCTCACCGACAGGCACCAAGACCTCACCTGTCTGACGGCGAGAGGGTCCCTCCCGGTCTGATCCTTGCTGCATGCCCGGAGATCACTCCCACAGCGCGCTGCCCCGATATTACTGCAGTGGAGACGAGACGGTCCCTCCCAGTCCGATCTTTGCTGCATGCCCGGAGATCACTCCCACAGCGCGCTGCCCCGAGATTACTGCAGTGGAGACGAGAGGGGCCCTCCCAGTCTGATCCTTGCTGCATGCCCGGAGATCACTCCCACAGCGCGCTGCCCCGAGATTACTGCAGTGGAGACGAGAGGGCCCCTCCCAGTCTGATCCTTGCTGCATGCCCGGAGATCACTCCCACAGCGCGCTGCCCCGAGATTACTGCAGTGGAGACGAGACGGTCACTCACCTCTTTGCGGACTGTGGACTGGCGAAGATCTGTGGAGAAAGATGCAAGGGCCTGTGCCACAGCAGCTGCGTGACAGAAGGCTCACTGATCCTCGGGCTGTTCCCAGGATGCGCAGGAAAACGGACAGCGAGTGCTGCTGGAAGATCATCAACTCGGGGAAAGACACTCGAAACTTGTTGGCCTGCCATCAAATCGAGATGTCCGGAGAGCAGCTGTTCCCAACCTGTGGTCCACGGTTACTGGTATTGGTCTTTGGCATAAAAAAAAGTTTGCGAAGCCCAGTCGTACAGGAATGCTGCCGACTGGCACATTCCAGACTACAGGGACACCATTGGAAGTACAGGGATCATCTACACTGGACAGGGAGTGGCCGGGTTAGCTGAGGAAGCCTCACAGTTATTGTTGTAGTGAACCACCTCGGGGGGGGGGGGGGGGGGACGACGACACATGGCTTCTCCTTTCAGGGCAGGACTTCAATCGTCTTCCAGGGGATTCAGCTGACGTTTTTGTCGCACTGGGTTTTTAAGAGATGGGTTGGTAGCCATACCGTCAACCCTCCTCCGCTCGCAGCCGGGCTTAGACAGTCCATGGCCGCGTTTACTTATCTGTTGCCTGTTTAATGTGTTTAATGATCCCACACTAAACCTAGAAATGGCCAGAATTTCCACTGAACACATCCAGCAAAACCATGTTGATTCCCTGAGCAAACACGAGGAAATCTGCCGATGCTGGAAATTCAAACAACACACACAAAATGCTGGTGGAACACAGCAAGCCAGGCAGCATCTATAAGGAGAAGCACTGTCGACGTTTCGGGCAGAGCCCCTTCATCAGGACTAGCTGAAAGGAGAGATAGTAAGAGATTTAAAAGTAGGAGGGGGAGGGGGAGGATAAACAGCAGCAGAATGTTCATTCCCCGAGTCTGCAGCGCGCGTAGTGGACAATCGCGGTACTGCAGGGGATCAGCAGCTCCCCGAAAGTGAAAGCATTCTGAATCAGGAAGTGCTGGGAGTTAACATGGCTTCGAAAGGAGAGACCGAGAGTTTGAGCGAGGAGGTAATTTGTCCCGTCTGCCTGGATTTCTTCACCGATCCGGTTATACTGGAGTGCGGACACAACTTCTGTCGCTCTTGTATCACACGGTGTTGGGAAAGGGAGCAGAGAAACTCCTGCCCAGAATGTAGAGAGGTGTTTGCTGACCGCACCCTCATGCTGAATCGGGTCTTAGCAAATTTGGCTGAAAAATTTCGAAATCTAAACCTGAATCCGAATGGGAAGGAAAGTAAACGTCACTGCGAGGAACATGAGGAAGAACTGAAGCTGTTTTGTAAAACGGACAAGACACTGATCTGTCTGGTCTGTGCAGCTGCGCAGGAACACAGAGAGCATCGATTTGTGCTGATTAAAGAAGCTGTTAAAAACTATAAGGTAAAAACTAACGTTAATTTAACACTTAACACATTTCCTTTGTCCTACATACCATCACACGAGCCTCTATAACTAACACATCACTCTCTGCAACTTCCGCCATCTCCAACGGGATTCTAACAACTCTCCGTCCCACAGCCCACCTCCGCACCCCGCAATTCTCCGCTCTCCATACGGATCGCTCCCCGTACTGTATCGCCCTGATCCACTCTCTCCTCCCCACTGATCTCCCTCCTGGCACTGACACCTGCAAGCGGGACAAGTGCTACAGCTGACTCCTAACCTCCTCCCTCCTCACCATTCAGGACCACAAACAATCCAGTTCCTCCCGTTTCTTCCATGGTCGATTGTCCTCTCGTATTAGATTCCTTCTTCTCCAGCCCTTTACCTCTTCCACCTGTCCCCTCTCAGCTTCTCACTTCATCACCCTCCCCCACGCTCCCCCTCACGTTGTCTCACCCGTCACCTGTCAGCTGATTCTCATCCCCAACCTTTTTATTCTGGCTTCTGTCCCATTCCTTCCCAGTCCCAAAGAAGGGTCTCATCACGAAATACCGACTGGTTATTCCCCCTGAATAGATGCTGCCTGACTCACTGAGTTCCTCCGGCATTTTGTGTGATAATCGGGTTTGATCACCTGTTTCTTTTGATGCATCTTTGTTTCTATTTCCTTCGCTCTCTGACTTCCAGGATCAGCTAAAATCTTCCTTAGACTCTCTCACAAAAAAGAAATCAGACTTCCAGGAAAAGGAGCAGCAACAGAAAGAGAAGATTTCCGGAGTTCGGGTGAGGCTTCCTGAGCGGAATTTCTGATATTACTGTCGAGTTTTGCTCCATTTAATGCAGAATAGCAGTGTATCGCAGCTCCAGTGACCTGGGTTCGATCCTGACCTCTGGTGCTGTCTGTGTGGAGTTTGCATGCTCCCCCTGTGACCACGAGAGATTCCGACACATCCCAAGGACATGCTGGATGAATGGCTAATTACCGTTAACCCTGTAAAGGTGGGGAGGGTGTGCGTGAATCAGATGGGAGTTTATGGGTCAATAAGTGAGAATAGTTTTCAGGAAAACGTGAGGGAATGGTGGTGACGGGAATGCACTCAGAAGTAGCATGAACTCTAACAGACCGAACTTAACGACAAAAGGAAACAGAGCACAGCAATACAGTATATTAATCTTCACCTTTCCTTCGACAGGAACAGTCACACAGCGTTCAGACCCACATCACATCCCAGTTTGCTGAACTGCGCCAGATTATCACTGAGAAAGAGCAGAGCTTACTCAGGGATCTCAGGGAAGAAGAGAAGAGGATTCTGAATCCGATGGAGAAAAATCTTCTAGCTCTTCAAGAGAATATAAGGATTATTCAGGAGGAAATCTCAAAGTTAAAGGAACAGATGGATCAAAAAGACAGTGTGATATTTTTCAAGGTGAGGGATTATATTTCAATTTGTTTCTGTCAGAGGGCACGAAATGAACAGTGGCATATTTGAAATAAACACTGCACAGCGGCCAATTCTAACAAATCAATTGCCGCTGCTGGTGACCTCACACAAGTTGTTATACTTGCATGATGCGCCCTCCCATCCCTCCAATAATGACATTTCAAAATGTCCAAGATCCGCTTTCAGTCCTTCATTAGCAAAATACAATCTGGAAACGATGAAACTTCAGGGTAATTCATTGTAAAGTAAGCTGCAACACAGCGGTCAAGAACAGAATGACATCCGCCCGTCCCCAGCTCAAAACTGCCCAGAACAAAGTCCGGATACGTAACTTTTTCCCTTCGCTTTTACCACGTCCCCACTCACGTGACGAGTTACCATAATAAACACCTAACACAGAATACAATGCAGACGGAAAACAGATGTGTTGCTCCTACTCACAGCATTTACAAATGGCAGTAAACTGTTTCTCACCAGACAATTGATGCATCTATCCAGGGTTGTTGATGTCCCATAATAATAAGATTATTCAGGGATTGGACACGCTGGAGGCAGGAAGCATGTTCCCGCTGATGGGTGAGTCCAGAACTAGAGGCCACAGTTTAAGAATAAGGGGTAGGCCATTTAGAACAGTGATGCAGAAAAACCTTTTTCACCCAGAGAGTGGTGGATATGTGGAATGCTCTGCCCCAAAAGGCAGTGGAGGCCAAGTCTCTGGATGCTTTCAAGAGAGAGTTAGATAGAGCTCTGATAGATAGCGGGATCAAGGGATATGGGGAGAGGGCAGGAACGGGGTACAGATTGCGTATGATTAGCCATGATCACAGTGAATGGCGGTGTTGGCTAGAAGGGCCGAATGGCCTACCCCTGCACCTATTGTCTATTGACCGAAAACTGGACTTCCACAACTTCTGTACATCCCAGGACAGAATGCAAATTTCTCTGAAATTATTTACTCTGATCATAACACAGAGCTGCTGACTGTGTCCTTAATTCTACATTAAATATCCTCTAAAACTCTCATTAACTCCCTTTTCCAATCACAGGCTGTGAGTGTGTCTGGTGCGGTGGGTGTGAGGGTCTCTTTGTCAATCAGTGAGAACACAGAATTTGACCCACACATCAGACTTATCTTCTGGATCCGGTTTCCGTCAGATTAGGGAAACTATTATTGTCTCTTTACTTTTACAGATAACATTCAAATGAACGTTCAATCGTTCAAAACATAACCAGGCCATTCTGCCCATTTTCTCCTCTCAATTTCCCTGCTTCACAATCCTCCTGCCACCTACTCACCACAACCAGCAACAGTGCCCCGAAATCTCTGGTCCCTCACGTGTTTATCCAGCCTCCCCATTACATTCGATCTCTGCTGTTCCATTTCAGCCACTCCTGTGACAGCGAGTTCCACATCCTCTTCACTAAATTTCTTGTGGAATTTGTAAAAATCCAACTGGAATTACATCTCCCCACAAGTCTCCCCATAAATAGAGGTACTTCCTCCACCCGCACACAATCACATACATCACTGATCTTAAATTCCTCCTTTCTATCACACTGACGTCATATCCAGATGATAATGCACAGCCTGTCCTGTCTTCCCTGTAAGTTTCATCCTCTCAGTAATGGTCTGACATTCAGAAACTTTCCTTGTAAGTTACCCCGTGGTTCTGTATTGTCCGTGTGTCTGAGTGATTGCGGGAGTGGGAATTTTCAACACCTTGTAATGATTTGGATGAAATTCAGGATGTGGACAGTAAGTCCAAGTCTAATCGGATTTGTGTTTTATTTATTTCAGGAGGAAGCTCGTCGGAACAGAAGGTAGGACAGGCTCTTTACTGAAACCCTGAATGGATTTGTAAAATAGTTCAGAATAGCAATTTATAACCAGCATTTTAATATTTACAGGATTAATGACGATGTCCAGGAATTGGCAGTGACAGATGAGATCCTACCGGTTGAAAAATTCGATCACCTCTATTTGTTGAACACAGTGCTGAGAGAAACGCTTGATGCTATTAATCGAGGTAAAACTTACAAAGATTCATTTATCCTTGTTTATGAAGCTCAATTTTGTTTCAATTTGAGGCAAAGATTGTCTGTAATACTGGGCTGAAGGGGAACTCAAGTTTATTCCACATCAACCCCACCGACTGGGAGGCATCACCGTCGCATGGTCAGCTGGAGATGTCAGACCCCTGAACACACCAGCACAGGGTCACAGTACAACCAATACACGGGACTGGCAGATGAACCACTATGTCCTGATCCCAGGCACACTGCATTAACACACCAGGACATGAGTTTGGATCTACCAGAGGAACTGGGAATTTAATACTGATGATAATATTGTAGGGAATAAAAGCAGGTATCAGTGTGGTGACAGGGATTGTCAGGAAAATACACAAGTCCTTCATGTGCCCTGTGAGTGCAGACTCTGATTGACGCAGGTCTTCCCCCTTCCGGATCAGCATCTCTCACTGTTGTTAGAGGCAGAAGAGAGGAGTGGTCGTGATCGGGGACTGAATCGCCAGGGGAACAGACAGGAGAATCTATTGATGCGAACGGGGCACCCGAATGGTTTGTTGCCTCCTGTGTGCCAGGGTCAGGGATGTCTCGAATCGTGTCCGCAGCATTTTCGAGAGGGAGGGAAAAGAGTCAAATATTTTGGTAAACTTGTGACAATGACATTGGAAGTAAAAGCAAAGAGATCCTGAAAATAGAATCTGGAGAGCTTGGTAGAAAGCTCAGAAGCAGTACCCCCAGGGTTGTAATTTCTGGATTGCTGCCTGTGCCACGTACTGGTGAGGGTAGAAACAGGATAATTTGACAGATAAACATGGCTGAGAAGATGGTGCAGGGGGCAGGGCCTCAGGTTCTTGGATCATTGGGATCTGTTCTGGTGGAGGAATGACCTGCTCAAAAGGGATGGGTCGCACCTCGACCCGAGGGAGAACAATATTCTCACAGAGAGGTTTGATAGAGCTGTTGGGGAGGGTCTGAACTAACTTGGTGGGGTGGGGGGACGGGAACTGGAGTGAAGTGAGAGGACTGATGGTAAAATGCAAAGATAGCGTGCAGTCAGACTGCCAGATAGAGCGGACAGATGCGAGGACAAAATTGCAGCCAGCAGGGTGAGTATCAGTGCATTAGGGATGCAGAATTAAAAAGGGTAACAGATACAGTACACAAAGTGTTAAATCTCAATGCATGGAGTATGAGAAATAAGGTGGATGATCTTGTTGCACTGTTACCGATTGTCAGGTATCACGGAATCGTGGCTGAAGGATGGTTGTAGTTGGGAACTGAATGTCCAAGGTTACAGAATGTATCGGTGGTATAGGAAGGTCGGGTGAGGGGGTGGCGTGGCTCTGCTGGTAAATCAGCAGTTAAATGTGACATAGGATTAGACGATGTTGAATCTTGTGGGTTGAGGTAAGGAACTGCAAAAGTAAAAATGTCACTGACAGCAGTCATATACAGGCCTCCCAACAGTCAGTGTGTTGGGGCCCACAGATTACAACTGGAAATAGAAAAGGCTGATGAAAAGGACAATGTTACGATAATCATGGGAGATTTCAACATGCAGGTCAATTGGGAAAATCAGGTTGGTAAAGGATCTCAAGAGAGTGAGTTTGTTGAATGCAATGTGATGGATTTCTAGAGCAGTTTGTCGTTGAGCCTACTCGGGGAACAGCTCTACTGGATTGGGTGTTATGTATTGAACCAGGGTTGAGTCGTTAAAAGAAACCTTAGGAAGCAGTGCTCACAACATGACTGAGTTCAACTTGAAATTTGAGAAGGAGAAAGTAAAGCCTGACATTGTATATTTCAGAGGAGTAAAAGAAATTACAATGGTCTGAGAGAGGAGTTGGTCAAAGCAAGTTGGAAAGAGATGCTGGCAGGGATGAGAGCAGAGCAGAAATGGTGTCAGTTTCTTGGAAAATGAGGAAGGGGAAGGATAGATGTATTCCAAAAATAAATAAATACTCAAATGGCAAAATAGTAAAACAGTGGCTGACAATGGAAGACAAGTTAATGAAAGGGCAAAAGAGAGGGCAGACAACAAAACAAAAAAATAGTAGGAAGACAGAGGATTGGGAAGCTTTTAAATATCTACAGAGAGGAACTGAAAGAATGATTGGGATGAAAAAAATAAATATGAAATTGATTTAAATTGAATTGACTTTATTACTTACATCCATATACATGAGGATTAAAAATCTTTACGTTACAGCTCCGTCTAAATTGCAATGTGCAATTTATAGTAATTTATGATGAATAATACGTACAACAGGCTGGTTAATATAACATAGAAATACAGTTCTGTCCACATGAGTTAATCAGTCTGATGGTTGCTCCTGGCTTTTAATCTGTGGTTTAGAATAGCATTCAATCCAAGAGCAGGGATGTGATGCTCAGGCTTTATAAGACACTGGTGAAGCCTCACCTTGAGTATTGTGAACTTGGGCTCCTCATCTAAGAAAAGGTTTGCTGGCATTGCAGAGTGTTCATTTCATAAGGATGATTCCAGGAATGAACGGGTTATCGTATGAGGAACGTTTGATAGCTCTGTGTCGGTACTCTCTGGAATTTAGAAAGATGAGGGGGGATCTCATTGAAACCTTTCGAATGTTGAAAGTCCAAGACAGAGTAGATGTGGAAAGGATGTTTCCCATGGTGGTGGAGTTTAGCACAAGAGGGCACATCCTCACGATAGAGGGGGGTCTATTTAAAACAGATGCGGAGAAAATTGAGCCAGCGGCTGGTGAATTTGTATAACTTGTTGTGTGTATTTAAGGCAGAGCTTGATAGGTTCTAGATTGGACACAGCATCAACGGTTACGGGGAGAAGGCCAGGTACCGGGGCTGAGGAGGGAAAAAAAGGATCACCCATGATTGAATGGCAGAGCAGACTCGATGGGCAAATGGCCTAATTCTGCTCCTATGTCTTATGGTGATCAAACCACTACATTGAAGCATTGTGAGAATGAGCTCGGACACACCAACAAGCATTGACATGGGTCAAGATTTCATCTCGGGAGAAGCAAACACAGCATAACCGGCCTGGCAAAGCTCCCTTACACACATACACCGGAAGGACTGGCAGATTGTAGTCAGAGCCTCAGCAATGTACGTTGTTATTTCCCTCAGTAACCTGGAAAACAATCTCTTCAGTGACAGTCATTTATTCATTTAAACAACTCAATCAAGTGTGACACACGGGCACCGAAATAGGCACAAACTCCCATTTAGGATTGAAATCCGCCGTCCTTACCCAGTCTGTCTGTTCCGTGGCACTGAGCTGCCCTCTGACGTGACGTCACATCACACTTCACAGACAGACTCCGCGGTGAGTTTCCTCAGGAGGATGATCTGGGAGGGTTTGATGGATGTTGATCTCACGGCCCACTTCATCAATCTGCAAGACTAAGATGTCTTCTTGAGCATGGCCCATTTGTGTGTGTTTGCCCCCCCCCCCCCATCCCGCTAACCATTTCCCATCTGTGTACCTGCCCAAATTTATTTTAAAATATTTTATTATTACCTGTTTCTACAGCGTCTGAGGGCAAATTCCATTTCCCAACCTCCCTCTCTATGAGAATGTTACCCGATAGACCACTCAGAAAAATATCCCGTCTCACTTTCAATCTGAGGCCTCTGGTTCTGTACTCACATTTCTTTGAAAAAGAAACGTTATTTAAGCTCCTAATTAATTATTTACCTTGATAAGATTTCATACCTGAACATCGTACACTACAGCTGAATAGCCCAAGCTTATCCACTCTCTGATTTTAACGCAAGCCCCCAGTCCTGGTAACATCCTCCTGAAGCCTCCTGTCCAGTGTAATGACATCCTCCCCATATTCGGGAACCGGAAATGCAGACAATGCTCCAAGTGTGGTCTATCATCGACATCAAAGGCCTTGCTGAATTTCATGTGGACAGTGTGGAATAGGCTGATGAATACAGGACTGGAGGTGTTTTTTTAGATTGGGACAAGAAGGGCGGCGTGGGAGCTAAATTCTGAAGGAAGGCAGCTTTTTAAAAAAAACTGTGCGTACAAGAACGGCGAGACTGCGCAGGACAGCGCGGAGAGTATAAAAAGATGACCACCCTATAGAGCGGGCAGCGGAGTGGGTGGCAGCAGAGTGTAGGGCTTTGGCTGAACGGGCTTAGCTGGTAACGGGAAGAGGCGAGAGCTAGGCACAGACTCTTTTTTTCCCCGTGGCAAATCGGCCCGTCGGACGGGGGAACAGCAGGGCACATTAGCTAACGGTTTAAAAAGTTTGTGTGTTTGGTGAAGTATGTGGGTGAGTAGACCTATCTTTCTTTGTTTCATTCCTGTAGAATTAGGTAGCATGTCTGCAGGGTTAGTGCTTTGTTCAGGGTGTCAGATGTGGGAATCCTGGGAGACCTCCAGCCTCCCTGATAGCCACATCTGCACCAGGTGAACCGAGATTCAGCTCCTCGGAAACCGTTTTATGGATCTGGAGCTGCAGCTTGATGACCTACTGCTTATTAGAGAAAATGAAGAGGTGATAGACAGGAGCTACAGGGAGGTAGTCATCCCGAGGCTACAGGGGTCAGAAAACTGGGTGACCGTCAGGAGAGGGAAGGGAAATGCCCGAATAGTGGAGAGCTCCCCTGTGTCTGCCCCCCTCAGCAACAAGTATATCGTTTCGGATGCTGTTGAGGGGGATGACCTGACAGGGGACGGCCACGATGACCGGGTCTCTGGCACTGAGCCTGGCGCTGTTGTGCAGGAGGGAAGGAGGGAGAAGAGGAATGCGGTAGTCATAGGGGATTCCATAGTCAGGGGAACAGACAGGAGATTCTGTGAGCCTGGTAGAGATACCCACATGGTGTGTTGCCTCCCAGGTGCCAGGGTGCTGGTTACACCTGAACCCGAAGGGGACAAATATCATAGCGGGAATGTTTACTAGAGCTGTTAGGGAGGGTTTATACTAATTTGGCAGGGAGATGGGAAACCGGAATGAAAGAGCGGAGGAGGGGGAAAACAGAAATAAATCTAAGATAGTGAGCAGTGAAGATGTCAGGAAGGACAGGCAGGTGATGGGGCAAATTTGTAGCCACTGGGATGAGTTGCAGTGCAATCAATGCAAAACGTACCAAATACCGGACTTAAGGTGTTATATTTAAATAAACACAGCATAAGGAATAAGGTAGATGATCTTGTCGTACAGCTACAGATTGGCAGGTATAATGTTGTGGCCATCACTGAAACGTGGCTAAAGGATGCATGTCTCTGAGAGCTGAACGTCCAAGGATACACGGTGTATCGGAAGGATAGGCAGGTAGGCAGAGGGGGTGGCATGGAAATGATATTAAATCATTAGAAAGAGGTGACATAGGATCGGAAGTTGCAGAATCTTTCTGGGTTGAGCTAAGAAATAGCAGGGGTAAAAGGACCCTGATGGCTGTTATCTACAGGCCTCCTAACAGCTGCAGTGAGGTGGACTACAAACTACAACAGGAAATAGAAAAGGCTTGCCAGAAGGGCAGTTTTATGATAATTGTGGGGGATTTTAACATGCGAGTGGATTGGGAAAATCAGGATTCTCAAGAGAGAGAATTTGTGGAATGTCTACGAGATGGCTTTTCAGAACAGCTTGTTGTTGAGCCCACTAGGGGATCAGAGGTACTGGATTGGATATTGTGTAATGACCCAGAGGTGATTAGAGAGATTGAGGTGAAGGAACCGTTAGGAGGCAGTGATCGTAACATGATTGAGTTCACTGTGAAATTTGAGAAAGAGAAGCCGAAATCCGATGTGTCGGTATTGCAGTGGAGTAAGGGAAATTACAGTGGCACGAGAGAGGAACTGGCCAAATTTGACTGGAAAGGGACACTAGCGGGAAGGACAGCAAAGCAGCAGTGGCTGGAGTTTATGCGAGAAGTGAGGAAGGTGCGAGACAGATATATTCCAAAAAAGAAGACATTTTCAAATGGAAAATGGTTGCGACTGTGGCTGACACGAGAAGTGAAAGCCAAAGTAAAAGCAAAGGAGAGGGCATTCAAGGAAGCAAAAATTAGTGGGAAGACAGAGGATTGGGAAGCTTTTAAAAGCTTACAAAAGGAAAATAAGAAGGCCATTAAAAGGGAAAAGATGAACTATGAAAGGAAGCTAGCAAATAATATCAAAGAAGATAATAAAAGCTTTTTCAGGTATAGAAAGAGTAAAAACAGTTGAGAGTGGAGAAAGGACCAATAGAAAATGATGCTGGAGAAATTGTAATGGGAGATAAGGAGATGGCTGAGGAACTGAATGAGTATTTGCATCAGTCCTCACTGAGGAAGATATCAGCAGTATGCCGGACACTCAAGGGTGTCAGGGAAGAGAAGTGTGCGCAGTCACAATTGCGACAGAGAAAGTACTCAGGAAGCAAAATAGTCTAAGGGTAGATAAATCTCCAGGACCAGATGGAATGCACCCTTGTGTTTTGAAGGAAGTAGCTGTGGAGATCGCGGAGGCATTAGCAATGATCTTTCAAAAGTCGATAGATTCTGACATGGTTCCGGAGGAGTGGAAGATTGCAAATGCCACTCTGGTATTTAAGAAGCGGGCAAGAAAGCAAAAAGTGAATTATAGACCTCTTAGCTTGAGAAATGGTTGGGAAGTTTCTGGAGTCAATTGTCAAGGATGAGGTTACGGAGTACCTGGAGGCATATGACAAGACAGGCCAAACTCAGCATGGTTTCCTTAAAGGAAAATCCTGCCTGACAAACCCATTGAAATTTTTTCGGGTAATTACAAGTTGGCTAGACAAGGGTGATGCAGTGGTTGTTGTCTATTTAGATTTTCAGAAGGCCTTTGACAAGGTGCCACACATGAGGCTGCTAAACAAGATAAGAGCCCATGGAATTACGGGAATGTTACATACGTCGATAGAGCTTTGGCTGAATGGCAGGAAACAGAGCGTGGGAATAAAGGATCCCATTTTGGCTGTCTGCCAGTTACCAGTGGTGTTCCACAGGGGTCCGTGTTGGGGCCGCTCCTTTTTACGTTGCATATCAACGATTTGGATTATGGAATAGATGGCTTTGTGGCTAAGTTTGCTGATGATACAAAGATAGGTGGAGGGGACGGTAGTGCTGAGGAAACAGGGAGTCTGCAGAGAGACTTGGATAGATTGGGAGAATGGTCAAAGAAGTGGCAAATGAAATACAATGTTGAAAAGGGTATGGTCATGCACTTTGGTAGAAGAAAGAAATGGGCAGACTATTATTTAAATGGAGAGAGAATTCAAAGTTCTGAGATGCAATGGGACTTGGGAGTGCTCCTGCAGGATACCCTTAAGGTTAACCTCCAGGTTGAGTCGGTGGTGAAGAAGGTGAATGCAATGTTCTGAGATTTGAATTCTCAGAATTCAAAGTTCTGAGATGTGATGTTGAGTCTCTATGAGGAACTGATAAGATCTCACTTGGAATACTGTGTGCAGTTTTGGGCTCCTTATTTAAGAAAGTTTGTTCTGACATTGGAGAGGGTTCAGAGAAGATTCGCTAGAATGATTCCGGGAATGACAGGGTTAACATATGAGGTACATTTGACCGCTCTTGGACTGTACTCCGTGGAGTTTAGAAGAATGAGGGGGAACCCCACAGAAACATTTCGAATGTTAAAAGGCATGGACAGAGTCGATATGGCAAAGTTGTTTCCCATGGTGGGAGAGTCTAGTACGAGAGAGCATGACTTAAGGATTGAAGGGCGCCCATTCAGAACGGAGATGCGAAGAAATTTTTTTAGCCAGAGGGTGGTGAATCTGTGGATTTCTTGCGGCAGTGGAGGCCAAGTAATTGGGTGTATTTAAGACAGAGATTGATAGGTATGTGAGTAGCCAGGGCATCAAAGGTCATGGTGAGAAGGTGGGGGAGTGGGACTAAATGGGAGAATGGATCAGCTCATGATATAATGGTGGAGCAGATTCGAAGGGCCTAATGTCCGACTTCTGCTGCTTTGTCTTATGGCCTTATTTGAATGCACCAGTATAAGGAATAAGGATCTTGTAGCACAGGTAGAGTTTGTCAGGTACAAACTTAGGCAGGTACGACTTTGATTGAAGGAATAAAGACATAGACAATTCTGTAAACAGGGCGAACTTCAAAAATCAGAGGTGCAAAGGGACATGGGTGTCGTTGTGCCGGATTCCCTGAAGGTTAACTTGCAGTTTGTGTCAGTGGTAAGTTTGGCAAACTCAATGTTTGCTTTCATTTCGAGAGGATTAGAGTACAAGAGCAAGGATGTAATTCTGAGGTTTTATAAGACATTGGTCAGACCACACTTGGAGTATTGTGAGCAGTTTTGGGTCACTTCTATCGGAAAACATGTACTGGCATTGGAGGGGGTCCAGAAGATTCACAAGAATAATTCCGGGAATGAAAGAGTTAACATATGAGGAGTGTTTGATGGTTCTGGGCCTGTACTCATGGGAGTTTAGAAGAAAGGCTGATTTATTAGCCTCCGCATCCCTATTCTCCCGCCTCCTCCACATAACTTTTGAGACTCTGACTAATCAAGAAGTTAATTTATTAACTTCTGCTTTAAAAATCAAACAGGAGAAAATCTACAGATGCTGGTAATCCAAGCTACACAGGTCCTGATGAAGGGTCTCGCCAGATCTCTCTGACACCTGTCTGGAGAGGTGATGTTGGGAGGATGTGGGTGGGTCGAGAACGGTAAGCACAGCCTCCGACTATAGGGATGTCCATTTAGGACAGAGATGAGGAGGAATTCCTTTATCCACATGATAGTGAATCTGCCACAGGCCTGTGGAGGCCAAATAATTGAGTATATTTAAAGCGGAGTAACACATACAAATTGTTGGATACACATACACATACAAAAGGCCGGGAAGTTTCTATGGAAAAGAGTAAACAGTCCACGGTTCAGACTGAAACACTTCATCAGGACCTGTGTTGCTTAAGGTTTCCTGCAAATTCATCCCCTGTCCTAATGAGGGGCTGCGGGGGACGGGGTTCTGGGAAAGGGGACAAAGTCGTCCTCATCTGCCATCTTTGCCCCCTCTAGCTTCTCATTACGTCTACACACACAGTTCACCCACAGGCTTTCCACCCCTCCCCCTCCTGGTTCAATCTGCCATTCATCTCTCCCCTACTGGTTCCCATTATCACCTCCTTTACTGTCTCAAACCATCACACTCCCCCACTTCACACTCACAAATGAATGTGAACAGTGAATGAAGGGCCTGTTCCAGTTCTGTCTGCTCTATGTTCTCTGCTCCCTGTTTCGAAGAATGAGAGGAGATCTCATGGAAACACAAAATTCTTTCAGGGGTCAACAGGCAGGAGTGAGGGAGGATCTTTCCCCTGTCTGAGGAGTCAAGGGCCAGGGGTCTCTCTGCTCTCCGTCCAGCGGAAACCCCCCGATCCCCGGGGCCGCGCTGCCCGAGTCTCCCCCCGATCCCCGGGGCCGCGCTGCCCGAGTCTCCACCCGATCCCCGCGGCAGCGCTGCGCGAGTCTCCCCCCCCCCCGATCCCCGGGGCCGTGCCGCCCGAGTCTCCCCGCCCCCCGATCCCCGGGGCCGCGCTGCCCGAGTCTCCCCCCGTTCCCCGGGGCCGCGCTGCCCAAGTCTCCCCCCGATTCCCGGGGCCGCGCTGAGCGAGTCTCCCCCCACCCCCGATCCCCGGGGCCCCCGCTGCCCGAGTCTCCCCCCCCCCCCCCCCCCGATCCTTGGGGCCGCGCTGTCCGAGTCTCCCCCCGATCCCCGGGGCCACGCTTCCCGAGTCTCCCCCCGTTCCCCGGGGCCGCTCTGCCCAAGTCTCCCCCCGATCCCCGGGGCCACGCTCCCCGTCTCCCCCCCCCCGATCCCCGGGGCCGCGCTGTCCGAGTCTCCCCCCGATCCCGGGGCCGCGCTGCCCGAATCTCCCCCCGATCCCCGGGGCCGAGCTGTCCGAGTCTCCCCCCAATACCCGGGGCTGCGCTGCCCGACTTTCCCCCCGATCCCCGGGGCCGCGCTGCCCGTGTCTCCCCCCATTACCCGGGGCCGCGCTGCCCGAGTCTCCCCCCCACGATCCCCGGGCTCCCGCTGCCCAAGCCTCCCCCCGATCCCCGGGGCCGCGCTTTTCGAGTCACCCCCGATCCCCGGGGCCGCGGCGCCCGAGTCTCCCCCCGATCCCCGGGGCCGCGCTGCCCGAGTCTCCCCCCGATTCCCGGGGCCGCGCTGCCAGAGTCTCCCCCCGATCCCCGGGGCCGCGCTGCCCGAGTCTCCCCCCGATTCCCGGGGCCGCGCTGCCCGAGTATCCCCCCGATCCCCAGGGACTGTCTAATTCTCTGCTTCTCCCCCCAGTCTCTGTCACCCTGGATGTGGAAACGGCGCATCCGGAGCTCGATGTGTCTGAGGATCGGAAGAGTGTGAGATGGACCGAGACCTGGAGGAATCTCCCTGACACCGGGAAGAGATTCACAAACTGGTTTTGTGTGCTGGGATCGGAGGGATTCACATCGGGGAGACATTACTGGGAGGTGGAGGTGACGGGGATTCGGTTCTGGAGTCTGGGTGTCGCCGTAGAGTCTGTGGAGAGGAAGGGACGTGTCAGTCTGAGTCCCGAGACCGGATTCTGGGTCATCGGGCGCCATTGTGACGTGTTACATCGGGATTATGACGTAATCCGTGATCTCACCTCTCCCGAGTCCCGTCTCGTTGCTGGTCCCATCCCCGGGAGGGTGGGAGTTTATCTCAGTTACGAGTCCGGGATAGTTTCATTTTACAATGCGGAGACCAAGTCCCATCTCCACACCTTCACTGGGGAAAAATTCACGGGGAAACTTTATCCTTTCTTCGCGACAGGGGGTGAATACCAATGGCTGAGAATCTGCTCCGGTTCCGCTCCGGGTCTGTAAACGGGTCGGGTCCCGGGACCGGCGTCAGGAGTAAAGTCCCTGTAAATATAAATGTGTGGAGAGAGCAGCTAAATACGTGGCTAAGGAGATGGTGCAGGAGGGAGGGCTTCATGTTTCTGGACAATTGGGCTTTGTTCCCGGGAAGGTGGGGCCTGTTCCGACGGGACGGTTTGCCCCTGAACTGGAGGGGGACTAACATCCTTGCGAGTAGATTTGCCAGTGCTGCTCGGAAGGGGGGGATGGGGTAAAAAGATTTGCAGAGGGAGGGGAACCAGAGTGTTAGAGCAGATAGTGAGGTGGAGGATGATAAAGGTCATGCGAGGACTGCATGTATAGACAGAAATCAAAGGTTTGTACATTAGGTTGTAAATTAATTTTCAGAGCTTTAGAAATTGTAGAAAATAAAGATTTCCGAAAACATTTTGATGAAGAACATGACCAAAACATATGTGAAAAAGTGGCGACTTCAGTTTTATACCTATCGCAATAATTGTCTATGTTAGGAAATATTTTGGATAGTCTCTCCTTTGTTAAATAGTAGCAGTGAACAATTTTAAATTGAATTAAACACTGATTGGCACATATTAAAGAAGAATTGACCAACTTCATTAACAAAGGTCATATTAAGTTCTCTCTCCCAAACTTGTTTAATTTTTAGTGATTCAGGGGATCTGCTTTTTTTTTGCTGATTTATTTATTTTTATTTTCATTTATTTTGTCATGGTTGATTGATGACTTTTGAAGAGTTAATTAGCAAATATTCTCTCTCTCATACACACTTACTGCAATATCTTCAGGTTAGACTTTTTTTTACAAAAATTAATTATCTAAGTTCCCATATATGCAAGAATCTGATTTGTTGGATACTATTTTGAATATGAATCCTTCAGTAAGAGAATTTTTAATTCTCATTGGTAGAATTTATAATTTATTTTTAATACATTAATACAAAAAGATAACCTCCCACCTAAGGTTTATACATGATAGAAATAATCCTTGTTTCAGACGTGATAGAGGGGGAGGGATGAAAGGAGGAGGAGTGGCATTACTAGTCAGGGAAAATATCACAGCTGTGCAGCACAGCCCGGAAGGCTTGTCTACAGAGGCTACATGGGTGGAGCTGAGGAACGGGAAAGGTGTGACCACACTAATGGGGGTGTATTATAGACCGCCCAATAGTCAGAGAGAATTGGAGGAGCAAACCTGTATAAAGATAGTAGACCGATGTAAGAAACAGGAAGTTGTAATAGTAGGGGATTTTAACTTTCCTCATATTGACTGGGACTCCCAAACTGTAATAGGGCTAGATGGCTTGGAGTGTGTGAAATGTTTTCAGGAAAGTTTTCTAAATCAATATATAGAGTTACCTACGACAGCGGATGCAATACTTGATCTCCTATTAGGAAACCAGACAGGTCAGGTGACAGAAGTATGTGTAGGCGGACATTTTGGGTCCAGTGACCATAATGTCATCAGTTTCAAGTTACTTACGGATAAGGATGGGTCTGGTCCTCGAGTTGAGGTTCTAAATAGCAGAAGGGCTAATTGTGTGGAAATGAAAAAAGATCTAGGAAGAGTGGATTGGGATAAGTTTTTTTTCCTGACAAGGATGTGTTCAGTAAGTGGAATGCCTCAAAATGTGAAATTTTGAGAGTGCAGAGTTTGCATTTTCCTGGCAGGATTTAAGACAAAGTTAACAGGCATAGGGAACCTTGGTTTTCAACGGATATTGGCGATCTGGTTAAGACAAAGAGAGAAGTTTATAGCAGGTAGAGTCAACAAAGAGCAATTGAGTTACTTAAAGAGTATAGAAAACGTAAGAAAATACTAAAGAAGGAAATCAGGAAGGAAAAAAAGAAGACATGAGGTGGCTTTGGCAGATAATCTGAAGGAAAACCTGAAGGGTTTCTACAAGTATATTAAGATTAAATGGATTGTAAGGGACAAAATTGGTCCCCTAGAAGATCAGAGTGGTCGTCAATGTGTGGAGCCTTACGAGATGGGGGAGATCTTAAACAGTTTTTTTGCATCGGTATTTACTCAGGAAACTGGCATAGTGTATATGGAAGGAAGGGAAACAAGCAGTAGTGTCATGGAACATTTGTAGATTAAAGAGGAGGAGGTGCTTGCTGCCTTACAGCGCATAAAGGTAGATAAATCCTCCGGGCCTGACTTGATATTTCCTCGGACCTTGACAGAGACTAGAGTAGAAATTGCAGGGGCCCTGACAGAAATATTTAAAATGTCCTCATCCACGGGTGCAGTGCCGAAAGATTGGAGGGTAGTTCATGTTATTTCATTGTTTAAAAAAGGCTCCAATAATAAACCAGGTAATTACAGGCCAGTGAGCCTGACATCAGTAGTAGGTAAATTATTGTAAGATGTTCAGAGAGATCGGATTTACAAGTATTTGGACAGCCAAGGGCTGATTAAGGATAGTCACTATGGCATTGTGCGTGGTAGATCGTGTTTAATGAATCTTGAAGAGTTTGTCGTGGAGGTTACCAACAAAGTAGGTGAAGGAAAGGCTGTGGATGTTGTCTACATGAACTTTAGTAAGGCCTTTGGCAAGGTCCCACATGGGAGGTTAGCTCAGAATGTTCAGACATGATGTATCCATGGAGAGGTTGGAGAGATTGAAAGAGTGCAGAGATTTACTAGGATGTTGCCAGGAGTTGAGTTACAGGGAAAGATTGAACAGGTTTGGACTTTATTCCTTGAATCGTAGAAGAATGAGGGGAGATTTGATAGAGGTTTACAAAATTATGGGGGATATCGACAGTAAATGCGAGTAGGTTCTTTTCATTTAGATTAGGAACGATAAATACGAGAGGACATGGTTTTAGGATGAAAGGGGAAAGCTTTAGGGGGAACATTAGGAGGAACTTCTTCACTCAGAGAGTGGTGGGAGTGTGGAACGAGCTGCCATCTGACGTGGTAAATGCGGGCTCACTCTTAAGTTTTAAGAATAAATTGGATAGATACATGGATGAGAGATGTCTGGAGGGTTACTGACAGGCTGCAGGTCAATGGGACGAGCGGAATAGAGTTTCCGCACAGACTAGAAGCGCCAAATGGCCTGTTTTCTGTGCTGTACTGTTCTATGGTTCTATGGAGTGAAATAAACACGACATGAGAATTGTCGCTCGATTAATTTTAACTCGTTCACCGCATCCGTCAACCGAACAGAAACACCGGCGATTCGGCAGCAGGTGCGGGCGGCGGGTCCTGAGCTCCCCCGGGTCCTAAAGTCCACCCGTAATGAGACAGGTTAAATGGGACAAGTGGGGGCGGTGCTGACCGGAAAAGACAGTGAAGATTGTTCATTAAGTTCATCAGCCATTTCTTTGTCCCCCATTACTACTTCACTAGCATCATTTTCCAGTGGTCTAGTATGAACTCTCATCTTCCTTTCACTCTTCATGTAACTGAAAGCTAAACTTTAATATCCTGATTTATATTATTGGCCAGTTTGTCATCATATTTCGTGTTGACCATTCTTATGGCTTTTTCCTTTGCCTTTTGTTGGATTTTAAGAGCATCCCAATAATCCAACATCCCACTCACCTTTGCTACCTTATATGCCATTTCCTTAGGTTTAACGCAATTATTACATGCCTTTTCCAGCTCAAACTGTGAATTAATTTAAAGTCAGTCCCATAATTTAATAAAGTTTTTATCTGAAAACTACTTACCCTCGCAAAGATTGTACTGAAGACTGCATTTGATTTTTTCTTCAGCCTTATACGCTTCAAATTGAAATAGTATGTGTTTCGACAGTTTCATAATGACAAAATGTACATGAAACAGAATGAAGTTTTCCAATTAGTTACAAGGCATAATTAAGTATAGTGTGGACATTTCTATGTCATGTGAATATCATTCCTTCCCTTGTTTTAAGCCCTTCTTCTATAAACCCAACAGGTTTATGTATTCTGTAAAGGTGTCTGTCCTGATGTCCATTATCCTACGTCTTGCCATACGCCCCTAATTCTTAACACTACCAACCCTTTAGCTTCTAATTTGCTAAGTGGAAGGTCTATATCCACAGCTTAACATTTAACAGCTTTTGCTGCTAAACAGTCAACATCATCATTTCCCTCAACAGTGTGATGTGCAGGGCCCATAATGTGCAGACATATAAATCAAACTTTATATGTGAAATACCGTTTGACAAGTTTCCAACAGTCAATCTGACCTACTGCCAGAATGACCTGTTTAAGACTCATCAAAACCGAAATGTATTCTGAGCAAATTATAAGGACCAATTTTCTCCACCCACTGTGAGCCTAAGCTGTTGGGAAAGAATTCTGCTTCCTTTGCTGATAAATGGCTATAAGTCATTTCTTTACCATTACCTGCAATTCAGGCACACAAAAACAGCCACACCAACATCCCCAGTTAACTTATCTTTTGATTCATCTGTAAAAATGGTTACTGTATGATAATAACTTTCATTAATATACTAATGAACCAACAGACTCTCAGGCAGAACCGAATCCGATCGTGTAACATAAAATCAACTGAAGTCATTGGAAAAAACAAGGTGTGGTTACAGAGAAAGCTACAGTGGGACATATTGTACCATCAAATACACCCGTATTCCCAGCGTGTTAAGAACCCAGCCACTCAGAACAAAAAACACGCTTCTTGTGATGTCCCCAACCGTCCTCCAGCACACCTTTAACAGGATGATCATTTCTTGCCACCGCAAATTAATCCAGAATGTTGACATCAACTTGAACCTCTGTTACTTTGAGGTGTTATGATCCCAGCCCCCTCCTTTGTGAGAATCGCAAGAGCCCTAGTGAAGGGGGGGGGGGGGGCAGTCAATGACAAAAGAGAAGAGAGAGACGTGCTGAATAGACACAGGAAATGGGAGAGAGAGAGAGAGAGAGAGAGAGAGAGAGACGTGTTCCACCGGGATGCAGAATAAGGCGACATTGACTATTGTCTCATGGAGACCACGTGTAAAGCCCTCGGGCAAAGTGGGCTGGTTGAGAGAGATTGACACCTGCAACCTGATTGACACCTGCGATCCCGTGAGGAAGTATAAAGGAGGGTCTGGGGGGGACGACCCCTTTAGACGCACCAAGGAGACACGATAGCGATCCCGTCGTAGCGGGAAGCCATTTTGAAGGAAGCCACGTGCGTTAGATTCCGAATCTGGAGTCTGTGGCTGGAATCACGGAAAACCGCTTTTAACTAACAACAAGGAAGCCTGCTCCCCTGATTCCACGGCTTTGCTTCGTAAAGACCCGGGCAGGTGTTCCTTTTCTCACCAATCTCTCTCTCTCTCTCTCTCTCTCTCTCTCTCTCTCTCTCTCTCTCTCTCTCTCTCTCTCTCTCTCTCTCTCTCTCTCTCTCTCTCTCTCTCTCTCTCTCTCCCCAACACGGGAAACCCAGCGGTTCCCAAAAGGCTGAAGCCTGCAGACTTCTGAATGACTTTTATATTTTCAAATGGACAATATATTATCCCCTAGAGAACGATAGAGCTCATTTCTGATTGATTATTACTATACCTGCGCTTTTGTGCCCCTTTATAAATAAAAACGTTTAAAAATGGTACCATCAGACTTCAGCGGACCTCTCTATCTTTGCTGGTAAGTGATCTAGTTACGGGATACGTACCAACGTGGGGCCTCGTCTCGAGATTTGAAACCAAATTGGGAGGGCAGTGAATTGAGTTTCTAAGTCAAAAAAATTGGATCTGGTACTCGGGTAGCCAGACGGGAAACCAGCAAAGATGGACGTGGATGAATTTATGAAAAACCCGACTGTGGAGGCGCTAGAGGCGTCCACCAAATCAGACTTGTTAAATTTGGCGAAGGGATTGGACCTCAGAGAAGTGAGGTCGTTCATGAAAAAGCGGGAGGTGCGAGGGGCCATAACTAGGTATTACATTGGGAAGAATGTGTTCGAAGCTGAGGTATTGGAAAATATCCCTGAAAAAGAACCAGCTAGTGGGATGGATCAGCTAGAGTTCGAGAAATTAAGGTTGGAACATGAATTTAAAATAAAGCAGCTGGAAGCGGTTGAGAGAGAGAAAGAACGGGCTGAGAGAGAAAGGGAGCAGGCGTTCCACATAAAGGAGTCAGAGGTGAAACTGGACCAGGAGCTCCAACTAAAGGGGTTAGAGGTGAAAACAGAGCAGGACCAAGCTGAAAAGCAAAGACAGCATGAAATTCAGCTAAAAGAGCTAGAAGTAGCCGAGAACGAGAAGGAGCGAGCTGAAAAGCAAAGAGAGTATGAGGAGAAACGAGAACAGAGGGAACATGACTTGGAGATGGAGAAGTTAAAGAAAGAACGAAGAGATCTAGGGTTAGATCGAGACGAGAGGTTTAATGTTAGTCGGGAGTTGAGGGTAGTACCTCCATTCGAAGAGTCGGATGTTGATAGTTATTTCTTGCTTTTTGAAAAGGTGGCAGTAAATCAAAAGTGGCCCAAAGAGCAGTGGGTGGCGTTGTTACAAAGTGTGTTAAAAGGGAAGGCACAACGAGCATATGCGGCATTGGCCGTTGAGGAGGGGGAAGCGGCGAATTATGCCAAAGTAAAGGAGGCCATTCTCCGGAGTTACGAGCTAGTACCTGAAGATTATAGATAAAGGTTCAGAAATTTACGGAAAGGGTGGAATCAAAGGTATACCGAGCTAGCCTATGAAAAGGGTGTGCTCTTGGACCGTTGGTGCACCGCGGAACAGGTGGACGTGGATTATGGGCGTATCAGGGAGTTATTTTTGATTGAGGAATTAAAAGGGTGTGTTCCGGAGAAGATCCGGATGTATTTGAATGAGAAGCCGAATAAGTTCATCTCAGAAATTGCTACGTTCGCAGATGAATATGCCTTAACCCACAGGATAAAGTTTTCCTCGCCAAATGGTTACCCGAGAGACCGTTGAAACGGTAGGGAAAGTCCGCCGGCTGAGAGAGAGGTCCCGCCGGGAGCTCGTGGTAAGGTTGAGGGGGAAAGGCCAGGCGGCCCGAGATTTCCGGGCTTGACCTGTTTTAATTGTGGGAAGGGAGGACATATTGCCTCCAGGTGCTTTGCTCCGAGAAAGGAACCAGATAAAGGGAAAGCAGCGGTCCCCGTCGGGTGTGCCGTGGAAATCAGTAAATCGACGAGAGAGCCCCGGGTAGACAAAGTACGAGAGGGGTCAGAGACTTGGCTCTCACCCGGAACCGTGTCCGTGAAGGGGGGAGACCCATCCATTCCCGTCCGAATCTGGCGAGACACCGGGGCGGAGCTGCCGTTGATCCGCCGTGAGATACTAGATTTCGGTCGGAGAAGGGGAATGGTCGTCGTGAAGGGGATAGGTACAAGAATAGAAATGGTGCCCCTACATCAGGTAATTATGGATTGTGAGCTGGTATCTGGACTGGTCGAAATAGGGGTGCCATCAGAATTCCCGAGAACTGACGCGGACGTCCTTCTCGGAAATGATTTAGCCGGCGGCAGGTTTGGACAAGGGTGACACGGTTCAAACAGCCTGTGAGGATTGCAGCCCCGCCCCTCGCATCTCCAGTCTGTACCACAGGCGCGAGCATTCGCAGCCTGTCGAGAAAGGCAGCTGAGAAAGCGAGCAGTTTAAATCTGGTCAGTATTGATTTGGCCGAGACGGTTCTACCGACCCTGTACCACGAGGGTTCTGAGGGTGGTAAACCGAAGAGTAGTAAAGTGAAAGGGGTGAAGGGAGAGGAGCTAGATCTGCCCTTAGCGAAGAGAAAGGTCCTAGAGGTAGGAAATAAAGATGGGAAACGGAAAAATCTGTTAAAAGTTCCAGAGTTGGACATGGATGATCTGTCGGGGGTGGCAGCCCTGTTTGAAGAAGTTGAGAGTTTTCAAGGTGTTCCCGATAAAGAGATGAAGGCAGTCCTAGATGAAAAGGATGCCATTACCTTGGAGAGGTCTGCTGGGTTGGCAGACGAGGTTATTTCAGCCCGCGGGGTTGAGTTTACTCCGGAAGGGAGTTGCCCAGAGAGGAACTGGGAGGATCAGGGGAATTTAGAATTTGAAAAGGGTACGGGTATTGAAAGCCTGGAAGAGGCAGATGTCCCGTTTGAATGTGTCCAAGATGTGGATGCACGTGGTACTGAACCTAGTAATGGAGCTCAGAAAAAGTGTGAGGTATTTGATTCAGTTGAAAAGGAATGCAGTCCCTGTGGGTCAGATAGACTGGTTTCAGTGAAGACAGGGTTAACCCTGGTAATTGGGGGAAGGGAGGGTTCCCAGGTGTTGGTACACGAAGGGGTGGTGAACCTTAAAGTGGAACTCGACCATGGGGGGATAAACATTATTATTGAAGGGAACGGGAAGTTTGTAGTTCCCAAATCGAATGAAGAAAATTTAAAGTTTAGATTGGTGTCAGAAGAAGCAACCAAGCTACAGAAACGAGGGCTTGGTAACGCGGTGCCTGCGCATCGATTACAGGTGGATTTGGAATGTAAAGGTGCCCCACACGCTGTTGTTATTCAAGAGAGCGCTGTGAAAAAGCCGAAATTTAAATTCGGCCTGAGGGAAAGGCTCGAACTGAAAACCATCAGCCTGCATGGTCTTTGCAAAAGGGTTAGCTACTTGTGTAACATTAAAGAATTGGGTGGAAATTCACACGATGATTTAAGTTTGTGACACGGTGTTGAGAGAATAACCCTTATGGAACAGAAAGGCGGGAGAGTACCCCGCCAAATTACCCAGGTCCCCCACGTAGGAACTCACCGGAAAAGAGGTGACGGCTAATGGGGGCGCCATTTTTAAATAGAAAAACCGGCTGTACGGGATTTTGACAAAGCATGTGAATAACAAAGACAACCCCCTTGGAACCCTGCCTGTTGAAATCTGATGCTACCAGCCTTTAGTCAGCGACAAGATGTTACCATATTAAAGGAAGTGCCACTGTAATCGTTAACTGTTTAGACGCTGAAAAATGTATGACGGTACAGCTCTGTAGTTAAAAGAAAAGCTTTTGTACTATGTAAGACTCTGTACCACTCCGTTTTAACCGCTGGTAAAAACGTTTTTAAGAGGGGAGGTGTTATGATCCCAGCCCCCTCCTTTGTGAGAATCGCCAGAGCCCTAGTGAAGGGGGGGGGGGGGTCAATGACCCAAGAGAAGAGAGAGATACGTGCGGTGTCCCTCGTTTCACGGCGAGGCAAAAGCTGGCGTCTGTGGTCATTGTCTCGTGGAGACACCTTTGTGACTTGGGAACTGTACTACGTGTATACCCTCAGGGTAACGTGGGTGGAGAGACGGAGAGAGATTGCATCATCCCAACCTGATTGACATCTGAGACCCCGAGAGTTCAGATAAAAGAGGGGTTGTAAAGACGGCCCCCAAGATGCACCAGAAGACACGCTAGAAATCCTGCGACAGCGTTTAATAGCGACAGCCGGTGGTGGGATTTGTGTGCGTCTTTTCCTTGCCTGGGATTGGCGACCTCACCACGAAAGAACGGCATAGCTACAGGAGAGGCCACAAGTGAGGGTCCATTCCCCAACGAGACTCCGACGAATCGAACTCCTAAAGGTTGGAAAAATCCCGCCGGGTAACTGTTTCATTCAATCTCTATTTCTCTCTCTCTAACAAAAGTGCACCACCGCGACACCCCAAAAAGACGGCAGCTGGTGGAACTGCAGTGAACGCAAGAGACTTTTAGATATACAGCGGACAATATATACCTTACCCCTGGACAACGATAGAGCTTATTTCTTATTTATTATTACTATACCTGCGCTTTAGATTGAGTATTGACGACGTATGTTATCTGAATGTTTGTATTAACCTTACTTTTGTGCCCCTTTATAAATAAAAACTTTTAAAAATGGTACCATCAGACTTCAGCGGACCTCTCTATCTTTTCTGGTAAGTGATCCAGTTACGGGATACGTAACACCAGTAAGTTGTATAAAGAGTAATCTGTAAACCGTATACTGTGTGCTGTCTGATAGTGTGTGTGTGAGTTTGTACCAGTGTGCATTACACAGCATCCACGCAAACGGGAGATACGGTTGGCGGGTGGACGGATTTTCCCCTGGACAAATACAAGCCGATAGTCCTGAGCGGTACACTAATCCTGTCAAGTTTTTAATATTTTTACAGATGGAGCGAAAGATAACTGGGAATGTTGGAGAAGCCCATCTTTGTGCCACAAGTATAGACAATGATAGAGATAATTTGCAAACATGTGTCAGTACATACAGCAGCAATGGTTGCCATCATTTTAGGCTTAAGGCTGGTGGAGAAATTTCTTCACACCTAACGTTATAATTGTTCAGATTACATTTATGTTTTGATGACTCTTAAACACGTTATTCTAGCAGTCGGTCAGATTTACTGTTGGAAACTCACCAGGCATTAATTCATGTTCAATTACTTGTTTATATATTTTCTTTTTTTAGGTCCCTGAACACAGAGGTATTGAGGGGAATGAATGGGTTGACTGTAAGTTACAAAAGTTCAACTGCGGATAAAGACCCTTCATTTAACAAATCAGAAATTCAGCGTTATGTATGTTGAGAATTAGGAGCTTATGGAAAGACTGATGGGAAAATGGGTACACCTTCACAGAATATATAAACGTGTTGGGTGTATGGGGAGAAAGGGGTAAAACAAGAACGGACGGAATTATATTGACATGAACTAGAATGGGAACTAGAAAGTGCTGGGTTTATGAGAGAAACAAGGAGGGAAGGAATTATATCGCCATGACTTACTATGTTTAATTATTACTTTTGTCATGTTGCAAAACATGCTTCCGGAACGTGTAGTTTTTTTTCATTATGAAACGGCTAAACAGATGCTATTTCAGAGTGAAGCATATCAGGAAAGAAATCATGCAGGCTTCATTGCAATTTTGGGGGGCTTGATTGATTTCAGTTAACCGCTTTCTTAAGTCATGGGTGTGAATTTATTTTATTCGCAGAGTTGTGTTTCATTACGTATAATCAATAGGATTTGTTGGGGTTAATTCAGCTTTCATTAGAAGACAGAAGCAGTGAAGATTTTATTTCCCAATTCTCTACACCACAGTCCAGTCCAGTTGATAACGGGAATGCGCCTTCAAGTTGGAGTGTCTTAATTTTGCCAATCATTAAACAAGATGGCGGAGGCTGGTGTGATTCACATTGGGTTAGTAAATGAGCATCTGACTCGACCCGAGCCGTCTTGTGGGCATGTCTGACAGTGAAGTTGGTGAGCGGAATGGGAATAGATGGACATATCCGCAGGCGAATGTGCGGACGGCATTCCGGGGTAGTTCTTTGTCTGGCATCAGGCGGGAAGAATGAGGTACAGATTCTCTTGGACGGTGCTTTGCCCCTCCCGACTCACACACTATCTTAACGTCCCGGACTGCCGGTCGATGGGACAATCCGCCCGGGAACAACAGTTGGGAGATCAGGCGGAGAATTTGAGGAGCTGGAGACCGGACTGGAAACTCTGCCGCCGCCTCTGGCTCATACTCAGGATGCGGCGCCATTAATCAACTGAAGCATCGAAGTGACGGGATATTTCACCGTGCTGATCGCCTGCTCCCTGAATTTCGACTGAGTCACCGCGTAAATAAATGTGTTTGTGCAGCAGCTGCAATTCATCAGGAAATACCCGACGTAGTGAAAGATCCATTCAGAATCATTGAAATCGAATCCTTTTCCTGAGACCTGATAATATATGAAATTGACAATCCTTGTCATCCACAGGAGGATGAAGCTGCCGGAGATGGTGAAGAGTAAAACCACAGACCTCCTCCTGCTCTCCATCTCCGGGTCACTGCCGTTCTCCCCCTTGCTCTGACCCTTCAGCCCCTTACGGACCCGACTGGCCACTAAAATGTGCCTGACTGTCAGAGCGTTGAGCAGCAGGATCCCAGCGAAAGGAAGAAACGGAGTTAAAACCGTATCGAGCCAGTCATATACTACCCACCCGGGATCAGAGTAATAATTGTCCTTGACAATACAGCGCCACGGTACATTGTCGATGATCATCCGGGGTTCCCATGTGAAGTATCGGGGAACGTTTCTCAGACAAGACAGTACGCCGGTTGTTGTTAGAACCACTGCCGCAGTTTTCCTGGTGCAATATTTTGTTTTCAGTTTCTGGCAGCAAATAGCGACAAACCGGTCAAAGGTGAACGTGACGGTGAACCAGACTGAACAGAGTGTGGCTGTGTAGCCCAGTACATCGATAACACTGCACACAGGGGTGATGCTCAGAAAACTCCACGGGAAGTAATACACTCTGATTCGGTACAAAATGACCCCGGTGACAATAGTCAGTAGATCGGCCGCTGCCATGGCCACCAGGTAGCGAGTGATGCAGGTAGAGAGGTCGCACTTTCCCCGGGACAGGATCAGAATCGCCAGTAAATTCACTGGACAGAGAGAACAGACACTGGGCATTACTGAAAACATTCTCCGGAAATTAAAATGGGATCGGGCTTTAGCTAAAACTCGGAAGTGCTAGAGTCTGTAAACGGCTGCTAATCTAACACCAGAAATGGGTCACACTGTCTCTGACCTGTCTTCTTCAGTGTGGAGATAATACGATGTGTGGGGAATCGTTGGCGATAAAAACGATCTGCATGAACAGAAACGATCGTTGCGGATTCCCATCCCAGTCGCTGATGGGGCCGGTTTCACTGAATTAACTATGACTGACCAGGACTCTGGAAAATCAGCATCTGATGAGGCCGAGAAGGGATACAGAGAGGAGCAACACACACAAAACTGGAGGAACTCAGCAGGTCAGACAGCATCCGTGGAATTGAATAATCTTTCGTTTTGGGTTGAGACCCTCCTTCAGGACGAAGCGCTGTCCCGATTTATGACGGGTTTCAGAGGGAAAGAGGGAACAACTTAATGACCTGTGGCTGAGTTGCTCCGTTAATGGATTAATTCTGCAGCGCCGTTTAATTCGATAACACACGGCAGCAGATCCGTGAACACTGGTTCAGGTGATCAGACCCGATTACTGACTAACAGTCAGTGGGATCCGACACTGACAGACTCCTCAGAAAGACGTGAATCACAGAACAAGTGTTTCCCTCTGATCAATAACTTAGGAGAAGTGTACTTCAGAATGCAAACATCTCCCAGTCACAACTTCCCAGAGAGATCCCTGGCCCCAGCACTGGTACATCTCTGGACAAGTTGTCATTCAAGGCAAGAACAGCGTTCTATTCGATCCCGTGAGTTCGAGGGGAAACATAGGCTTAGTTCCACTTGTTATTAAATATGAAAATTCAGAATGTGAAATTGACAGGATCGATATCTCTGATGGATATTTGTGCAATGATCAGGATGTAAGCTTGTAACATTATCTTAAACAGGTTCACACCGGTCAACACACAGAAATACCGAACTTGAAATGCTCTGCTCACTTACCAGGAACTCCAGTGACGACAATGAACATGTACAATATGTTCTCCACACTGATATACCTATCCAACATTGCAGACATTTTCTCTGGCCAGTGATTTGTCTCTATGTGGGACAGGCGATCTCTCGGAATGAAATGTTACGGCAGCACATGCCTGGCTTTTTAAAGCCATTTTGTAATTCCACGGGGACAGATTTCAACAGATTTAAAAATAATGGTTTTTAAATTATTTACAAACTAATTACGTCAGACAGCTGCGATGGCAGATTGTGATTAAATTAATGAATAAATCCGTAGCACTCCCAGATTTGCCGACTGGTCTCGAAATATGCGCACATCCGCATATCCATGCGCACCCCAAATCCGTGCGCACACTTACACATTATACTATCACAGAGCAGGATTCACTTCAGCCACTTTACAAAATAACTGCTTCCGCCTTAAAATAGCAAGAACAAAGTTTAAATTGCAAACACACGCCCACATGCATATACTTCGTGTAATCATTGACATCCCCTGAAATCTTCGCACCTCATCAACTTATCTGTATCCCTTCATCAGTGGGTTTCCCAAATCCACCGACCCCCATATTCGCTGACAAACCCCTATGTCTGCTCATATCCACAAATCCCTGTGCACCCCCATATTCACCAAAACATCCCTGTCAGAGTAATCCTCAGATCTGTGTGCACCCCCAAATCCGTGCCCACACCGAACCCGCCGACACCCCTAAATACACCGACATACCCAGATCTGTGCGCAACCCAAACCCGCTGACATCCCACATGCACATTAGATTAACCCAGAGCAAGAATCACTTCAAACAAATCACAAAATAGCTGCCTCCACCTTAAATCAAATAGCAAGAACATAGTTCAAAGTTCAAAGTGCATTTGTTATTAAATGTTCATAAGTTTCATCACATCCTTAAATCCAAGGTCACCACAACCTGTGTATATCCTCAAATCCGCCGACACACTCAGTACTGTGCGGTGCCTCAGATAGATTTGCACTCCCAAATCCCTGTGCACCCTCACTCGCCCAAAGCTGTGTTCACCCCGAAATTCACTGACACTCCGAAATTAGTGTGCATACCCGCATTCGCCAACATACCCTGAAACGTCCGTACATCAGCAAATCAATGTGCAGCTCCACTTCCACGTGTACCTCGAAACCCGCTGACATCGCCAAAGGCACATTAGATTTTCCGAGAGCAAAACTCATTTCAAACAGTTCGCGAAGTAGCTGCCTCCATGTTAAAAAGTTCAAAATTCGAAATGTGTTTATTAATAATGTATCCTTGTGTGTCTGCATCTTTGAGAGTTTATATGAGTTCGCGTGTGTGTCTTTGTGTCAGAGAGTAGCTAGCAGGCAGCGCTGTCACTTTATCATGTCGGCTTGACTCCTGGGAACACTTGGCGAGGACAACAGAGGGATGTGTGTACACCGGTTCGGGGACCTATATAGCATTGTATTGTTTGTAAGGGATACAGCAATATCATGGGCTTAACTCTGAGGAGGTTGAACAGGGAATGAAACAGGTAACATTTGAAGAGTGGTTGATGGTTCTGGGAGATATATGAGGGAGAAATCAGTTTAAAAGCTATTGAACATTGAATGCACTGTGATCGGGACACAGTGGAGACCTGGGGAGGCAGGAGTGATTCGGCGGCTGATCTTGCTTTACGGATGTGCTAAGATTTAGGGGTATGGGAGCGAATGGGTGGATACACTGATTTTGAGGTGTCCGTTGCCTTCGGGTTGCACACTGCGTTGAATGCGCGTTTACCAGTGAGCACAGATTGCTGAGGTCGCACTGATTTGCACAGAGTTGGGTGTGTCGGCGGATTCGGCAGTACACACAGACTTGTGGGAGCCATTGGATTTTGAGGAGTATCGAATCTGAAAGTTGTTCCGTTTACACAGACTTCAATAATAAATGCAATATGAACTTTGACTTCTGTTCTTGCTTTTGTTAAATGGAGACAGCCGATATGTGAACTATTTGAAATTATTCTTGCTCTGTGCATGTGGGGGTGTCAATATGGAATTTGATTTTGGTCACCGGCGTCCATGCAGAATATAACCCGTCTACAACCACTCTTTGCCGACTATGGGCAAACCAGTTCTGGATCCACAAAGCAATGTCTCCTTGGATCCCATGCCTCCTTACTTTCTCAATGTCTTCCATGGGGTACCTTATCAAATACCTAGGGAGATTAAATTAGGGGCATGAACCAAGGGGAATAAAAGGAATTGGAGACGGACAAGTGAATAGTCATCCAAGGTCAGGCAGAGACAATGGGTTACTCACACACACACACACACACACACACACACACACACACACACACACACACACACACACACACACGCACACGCACACGCACACGCACACGCACACACACACACACACACACACAAAGACACACACAACTTTCTTACCGCCTCTTCGGCTCTCAGCCGTGTTCTTCGAAACATACAGGGTTTTATAAGTAAAGCACGCTCCCCCACTCTAGACTGGTGAGTTTGATTGCGATATGTCAGGGTAGGGAGTGGGTCCTGGACGAGCCCCCAAATGTTCTGAGTATCACTGAGTCGCTGAAGTCGTTGAGCGTTTCAAGGATAGGAAAGTGTTTATTCATCACCACAGACAGACATTATTTTGGAGACTCCCTCGGTAGAGTCCCCTAAACATAACCTTCATCAAGAGTTTATGGTCTTGAGGAGATTGGTAAGAGTCGGTGTTTCAATACAGTTCTACAAGCTACTATGCTAGAATTTACTTCCATATTCTGTGTCTGACAAATGGTGCATATGTACAGTGGAAGCACCATTAGTTGATCAGGCACCTCGGAAGGTTCAGTCATCATTGTTGGGAAAGACGATCTCCCACAGATGGTCTAAATATAAATTCATCAGTTTATTCTGAATCTGTCACAGCGACGATTGCACCTGCTTGACGTAATTGGTTTGTAAGTAAATTAAAAATCTTTACCTTTAAATCTGTTGAAATCAGTCTCCGTGGAGTCGCTAAATGATATTGAAAACATCAGGCATGTGTCATCGCAAAATCTCATTCCGAGAGATAGTCTGTAGCACAGGAGGACAAACCACTGGACAGAGAAAATGTCTGCAATGCTGGATAGGTATTTGAGTGTGGGGAAAATATTGTACGTGTTCATTGCGGTCATTGGAGTTCCTGGTGAGTGAGCAGAGCAATTCATGTTTGCTATTTCTGTCAAGGCTCTGGATCAGGGATCCAATCGCAGACCCAGTACAGTGCACACAGTGATATATACTGAGTCACAAATCACGAGGTACAAACAAAGTCAGCGTCAAAATTCAGGTAAAGATCAAAACATCCAGAGAAATCCAAACACCAGAATCGGGAAACAGGCAGAGTCGATATTCAGACGGACAGGGTACAGATACGAATGCTGGAAACGCTCAGGAAAATTCACTGGCACAATCTGGCAACAAACCGGTGAAAGCACCGGACTGAAATACACTGAGCAATAAACAGAGCGGCAGGTGATAGGTGGAGCACAATGAGACACAGGTGGCAGCAATACAGGTAATAATGAGAAACTGATGAGAGACGGAGTACTCAATAACACAGGGGCCCGAGTAGAGCAGGAGCGGGGACAGGAGCACATGGCAATGCAAAACAACAGACTGACAGCTGGAGGAAACACAAAAAAAGACAGAGTTCAACTGGAGGTACTGACAGTACTCCCGCCCCCGCCACACACACACTACGGACGCCTCCGGGCGTCACGGCAGGTAGAGCTGGGTGCTGGCGATGGAAGTCCCTGATGAGAGAGGGCTCCAGGATGTAACGGGCGGAGACCCGGCTCCTCTCCTCAGGTCCGAAGCCCTCCCAGTCCAGAAGGTACTGGAGGCCACGCCCCCGGCGACGCACCATGAACACCTCTGACCCATCGATGAGCCGTGAGGGAGGAGGGTGTTGGGGACAGGACACAGGGGTGGCTCATGATACGCTTTATGCGGGACAGATGGAAGGTGAGATGAATGCGGCGGAGAGCGGAGGAGAGCTTGAGACGGAGCTTGAGCAGGGCTGATGACTTTAGCAATTGGAAAGGGGCCGATGAAGGGGGGGCGAATTTGTGGGAATCTACCTTGCGGGGTAGGTCTCGGATTGAAAGCCACACACGTTGTCCCTAGCGGTAATGTGAAAAGTCAGGGGATTAAGCTGCAACTTTTTAAAACTCTGACTCAGCCACATCTGGAGTATTTCATTGTTACGATACAGAAACAATGAATATATAATTGATACAGTTTATTTTTCATAACAAATAAAACATATATTAAACACTGCTAAAAAGGAGCCAAAAGTAAACAAACGACTAACTTAAACGAAAGTCGGCCTCTACTCGGCAACTCATACAGTTCTTAAAACGAGAAATGCAAACTCAGTTATTTAAAGTAGTATTGCAAAAGTCCCCAAGGATTTACAGTCAGTTAAGAGAGACTTTCCTTGAAGTATTAAATTCTCTTTCCTGACGTTACTGCTGATTCCAGCCCAAATATGCCTTGTCCGAAGGATTCACGGCGTCGCAAAAAAAAAAAAAAACGGCTTAAAGGCACTGACCTTTCCTTGGCAAAACCCTTCATCCAACAATTTCTGCTCTTTTAGCAGGAGCTATCCCCGTCACAGGTTGCGAACTCCTTGTACGAAGATTAAATAAGGTCGAACCTGTTTTACCACCGACAAACATCAACTTTCCTCGATCCTTCAGCTTCCCGAACTTCGATAAATTTTCACTCTCCGACTGGAGTTTAACTGGCAGTGATTTTCAGAACTGCCGGCTCAACAATTCTTACAGGAGAAATTCAAACTCCACTTTTAAAACGAAACTGCGTCATAAATTCAAATACGCAGCCGAACGGAGTCACTGACGACTAAAGCCACGAATTGACCTGTGTCACAGTGAGGAGCTCTCCTTTTATACCCTGTTGAATAAAATTATCACATGACCTCTCTCTGGCGGGAAACGTACATCACTTCTCCATCACAAGACCATTACATCATGCCCAGCAAGGCCTCAATTACATCATGGTCATGTGACAGTCACAAGATATCCACGGGGTATAAAACACCTCCCTCCAAAAAGAAAGGTCATGAACAAAATTTTAACAATTAACTATTTACAGAAAAAAACAAATATATAAAATTTACAACATGCACAGTACACATAGTATTATCATACAGCACCTTAAAACTTACTATACAGTAGGAGTATTACAAATCTTAAAATATCACTCCATAAAAATGCAGAAATCTCTCAACCTCTCTCCCTTAAAGGAACACACCAATACCCTTTCAATAAATCAACCTTGGTAAGGAACTTTGCTTTTCCAACTTTATCTACACAATCATCTACTCTAGGCATTCGATATGCACCTGTTTCGACACAGCATTCACCTTCCTGTAGTCCGTAAAAAACCTAATACTACCGTCTGATTCCAGCACCATAATACAAGGTGAACTCCAATTCGAGTTAGAAAGTCTAATAATATTATTCTCTAACATATATTTAATTTCTTTCTCAGCAAGTTCACATTTTTCCATGTTTATCCTATATGGATGTTGTTTAATAGGTTTGGCATCACCAACATCTACATCATGTGAAGCTGCTGTGGTTCTTCTAGGAACGTCTGGAAACAAATCCTCATATTTATAAAAAAATAAATGCTTCATTTGCTGCATCTGTTCTGCCTGTAAATAAGCTGATTTATCATCAATATTTTCCAGAATGGTTGAGTTTGGTAATCTTACAGAAACAATGTTTGGTTTAGAATGAGTTTCAGGTGAATCATCCATTATGTTCCTAGTGAGATCAGACTCATTATTATGGACGGCAACAGTCATAGTAGCAAACTGTTTCTCTTAATATGGTTTTACCATATTTCAATGGCAAAATTGTGTTGGCTTTCTACGAGCTGGAGTTTATATCGCGGAATCCACATCATTGATTTTAGACACAATTACATAAGGACCATGAAAGTAGATTGTAAAGGATTTGTTTGTAGTGGGAAAAGAACCAGCACCTTATCTCCAGCCTTAAACGTCCTTAAACTAGCGTTTTTATCGTACCACGTTCTCGTTTTCTCCTGAGCCAATTTCAAATTCTCACTGGCTAAACTACAAGCTTTATGTAATCTGTACTTAGATTTTAAAACATAGTGCAGCAAATTAGTGTGCACCTCTTTATTAATCAATTGTTCTTTTAATAAAGCCAAAGGTCCTCTAACTCTTTGCCCAAATACAAGTTCTAATGGACTGAAACCCAATGATTCTTGGACCGACTCCCTTAGTGCAAATATATACCCCCAACCCAATCATTTTCTTTTTTCACACAATACATCCTAATCATAGTATTGAGGGTAGAATGAAACCTCTCCAAGGCACCTTGTGATTTTGGATGGTATGCAGACGAAGTGATTTGCTTTGCTCCAAATTTATAAATTATCTGTTGAAACAGTCCAGTTGTTATATTCCTAGAAATCTAGACGCAGTGCACCTGATAGACAGCCAGTACTGATAACCAGTTTTTGTTTTTTGGTAATGGACGTACGCAATCTATAATAATTTTGGAAAACGGTTCACTGAATGCGGGAATAGGTTTTAGTGCGGTCACTGGAGTAGCTTGATTTGCTTTACCCACAATATGGCAAATATGAGTCGTTCTACAAAACGTCGCCACATCTTTTCTCAAACCAAGCCAGTAAAAATGTTTTAAAATCTTGTCCGCAGTCTTCCTTATCCCTTGATGTCCACTCATGGGCACACTATGGCCTAAAGTTAAAAATCTCATTTCGATAAACTTTAGGAACAAATACCTTGGGAACCATATTCCATTCATCACTTGCAGGAATTGTAGGCGCTCTGCACTTCCTCATCAACACTCGGTTCTCAAAATAATATTTTACTGGCAACTTATAAATTTCACTATCCAGTAGAGCCTGTTCTATTAATTTGATAATCTCAGGGTCTCGACTCTGCTCTGCTTTCATCTCCTTCCGAGACAGAGATAAATCTTCATAGTCAGACTTACTCCAAAAATCTTGTTCAAACAAAGAAGGTAAGCGAGTTTCTGACAAATCCTCAAATCTCGAATCCTGAGTTAAACAGTCGCGGGTAACAACCTCATTCTGTACATCAAGCTTTTTAGCCATAGCTCGGGTTACATAGCTCGGTTATCCGTGATTCCCCTGACTTTATTGTTAAATGCACCTCAGGACAGACTTGTTCACCTGCCCAGTCATTGCCTAACAATAAAGAAATATCCTTCACAGTTAAGTTAGGTTGTAGTCCTACTTAAACAAGTCCTTTAACTAACCCTGACCTTAAATTTACTTTACACAAAATGTGCAGGCAGAAGGGCACTCCTAACACGTCGTATATAATATACGTCACCAGTATCACACTCATCGTTAAACTTTAACACAGTCTCTAACAGCAGTGATTGAGAAGCTCCAATATCCCTAAGGATTTTTCTTGGCACCGGAATAGATCCTTCTTTGAAAGATACAAATCCTTCAGTTCTAAAATAATCATATCCGTTCCTAACTTGGTCAGACTCTAAAAAAGCCTCATTTGTGTTTATCAAACCGTGTCGATTTACAAGTGTTTCAGTAAGCTGCACACAGGCATCTGTGACAGCTTCCTTCTCCTTTTTCAATCAGAAACAGTCAGTTATTACATGACCAGGTTTCTTACAGTAATTACAAACGGGACCAAACTGTCTTTCCTTCCTCCTTACCTTTCTGACTAACATCTGATTTAATTTCTTGTTTACCTTGATTTTCTGTTATTTCTTCCTTTTAAAAGTTCTGCTCTAAGGAAATTTATTCTTATGGATTAAAGCATACTCATCAACTAACTTAACGGTGTCCTGCAATGTGGCAGTGTCTCTCTCATTTAATTATCTCTTTATTCATCAGGGATGCTCCTTTTAAATTCCTCCATTAAAATCAGCTTCTTCTATTTATTATAGTATCGATTGTAGTTTTAGAGGAAAACTATCTCTCAAAACAGACGGCTATATCGTATGCAAATTCCACATACTTTTTTTTCCACAGATTTCTTCAAGTTTCTGAATCTTACTCTATATGCTTCCGGAGCTAACTCAATCGCCTTTAATATGTGGAGTGTCACAGTATCATAATCAAATGCATGCATAGCAGTTAAAGTTGTATAAACCTTTTGTGTTTTGTCTATAATTACACTCTGTAGCAACACTGACCATTTCTCTTTCGGCAACTCTGTAATCAGAGCAACAGTTTCGAAATGTTTAAAATATTTCTCTACTTCTGTTTCACTAAATGGAGGGACCAATTTGATTTCCTAACTAACAACAATTGTTTTTCTAGAACCGGAAGACCCATTCACAGACTTTAATTCCGCCATCGCAAGTTAAAATTCCATCTTTTTAATTTCAGCTTCTGATCGACTTAGTTTCAAGTGAGCTTCGAATTGTGTCTGTTTAAATTCAGCCTCTATTCTAAGATTCTCTAACGCTACCTGTTCCAGATGTAACTGAATCTCTGTTTTACTTATAGGGAACCTATCTAAAATCGTTTCATCAAAAACAGCTAAATCTAAAGAGTGTTTCGCGATTTTTATCTGAACGACAGGCTTTGTTGTGAACTTCGAAATACCTTTAATTTCCAACCTGCTAACAATCTCAGATACATCACTTTTATTCGCCTTCGCTAATAACTGTGTAAGTCGTTAATATTCATTGTTGCCAGATAACACTCTAAAGCCAATCAAACAAAAGAATCGGGTATCCTCCTTTTCCAAAACACCGATCGTTTTTTAAACAGGCATTTAAAATCATAATGGTACATCCCACGAGCCCCCAATTGTTACAATCCAGCAAAAATGAATAGATTTGAGGCAGTTTTTTTAACATAACAAATAAAACATTTATTAAACACTACGCAAAGCACCCAGAAGTAAACAAACGACTAACTTAACCGCAAACTGGCTACTATACGGCAGCTCGAACAGTTCATAAAACGAGAAATATGAACTCAGTTCTTTAAAGTAGTAGATGCAAAAGTCCAAATGATTTACACAGTCATTTAGGAGAGGCTTTCCTCGAAGTAATGTATTCTCTTACGTGTTGTTACTGCTGATCCCATCGTAAGTATGCCTTGACCGGAGGATTTTCGATGAAGGAAATAAAACGACTTAAAAATACTGATCTTCCCATGGCGGATAACCCCGTTCCAGTCCCTTCTGCTCTTTAGCAGGGACTACCTTTGATTTAGGTTGCTAATTCCATTCGAATGAAGATCAAATAAGGTCAAACCTGTTCAACCGCCGACAGCACCAACGTTCCTCGATCTTACGGGTTTTTCGAACATCGATAATTTTTCACTCTCCGATTGGTCTTTCACCGGCAGCGATTTTCAGAACTGCCGGCACACCGATTCTTACAGTGGAAACTAAAACTCCGCTTTCAAATCGAAAATGCGTCATAAAATCAAATACGCAGCAGAACAGAGTCACGGACGAACAAAACCAGGAACTGCCCTGCGTCTCAGGGAGGGATTCTCCTTTTATACCCTGTTGAAACAGGCCACCACATTAATTCCCACTGGCGGGAACATCACAAGGCCTTGACATCATGCCAGACAGAGCCTCAACTACATCATGGTCATGTGACTGTCACAAGATACTCACGGGTACGTAACGCCTCCCTTCAAAAAGAGAAAAAAATGGCTATGAACAAAATTTTAACAATTAACTATTTACGAAAGAAAAATACAAATGTATACAATTTTCTACATACAGAGCATACATAGAATTATCATGCAGCATCGTACAACTTACTATACAGTAGGAGTGCTACAAATATTAAAAAACACTTCATATAAAAATTACATTGTACATTCAAAGGCGTGATAGACAATCAGCTATATCATCTTTTATCTTTCCCTTAATATGAGTTATCGAAATACAGTGGTCGTGTAACATTAAACTTTTGTTGCTAAATTGGAGTTTGATTTATTTCCGTATCCAAGCCCGGACCTACAACATAACTAAGGTAAGTCACAGTGGCCTGTCCAAATTCATTTTTAACTAGGTTAATAGCTAAGCTTGCTTTGGATAGTTTCTCCACCGCAGTTATGTGTGCTGACCAAGTATGATTTCCCGTAACTAAATCGTCAATATAAGCATCTTCAACATCTGCCTCATGTGAAGCTACTTTGGTTCTTCTCGGAACGTCTGGAAATAAATCTCTATATTTAAAAATGAATTGCTTCATCTGCTGCTTCTGCTCTGGCTGTAAATGAGCTAATTTCTCATCAATATTTTGCAGAATGGCTGAGTTTGGTAATCTGACAGCAACAACGTTGGGTTTGTAATGAGTTCTGGCTGAATCATCCATTATATTCTTAGTGAGATCAGACTCATTATTATTGACTACAACAGTCATAGTAGAAGACTGTTTCACTTAATACGGTTCTATAATATTTATATGGCAAAGTTGTGTTGGCATTCCACGTTCTGTAATTTTTATCACATAATCCACATCATTAATTCTAGACATAATTTCATAAGGACCATGAAATTTAGCTTGTAAAGCATTTGTTTGCAGTGGAAAGAGAACCAACACCTTACCTCCAGGCTTAAACTTCATCATTCTAGCTTCTTTATCTTACCAAGTTTTCATTTTCTCCTGAGCCGATTTCAAATTTTCCCCGGACAAGCTACAAGCTTTATGTAATCTGTCTTTAAAGTTCAACACATAGTCAATTAAATTAGTGTGTACCTCTTTATTAATACAGTGTTCACTAATAAAGCCAAAGGTGCTCTAACTCTATGCCCAAGCACAAGTTCAAATGGACTGATACATAACGATTCCTGTACCGACTCCCTTACTGCATATTGAAGTAAATGTACATCCTCATCCCAATTATTTTCATTTTCCACACAATACGTCCTAATCATATTCTTCAGGGTAGAATGAAACCTCTCCAATTCTCCTTGCGATTCTGGATGGTATGCAGACGAAGTGTATTGCTCAGCTCACAATTTATAAAATATCTGTTGAAACAATCCAGACATAAAATTACTGCCTTGATCAGAATGTATTTCCTTAGGCAACCCAAAATAATTAAAGAATTTTATAAGAGCCTTTGTTACAGTTTTAGTTGTTTTATTCCGAAGTGGTACTGCCTTTGGAAACGTAGACGCAGTGCACATGTTAGTCAGTCAGTACTGATAACCAGTTTTTGCTCTTGGTAATGGACGTATACAATCTATGTTAACATTAGAAAACGGTTCACCGAATGCTGGAAGAGGCTGCGGTGCGGCCACTGGAGTAACTCGATCAGTTTTACCACAATCAATTTGGCAAGTATGACACGTTCTGCAAAACGTCGCCACATCTGTTCTCAAATCAGGTCAGTAAAAATGTTTTAAAATCTTGTCCACAGTTTTCCTTGCACCTTGATGTCCTCCGAAGAGCACACTACGTGATAAAGTTAAAACCTCATTTAGAAAAACTTTAGGAACAACTACCTGGTGAACAATATTCCATTCATCACTTGCATGAATTGTAGGCGTTTCCACCATATATAAAACCATATATAACCTTTGAGAATACGGGAGATTCAAAGAAGAGGACATGATTACAGAGTTAGGGGCAGAAGTTTAAGGGTAACACGAGGTGGAATTTTTTTACTCAGAGAGTGGTAGCTGTGTGGAATGAGCTTCCATTAGAAGTTGTAGAGGCAGGTTCGGTATTGTCATTTAAAGTAAAATTGGATAGGTATATGGACAAGAAAGGAATGGAGGGATATACGCTGAGTGCGGGCCAGTGGGACTAGGTGAGAGTAAGATTCGGCACGGACTAGAAGGGCCGAGATAACCTGTTTCCGTGCAGTTCTTGTTATATGATTATATGGTCACTTCCTCATCAACACTACTTTCTCAAAGTAATATTCTACAGGTTTCTTATCAATTTCACTATTCAGTAGAGCTTGATCTTTCAATTTGATCATCTCAGTGTCTCTATTCAGCTCTGCTATAATCTACTTCCGAGACAGAGAAAAATATTCATGGTCAGACTTACACCAAGAATCTTGTTCAAAACACCGAAGGTAAAAGAATTTATGACGCATCCTCAAAACTCGAATCCTGAGTTGAACTGTCATGAGTAACAAACTTATTCTGCACATCCAGCTCTTTAGCCACAGCTCGGGTTAGAACACAGCAGGAATCCTTGTTAAAATCCATCCGTTGTTCCTCTGACTTTGTTGTCAAATGCACCAGAGGAAAAACAGGTCCACCTGCCAGGTCATTACCTAACAATAAAGAAATATCCTTCACAGGTACGCTAGCTTGTAGTCCTACTTTAACAATCCTGTAACTAACCTGACCTTATAATTTACTTTATGCAAATGTATAGGCATATTGGCACTCCCTACACATCGTATGTAATTTACTTCACCAGTATCAGACTCATCATTAAATTTTAACACAAAGTCTAATATCAGTGATTGAGAATCTCCAAAATCCCTAAGGATTTTGATTGGTACCTGAGTAGATCCTTCTTTCAAGGATACAAACCCTTCAGTTATAAAATGATCAGATCCGTTCCTAACATAGTCAGACTCTATCAAATCTTCCTTTGTGTTTATCAAACCCTGTGGATTTACAGGTGTTTGAGTATGTTGCACTCAGGCATCTGGGACAGCTTCCTTCTCCTTCTTTTTCAATCGGAAACAGTTAACTATTACATGACCAGGTTTCTTACAGTAATTACAACTGGGACAAAACTGTCTTTCCTTCACAGCCTTTCCGTTCTGCTTACCTTTCTCAATAACATCTGATTTTATTTCTGGTTTACCTTGATTCACTGTTATTTTATTCTTTTAAAAGTTCTGTCCTGAGGAAATTTATTCTTATGCATTAAAGCATACTCATCAGCTAATTTAGCAGACAGAGTCGTGCAATGTAGCAGTCTCTTTCTCATTTAAGTATGTCTTTTCTTCATCAGGGATGCTACTTTTAAAAGCCTCCATTAAAATCAGCTCATTCAATTTATTATAGTCACCATTTGCATTTTTAGAGGAAACCTTCTCTCTAAACACAAATGCTTTATCGTACGCAAATTCCACATCAGTTTTTTTTTCCATAGATTTCTTCAATTTTCTGAATCTTACTCTATATGCTTCCGGATCTAACTCATACGAATTTAGTATGTGCAGTTTCATAGTATCATTATCAAGAGCTTGCTCAGCAGTTAAAGTTGTTTAAACCTGTTGTGCTTTTCCTTTAATTACACTCTGTAGCAACAATGACCATTTCTCTTTCGGCAACTCTGAAATCAAGCAACAGATTCGAAATGTTGAAAATATTTCTCTCCTTCAGTTGCACTAAATGAAGGGTCCAATTCCATTTCCTGACGAACGTCAAAAGTTTTTCTAGAAACAGAGGACTCATTCTCAGACTTTAATTCCACCATCGCGTTCAAATTCCCTCTTTTTATTTTCAGATTTTAATCGACTTAGTTGAAAGTGAGCCTCCAATTGTTTCTGTTTTAATTCAACATCTAGTCCAAGGTTTTCTAACGCTGCCAGTTCCAGGTGTAACTGAATCGAAAGTACCCAAATCTACATAGTGTTCCGCAACTTTTCTCCGAATTACAGGCTTTGTTGTAAACTTCAAAATAAGTTCCAACCTGCTAGCAATCTCAGATACATCACTTTATTTCGCAGTCGCTAATAACTCTGGATCTAGCCATGCCAGGAAGTCGTCAATATCCATTGTTGCAGGATGCCACTTAAAGTCAATCAATCAAAAGAATCGGATATTCTCCTTTTCCAAAAGACTGATCGCTAAACAGGCAGTTAAAATGAAAAATGGTACATCATACGAGCCCCCAACTGTTATGGTCCAGCAAAAATGAAAGAATTGAGGCAGTTTTTTAAAATACATAACAGATGAAACATTTATTAAACTCTGCTCAAAAAACCCAGAAGTAAACAAACGACTAACTTTGACTAAGTTGGCTGCAATACGGCAGCTCGAACAGTTCTTAAAACGAGAAATGCCAACGCAGTTTTTTTAAAGTAGTAGATGCAAAGTCCAAATGATTTGCACAGTTGGTTAGGACAGGCTTTCCTCGAAGAAGTACATTCTCTTACGTGGTGTTACTGCCTATCCCATCCGAAGTTTGCCTTGACCGGAGGATGTTCGATGAAGGAAATAAAACGGCTTAAAGGCACTTACCTTCCCTTGGCGAATAACCCTGCTCCAATCCTTTCTGCTCTTTAGCAGGGACTATCGTTGATTCAGGTTGCTAATTCCTCCTGAATGAAGATCGAATAAGGTCAAACCTGTTTTACCGCCGACAACACCAATTTTCGTCGATCTTTCGGGTTTTACGAACTTCGATAATTCTTCACTCTCTGACTGGACTTTAATTGGCAGCGATTTCTAGAACTGAAGGCACACCGATTCTTACAATGGAAACGAAACTCCGCTTTTAAAACGAAAAAGCGTCATACAATCAAATATGCAGCAGAACGGAGTCACGGACTAATTAAACCAGGAACTGCCCTGCGTCACTGGGAGGGATTCTCCTTTTATACCCTTTTGAAATAGGCCATCACAGGAATTCTCCCTGGCTGGAAGATAACATCACTCCACCATCGAAAGACTATTACATCATCCCAGGCAGAGCCTCAATTACATCATGGTCATGCGACAGTCGCAAGATACCCACGAGTACGTAGCACCACCCTTCAAAAAAAAAATTCGGTCATGAACAAAATTTTAACAATTAACTATTTGCAAAAAAAGTATAAAATTTTCTATATACAGAGTACACATAGTATTATCATACAACACCTTACAACTTACTATACAGTAGGAGTGCTAGAAATATTTAAAAAGTCATTTCATTAAAAAATTGCATTGAACGTTCAAAAGCGAGTTAGACAATCAGCTCTCATCTTTTACATTTGCATTGTTTCTACTGTTGCCCACAACTGTCATAGTAGAAGACAGTTTCTCATAATATGGTATTATCATATTTATATGACAAGGTTGTGCAGGCATTTTTATCACATAATCCACATCATTAATTTTAGACATAATTTCATAAGGACCATTAAAATTAACTTGTAAAGCATTCGTTTGCAGTGGGAAAAGAACCAACACCTTACCTCCAGGCTTAAATGTCCTCATTCTAGCTTCTATATCGTAAGAAGTTTTCATTTTCTCCTGAACCGATTTCAAATTTTCCCTGGCAAATCTGCAAGCTTTATGCAATCTGTCTTTAAATTTCAAAATATAGCCCATTAAATTAATGTGAACCTCATTATTAATCCAGTGTTCTCTAATAAAGCCAAAGGTCCTCTAACTCTATGCCCAAATACAAGTTCAAACGGACTGATACATAATGATTCTTGTACCGACTCCCTTACTGCAAATTGAATTAAGTATACACCCTCATCCCAATCATTTTCATTTTCCACACAATACGTCCTAATCATAGTCGTCAAGGTAGAATGAAATCTCTCCAAAGCTTCTTGCGATTTTGGGTGGTATGCAGACGAAGTGAACTGCTTCGCTCACAATTTATAAACTACCTGTTGAAACAATCCAGACATAAAATTACTGCCTTGATCAGTCTGTATTTCCTTAGGCAACCCAAAATACGTAAAGAATTTTATAAGAGCCTTTGCTACAGTTTTAGTTGTTTTATTCCGAAGTGGTACTGCCTTTGGAAACCTAGACGCAGTGCACGTGATAGACAGCCAATACTGATAACCAGTTTTTGTTTTTGGTAATGGACTTACACAATCTATATTAGCTTCAGAAAACAGTTCGCCGAATGCTGGAAGAAGTTGCGGTGTTGCTACTGGAGTAACTTGATTAGGTTTACCCACAATTTGGCAAGTAGGACACGTTCTGCAAAACGTCGCCACATCTTTTCTCAAATCAGCCCAGTAAAAATGTTTTAAAATCTTGTCCACAGTTTTCCTTACCCCTTGATGTCCACTGAAGTGCTAAAGTTAAAACCTCATTTCGAAAAACATTAGGAACAACTACCTGGTGAACAATATTCCATTCATCACTTGCAGGAATTGTAGGCGTTCTCCACTATATATAAAACCATATATAACCTTTGAGAGTATGGGAGATTCAAACAAGAGGTCATGATTAGAGATTTAGAGGGCAGAATGTTAAGGGTAACACGAGGGGGAATTTGTTTACTCAGAAAGTGGTAGTTTTGTGGAATGAGCTTTCTGTAGAAGTGGTAGAGGCAGGTTCGGTATTGTCATTTAGAGTAACATTGCATAGGTATATGGGCAGGAAAGGAATGGAGGGTTATGAGCTGAGTGCGGGCCAGTGGTACTAGGTGAGAGTAAGTATTGTCATACAGAATCTTACAACTTACTATACAGTAGGAGTACTACAATTATTAAAAATAATATCACTTCAAAACAAATCCAATGTATATTCAAAATCGAGATAGACAATCAGCAATCACATTTCCTTTGCCTTTAAAATGACTTATCAATATATTGTACTCCTGTAACATTAAACCTTTGTTACTAAATTGAAGTTTGATGTATTTCCTTAACCATTTTACTGAACCAAGCCCGGACTTACAACACAACCAAGGAAAGTTACAGTGGCATGACCGAATTCACTTTTAGTTAAATCAATAGTTAAGTTACCTTTTGAAAGCCTTTCCAAGAGTTCCTCCACCTCAGTAATGTCTGCTTCCCAAGTATCATTTCCCGTATCTAAATAGTCAATATAAGCATAAGTATCTTTTAACCACTGAATCACAGAGTTAATCATCCGCTGGAAAGTTCCTGAGCATCATCTTTAAGAATATTATATTCTCTTCATCCCAAACGGCAGAATGTTATATTCATACAACCCAGATGGAGTTACAAATGCAGAAATCTCTCTACCTCTATCTATCAATGGGACACACCAATACCCTTTCAGTATATCAATCTTTGTAAGGAACTATGCTTTTCCATATTTATCTAAACAATCATCCACTCGAGGAATTGGATATGCATCCGGTTTCGTTCCAGCATTCACCTTCTTGTAGTCCGTACACAACCGAATACTACCGTTTGGCTTCGGCACCATAACGCAAGGTGAACTTCAATTCGAGTTGGAATGTCTAATATTATTATTCTCTGCCATAAATTTAATTTCTTTCTCAGCAAGTTCACTTTTTTTTTTCATTTTCATCCTGCATGGATGTTGCCTTATGTTTTTTTGTAGCTCCAACATCTACATCACATGAAGTTACTAAGAACGCCTGCAAATATATCTTTATAATTAAAAATTAATTGCTTCATCTGCTGCTTCTGGTCTGGCTATGAATGAGCTAATTTCTCATCAATATTTTCCCGAATGATTCAGTTTGGTAATCTGACAGAAACAATGATGAGTTTAGAATGAGTTTCAGATGAATCATCCATTATATTCCTAGTGAATCAGACTCATTATTATTGACCACAACAGTCATTGTGATCATATTATGAGACTGTTTCTCATAATATGGTTTTATCATATTTGTATAGCAAAGTTGCTTTGACGTTCTACAATCTGGAGATTTTATCATGTAATCCACATCATTAATTTTAGATATAATTTCATAAGGACCATGAAATTTAGCTTGTAACGGATTCGTTTGCACTGGGAAAAGAAGCAGCACCTTATCTACAGGCTTAAACGCTTCATCCTGGCTTATTTATCGTACCATGTTTTCATTTTCTCCTGAGCCGATTTTAAATTTTACCTGGCTGACCGACATGCTTTATGTAATCTGCCTTTAAATTTTAAAACATAGTCCAGCAAATTAGTGTGAACCTCTTTATTAATCGATTGTTCTTTTAATAAGGCACAAGGTCCTCTAACTCTGTGCCCTAAATCAAGTTAAAATGGACTGAAAGCTAGTGATCTTGTACCAACACACTTACTGCAAATATAAGTAAATTATACCCTCATCCCAATCATTTTCATTTTCCACACAATACGTCCTAATCATAGACTTCAGGGTACAGTGAAACCTCTTCAAGGCACCTTGCGATTCTGGATGGTATGCAGACGGAGTAATTTATTTAGCTCCCAATTTATAAACTATCCGTTGAAACAATCCAGACATAAAATTACTGCCCTGATCAGATTGTATTTCCTTAGGCAACCCAAAGTAAGTAAAGAATTTTATCAGAGTCTTTGTTACTGTTTTAGTTGTTATATTCCTAAATGGTACTGCCTCTGGAAAGCTAGATGCAGTACACATGATAGTCAGCAAGTACTGATAGCCAGTTTTTCTTTATTTTAGTAATGGTCCTACATAATCTATAATAATTTTGGAAAACAGTTCACCAAATGCCGAATAGGTTGTAGTGGGGCCACTGGAGTTACTTTATTAGGTTTACGCACAATTTGGCAAGTATGGCACGTTCCGCAAAACGTCGCCACATCAAATCTCAAAGCAGGCCAGTAATAATGTTCAAAAATCTTGTCCACAGTTTTCCTCACCCTTTGATCCTATGGGCTAAAGATAAAATCTGATTGCCATAAACTTTGGGAACGACTAACTTCTGAACAATATTCCATTCATCACTTGCAGGAATTGAAGGCGATCTCCGCTTCTTCGTCAATACTCCTTTCTCAAAATAATATCCAATTGGCAACTTATCAATTTCACTATCCGGTAAAACTTGAAAACTTGATCTGACAAATCTTCATGGTCAGACTTACTCCAAAACCTTCTTCAAACAATGAAGGTAAGAAAGTTTCTGACACGTCCTCAAAACTCGAATCCTGAGCTGATCAATCATGGGTAACAACATCATTCTGCACGTCAAGCTTTTTAGCCATAACTCGATTTACAACACAGGAGGAATCTGTGTTTGAATCCATCCGTAGTTCCTCTGACTTTATCGTCAAATGCACTACAGGAAAAACCTGTCCATTTGCAAAGTCATTTCCTAACAATAAATAAATATCCGGCACAGGTAAGTTAGGTTGTAGCCCTACTTTAACAAGTCCTGTAACTAACCCTGACCATAAATTTACTCTATGCAAATCTACAGCCATAATGGCACTCCTAAAACCTTGTATAAAGTTTACCTTCCCAGTATCAGACTCATCATTAAACTTTAACAAACTGTCCAACATCAGTTATTGAGAAGATCCAGTATCACTAAGGAATTTTACTGGCACCGGAGTGGAACCCTCTTCCAAGGATACAAATCCTTCAGTTAGAAAATGATCATATCCCTTCTTAAATTGGTCAGATTCTAACAAAGCCTCATTTCTACTTCCTCTTCAAATGGAAACAGTTGGCTATTACGTGACTAGGTTTCTTAAAATAATTACAAACGGGACCGAACTGTCTTTCCTTCACAGGTTTTTCTTCCTCCTTACTTTTCTCACTAACTTCTGAATTAATTTCTGGTTTACCGTGATTCAACGTGTTACTTTTCCTTTTAAAAGTTCTGCTCTGAGGAAATTTATTCTTGTGGATTAAAGCATACTGATCAGCTAAATGAGCAGAGTCCTGCAATGTAGTAGTGGCACTCTCATTTATGTATGTCTTTACTTCAACACAGATGCTCCGTTTAAATTTCTCAATTAAAATCAGCTCCTACAATGTATTATGGTCCCCGATTTGATTTTTTAGAGGAAACCCATCTCTCAAAACACACAGCTTTATCGTAGGTGAATTTCACAGATTTCTTTAAATTTCGGAATCTTTCTCCATGTGCTTCTGGAACTAGCTCATACGCCTTTAATACATGCAGTTTCAAAGTATAATAATCAAGTGCTTGCTCAGCAGTTAAAGCCGTATAAACTTGTTGTGCTTTGACTTTAATTACACTCTGTAACAACACTGGCCATTTCTCTTTCGGCCTCTCTGAATTTCAACATGTTGAAAATATTTCTCTACTTCTGTTTCATTAAATGGAGGGACCAGTTTAATTTCCGGACTAACACCAAACGTTGTCCTTGAACCAGAAGACTGATTCTCAGACTTTACTTCCGCCATCGCATTTCATATTCCCTCTATTGTTTCTCAGCTTCTAACCGACATAGTTCCAAGTTAGATTCCAATTGCTTCTTTTTATTTTCAGCTTCTAATCGACTTAGTTCCAAGTTAGCTTCCAGTTGCGCTGTTTTATTTCAGCTTCTATTCTAAGATTTTTCTAAAGCTACTTGTTGCATGTGTACCTGGATCGCTGTCCAGGGAACCTGTCGAACACCGTTTCATCCAAAACACCCGAATCTATGTAGTGTTCCGAGATTTTCCTCTGAATTATACGCTTTGTTGTAACCTTCGAAATACCTTCAATAAGTTCCAACCTGCTGGCTATCTCAGATGCATCACTCTTTGACGCCTTCGCTTATAACTCTGGATCTGCCCATGTCAGGAAGTCGTCTTATTCATTGTTGCAGAATACCATTCAGAAACAACAGAATAGATCCAAAACACCAATCGATAATTGAACAAGCATTTAAGCACAAATACTGTTCTTATCCCACGAGCCCCCAATTGTTATGATTCAGCAACGATGAATGTAGAATTGAGACAGTTTTTTTTTTATAAACAAATAGAAGCTTTATTACACACTGCTCAACAAAAACACCAAAAGTAAATAAACGACCAACTTAACCGGAAGTCAGCTGCTATACGGCAACTCGAACAGTTCTTAAAACGGGAAATACGAACACAGCTCTTAAAAACAGTAATGAAAAAGTCCAACTGACTTACACAGTCAGTTAGAAGAGATTTTCTGAGAAGTAACGAATTCTTCTACGACGCGACGTTACTGCTGAATCCAGCCGAAATATGCCTTGCCCGAAGGATTTACGATGAAGGAAATAAAACGGCTTAAAAGGACTGCCCTTTTCCGTTTGGCGAATAGCTCACCGCCCCAGTCCTTTCTGCTCTTACAGCAGAGTCTGTCGTGGGTGCAGATGACCAATTCCTTCAAAATGAGGATCAAATAAGGTCGAAGCTGTTTTACCGCCGACAACACCAACTTCTCTCGATCCTTCAGCTTCCCAAAATAATTATTCACTCTCCGACTGCAATTTAACTAGTAGCGATTTTCAGATTTTCAGCGATTCTTACAGCAGAAATTAAACCCCCAATTTAAAACGAAATTGCGTCATGAAATCAAATGCGCAGCAGAACGGCGTCACTGACGAATTAAGCCATGAACTGACCTGTGTCACAGCGAGGGGTTCTCCTTTTAAGCCTGTTGAAAAAAGCCTTCACATGACCTCTCACTGGCGGGAAAATTATATCACTCCACCATCACAAGACCGTTACATCATGCCCAGTAATGCTTCGATTACATCATGGTCATGTGCCTGTCACAAGACAGCCACGGGTACGTAACATACTCAGAACTTGCATTATAGAGGTGAATGTAGCAAAAGCTGTCTTTACGACCCTAGATAGCTGTGACCCCACTTTTTGGGAATTATGTACCTGTATTCCTAGATCCCTCTGTTCGTCCGGGTCTTACAATTCACCTTGTTGGTTCTACCTTGGTTTCTCCTTCTAAAGTGCAAAACCTCACAATTGTCTGCATTAAACTCCATCTGCCATTTGTCAGGCCATTTTTCAGCGGTCCGAATTCCTCTGCAAGCTTTGAAAACCTTCCTCATTGTCCACTACACCTCCAATCTTTGTATCATCAGAAATTTGCTGATCCAATTTAACACATTATCATCCAGATCATTGATATAGATGACAAATAACAATGTACAATGTTCCACTCAGAGAACCAATCCTCCACTACCACTCTTTGGGTTCTCCCACTGAGTTAATGTCTAATCCAATTTACTACCTCTCCATGTATACCTAGCGACTGAATCTTCCTAACTGACCTCTCATGCGGGACCTTGTCAAATGCCTTAATGAAATCCATGTTGACAACATCCACTTCATCCACTTTCCTGGTGACCTCCTCGAAAAACTCTAATAGATTGGTTAAACATGACCTACCACGCACAAAGCCATGTTGACTCTCCCTAATAAGTCACTATCTATCCAAATACTTGTAGATCCTATTTCTTAGTACTGCTTCCAGTAATTTACCTACTACTTACTACAAACCTACCAGCTTATAATTTCCAGGATTACTTTTAGAGCCTTTTTTACAACAACGGAACAACATGAGCTATCCTCCAATACTCCGGCACCTCAGCCGTAGATACCGACATTTTAAATATATCTGCCAGGGCCTCTGCAGTTTCAACACCAGTCTCCTTCAAGGTCCAAGGGAATACCCTGTTAGGTCCTAGGGATTTTTTTACTCTGATTTGCCTCAAGACAGTAAGCACCTCCTCCTCTTCAATCTGTGTAGGTTCCACCACCACGCTACTTGTTTGCCTTATTTCCATAGATTCCATGCCATTTTCCTTAGTAAATACAGACTCAAAAAAATAACAATTTAAGATTCCACCCCCCCCCCGCCCATTTCTTTTGGTTCCATACATAGCCGACCACTCTGATCTTCAAGAGAGCCAATTTTATCTCTTACTATCCCTTGTCTCTTAATATACCTGCAGAAGATATTTGGATTATCCTTCACCTTGACTGCCAAAGCAACCTCATGTCTTAGCCCTCCTGATTCATCTCTTACCTTTGCCCTTTTTATTCTTCTCAAGTACCTTATTTGCTCCCTGTTGCCTGTACATGTTATACATCTCTTTTTTCTTCTTTATCAGAGTTCCAATATCCCTCGAGAACCAAGGTTCCTTTTTCTTATTCACTTTCCCTTGAACCCTGACAGGAACATGCAAACTCTGCACCCTCAATATTTCTCAATTGAAGGCCTCCCACTTACCAACTACATCCTTGCCAGAAAAAAACGTGCCCCAATCCACGCTTTTTAGATCCTTTCTCGTTTCTTCAAATTTGGCCTTTATCCAGTTTAGAACCGCAACCCGAGGACCAGATCTATCTTTATCCATGATCAAGTTGAAACTAATGATGTTATGATCACTGGGACCAATGTGCTCCCTTACACACACTTCTGTCACATGTCCTAACTCGTTTCCTAATAGGAGATCTAATATTGCATCCTCTCGAGTTGGTACCTCTATATATTGATTTAGAAAACTTTCCTGAACACATTTTACAAACTCTAACCCGTCTAAACCTTACAGTATGGGAGCGGGAAATTAAAATCCCCTGCGACCACAACTTTATGATTCCTGCAGATGTCTGCTATCTCTCTGAAGATTTTCTCCTCCAATTCTCACTGACTTCATCCCTCTGCCTCTATAACGTCTGAAGAGAGAGAGAGAGAGAGAGAGAGAGAGAGAGAGAGAGAGAGAGAGAGAGAGAGAGAGAGAGAGAGAGAGAGAGAGAGAGAGAGAGAGAGAGGAGAGAGAGAGAGAGAGAGAGAGAGAGAGAGAGAGAGAGAGAGAGAGAGAGAGAGAGAGGGAGAGAGAGAGAGGGGGGAGTCCCAACTGCCTGCATGCACCGATTCGAAGAGTTCTTATAGAACTCTTATAGAAAGTTCAAATCAACAAGGACAAGCAAGCTGGATCAACTCAGCAGGTCGGGCAGCATCCGTTGAAATGAGCAGTTAACGTTTCGGGTCGAGACTCTTCGTGAGGACTGAAGGAGGGGGCAGGATCCCCATAAAGAAGGTGGGGGGAGGGTGGAAGGTGCCAGGTGAAAAAAACAATCAGAGGAAAGAGCAAGGATTGGGGGAGGGAGAGTAGATAGCCCGGAGAGGTGAAGAAGGAATGTGAGGAGAAAGCAGTATGGGTCGTAGAAGAAGGCAGAAGCATGAGAGAGGAGATAGGTAGCTAGAAGAGGAGGCAGAGTGAAAGTGGGATGCTGGAAGGGAGAGGGAAGGAATTACCGGAATTTGGAGAATTAGATGTTCATACCAAGGGGCTGGAGACTACCTAGACGGTATATGAGGTGTTGCTCCTCCAACCTGAGTTTGGCCTCATCATGGCAGTAGAGGAGGCCATGTTTGGATATCTCCGAGTGGGAATGTGAAGCAGAACTGAAGTGGGTGGCAACCACAAGAGACAGGATCTCCCGGTTGCCCCTGCCCCCTGCTTCTTCAGTCCTGACGAAGGGTCTCGGCCCGAAATGTTGACTGCCCATTTCAACGAATGCTGCCCGACCTGCTGAGTTGATCCAGCTTATTTGTACGTGATGATTTGACCACAGCATCTGCAGTGTACTTTGTGTTTAAAGTTCAAATCAATGTGTGTTCCCATTGATCACATTAAACACAATCCACTGAACAAACACACAGTGTCAACTATTTTCACTCATTGTGCCATTATCTAACATACCTAGTCCTCAAGGTGAACTAGTTGGACACTCGTTTGATATTGCCTCAAAAGATTTTCAGTGGAGCTGCCCCGAATATTTTTTATGTTTGCAATGCTTGAATCGCTAAACATATTTTTATAATGATACTCCTGATCTATTTTTTTAAACAAACTAGTTCGCCTTCTACTTCCGACCATTTATAACATTGCTAGTAGCGGGTGGATAAATAAGATCAAGCGAGTTCAATGTGGATGAAATTATCTCTGCGCTGCCCGATCTTTCTTGTAGTGCTTCAGACGAATACATCGGCTCGTTACATTTCCAAAGAGAAATTCAATTACGTTCAAGGATATCTCGTCATTTCAGCAAATCCAACAAATCTGAGCTCATGCAGAAACGCTCTACACAAGCAGCAATTTATGACAATGAATACCACAGATCCTCCGCCCGCAGACTATAGAAATCCCTCCTCATCTCTGTTCTAAAGGGACCTCCATCTGTTCTGCGCCATGTAGATCAGATGCTGAAGGAGGAGCGTGATATGTTTGCCTTCACCATAGGTGCATTGCAGGAGCTGGATCACCGTGTGCAGTTCAAATCACAGCTCCGGAGGAAGGATGCAGTTAAGCTGTAAATGGTGCAGAATATCCCCATGCACGTTAACTGAACTGGAGAGCTTGATTTCGATCGAATCATTGGATGGGTGGGAACTGTTTCTCTCGGTGGTTTGCCGGATGATGAGCTTAATTTAAAATTAAAATTTAAAATACATGAGAGAAATAAGACAAAAAAGTGCAATCCTAGAAATCACAACTTTAAAGTGAGAGCGACAGGGTAAGTTGAATAATGTGCGAGATGAGAGTATTTCTTTATAGGAACATTAAAAAAATCATTAGAAAAATAGAATACCTACAGCACAATGCAAGCTCTTCATCAAACAAAGTTGTGCCGAACGTGTCCGTACATTGGAACTTACTAGGCTTACCCATGTCCTTCTGTTTTTCTAAGCTTTACGTACCTATCCAAAAGCCCCTTAAAAGATCCTATCTTATCCGCCTCCACCACTGTTGCCGACAGCCCATTCCAATCACTCACCACTCTCTGCGTAAAAAGACTTACCACTGACATCTCCTCTGTACCTACTCCCAAGCACCTTAAACCTGTGCCCTCTTGTGGCAGCCATTTCAGCCCTGGGATAAAGCCTCCGAATATCCACACGATCAATGCCCCTCATCATCTTATACACCTGTATCAGGTCACCTCTCATCTTCCGTCGCTCCAAGGAGAAAAGGCCGAGTTCAATCAATCCCTTTTCATAAGGCATGCTCTCCAATAGAGGCAACACTCTTGTGCGCCCTTTTCTATCGTTTCCACGTCCTCCCTGTTGTGAAGCAACTAGAACTGAGCACTTGACTCCAAGTGGGGTCTTACCAGGGTCCGATATAGTTGCACATTACCCATCGGCTACAAAATTCAATTCCACGATTGATGAAGGCCAATAAACAGTATGCCTTCTTAACCACAGAGTCAACCGGCACTGCTTCTTTGAGCACCTGTTGGACTCGGACCCCAAGATTCCTTTGAATTTCCACACTACCAAGAGCCTTACCATTAATACAATATTCTACAATCATATTTGACCTACCAAAATGAACCACTTTACACTTATCTGTGTTGAACTCCATCTGCCACTTTTCAGTCCAATTTTGCATTCTATCAAATTACCGCTGCTCCTTCTGACAGCCCTCCAAACTATTTACAACACACCCGATCTTTGTGTCATTAGCAAATTTACTAACACATCCCACCACTCCTTACCCAGGTCATTTGCAAAATCACGAAGTGTAAGGGTCCCAGAACAGATCCCCGAGGCGCACTACTTGTAACCGACCTCCATGCAGAATATGGCCCGTCTACAACCATTCCTTTCCTTCTGTGGGAGAGCCATGTTGAGAGTTGTCGGTGGCTGGCTTAACAGCATGGGGAGTGCTGGAAGCATTTATGATCGCGGCACTTAAGGGCGCTGAGATAGTGTTGCATACCACGTGGGTATCTTGTGACTGCACATGACCATGATATAATCGAGCCTCTGCTGAGCATGACGTAATGGTCTTGTGATGGTGGAGTAATGTAATCATGTGATGGCCTCTTTCAACAGGTATAAAAGGAGAACACATCGCTGTGACGCAGGTCAGTTTGTGGTTTAATTCGTCAGTGATTCCGTTCTGCTGCGTATGTGATTTCATGACGCAGTTTCGTTTTAAACTGGAGTTTTAATTTCTACTGTAAGAATTGTTGTGCCGGCAGTTCTGAAAATCGCTACAGTTAAAGTCCAGTCGGAGAGTGAATAATTATCGAAGTTCGGGAAGCTGAAGGATCGAGAGAAGTTGGTGTTGTCGGCGGTAAAACAGGTTCGACCTTATTTGATCTTCATTCTGAAGGAATTGGTAATCTGCACCAACGATAGACCCTGCTGTAAGAGCAGAAAGGACTGGGGCAGTCAGCTATTCGCCGAAAGGAAAAGGTCAGTCCATTTAATCCGTTTTCTTTCATTCCTCGTAAATCCTTCCAGCAAGGCATATTTCGGCGGGGATCAGCAGTAACGTCACTTCATAAGAGAATCTATTACTTCAAGGAAAGTTATCTTAATTGACTGTGTAAATCATTAGGAGTTTTGCATTTACTACTTTTAAGAACTATGTTCGCATTTTTCATTTTAAGAACTGTTCGAGCTGCCGTATAGCAACTGACTTCCGGGTAAGATAATCGTTTCATTAGTCGTTTGTTATCAAAACCTGTGTCTATTTCATATTCATTGTTGCTGAATCGTAACAATAGGCACATGAATATTTAGGAAAAGGAAGGATATGAATTACACAGAAACAAAAGAGAGTTAGTTTCATTACGTATTGTGTTCAGCAGAGACATCGTGAGCCATGATGCTATTCATGACCTATTGTTGCTGCATCGTAACAATTGGGGGCTCTTCCGGTATCAGTACAATTTTATTTTTGCTTAAATGTTTATTTAACTATCGATCGGTGTTTGGGAAAAGGGGATTACGCGATTCTTTTGTTTGATTTGTTTGTCAGTGGTATTAGGCAACAATGAATATTGACGACTTCCTGGCATCACCAGACCCACAGTTATTATCCAAGGCGAAAAAGAGTGATGTATCTGTGATTGCCAGCAGGTTCGAACTTAAAGGTATTTCGAAGGTTACAACAAAACCTGTAATTCAGAGAAAAATCGCAGAACACTCTATAGGTTATGGTGTTTTTGATGAAAATATTTTTGACAGAAGCTGAACTAATACAGAAGCAATTGGAAGCTAACTAAGAATTAAATCGATTAGAAGCTGAAAATAAAACGAAACAACTGGAAGCTCACTTGGAACTAAGTTGGTTAGAAGCTGAAAATCAACAGAGGGAATTTGAACTTGCGATGGCGGAATTAAAGTCTGATAATCAGTCTTCTGGTTCTAGGAAAACGTTTGCTGTTAGTCAGGAAATTAAATTGGTCCTCAATTTAGTGAAACTGCACAAATTAAAGGTGTATGAGATAGTTCCGGAAGCAGTTTTTTACATTTGTGTTTTTTTTTGTAAATAGTTAATTGTTAAAAATGTGTTAATGACCATATAACCATATAACAATTACTGCACGGGGACAGGCCATCTCTGGCCTTCTAGTCCATGCCGAACGCTAGTCCCACCGACCTGCCCTCAACCCTCCATTCCATTCCAACCATACCCATCCAATTTTACTTTAAATGAAAATATCGAACCTGCCTCTACCACTTCTACTGAAAGCTCGTTCCATACAGCTACCACTCTCTGAGTAAAGAAATTCCCCCTTGTGTTACCCCTAAACTATTGCTCCCTAATTCTCAACTCATGTCCTTTTGTTTGAATCTCCCCTACTCTCAATGGAAAAAGCCTATCCACGTCAACTCTATCTGTCCCTCTCATAATTTTAAATTCCTCTATCAAATCCCCCCTCAACCTTCACACTCCAAAGAATAAAGACCTAACTTGTTCAACCTTTCTTTGTAACTTAGGTGCTGAAACCCAGTTAACGTTGAAGTAAATCTTCCCTGTACTCTCTCTATTTTGTTGAGATCTTTCCTATAATTCTTTCCGAACATTACATCCCAATTCCTATACTCGAAGCTCTGATTTATAAATGCCAGCATACCAAAAGCTTGCTTCACCACCCCATCCACATGAGATTCCACCTTCAGGGAACTATGCACCATCATTCCTAGATCGCTTTGCTCCACCGCACTGTCCCACTTTGATCATTCCCACCAAAATGCAGCACCTCACACTTATCAGCATCAAACTCCATCTGCCATCCTTCAGCCCATTCTTCTAACTGGCCCAAATCCCTCTGCAAGCTCCGAAAACGCACTTCACTATCCACAATGCCACCTATCTTAGTATCATCTGAATACTTACTACTCCAATTTACCACCCCATCATCCAGATCATTAATGTATATGACAAACAACATTGGACCCAGTACAGATCCCTAAGGCGCACCACTAATCACCGGCCTCCAACCTGACAAACAGTTACCGTCACTACTCTCTGGCATCTCACCTCCAGCCACTGTTGAATCAATTTTACTACTTTAATATTAATACCTAACGATTGAATCTTCCTAAATAACCTTCCGTGCAGAACCTTTTCAAAAGCCTTACAAAAGTCCATATGGACAACATCCACTGCTTTATCCTCGTCAACTTTCTGTATTTTTTTTTGGAGGGAGGTGTTACGTACCCCTGTGTAGCTGTGTGACTGTGACATGACCATGATGCAATTGAGGCTCTGCTGTGCAAGATGTAATGGTCTTGTGATGGTGGAGTGATGTAATTTTCCTGCCACTGAGAGCTCATGTGATGTCCTGTTTCAACAGGGTACAAAAGGAGAACCACTCCCGTGACGCAGGTCAATTCGTGCTTTAATTCGTCAGTGACTCAGTTCTGCTGCGTTTCTAATTTTATGACGCAGTTTCGTTTTTAAAAGTGGAGTTTTAGTTTCCACTGTAAGACTCGGTGTGCCGGCAGTTCTGAAAATCGCGGCCAGTTAAAGTCCAGTCGGAGAGTGAAGAATTATCGGACAACCCGAAAGATCGAGGAAAGTTGGTGTTGTCGGCGGTAAAACAGGTTTGACTTTATTTGATCTTCATTGAGAAGGAATTAGTAACCTGAATCCAAGCTAGTCCCTGCTAAAGAGCAGAAAGGACTGGAGCAAGGTTTCGCCAAGGAATAGTCAAAGCCTTTAAGCCGTTTTATGTCCTTCATTGAAAATCCTTCGGTCAAGGAATATTTCGGCTGGTATCAGCAGTAACGCCACATAAAAGAATTTATTACTTCGAGTAAAGTCTCTCCAAGCTGACTGTGTAAATCAATTTGCCTTTTGCATCTACTAATTTAAAGAACTGAGTACGCATTTCTGGATTTAAGAACTGTTCCTGCTGCCGTATAGCAGCCAATTTATGGTTAAGTTAGTCGTTTGTTTACTTTTGGGATTTTTTTGAGCAGTGTTTAATAAATGTTTTATTTGTTATAATAAAAAAAACTGTCCCAATTCTATTCATTGTTGCTGGATCGTAACAATTGGGGGCTTGTGGGATGTAGCATGTTTAAGTTTAAATGCTTGTATAATTACCGATTGGTGTTTTGGAAAAGGGAAATACACGATTCTTTTGTTTGCTTGGCTTTTGAGCCTATATGCTTTTGAATTTGCTTAAGATAAAGCTGTGGGTTTTGAGAGATGGGTTTCCTCTAAAAATGTAAATAGGGACTATAATAAATTGAATGAGCTGATTTTAATGGAGGCATTTAAAAGCCACACCCCTGACGAAGTAAAGACATACATAAACGAGAGAGACACTGCTACATTGCAGGACTCTGCTAAATTAGCTGATGAGTATGCTTTAATCATTAAGAATAAATTTCCTCAGGGCAGAACTTTTAAAAGGAAAAATAACACAGTGAATCAAGGTAAACCAGAAACTAAATCAGATATTAGTGAGAAAGGTAAGGAGGAAGGAAAGGCTGTGAAGCAAAGACAGTTTGATCCCATTTGTAATTACTGTAAGAAACCTGATCATGTAATAGCTAACTGCTTCCGATTGAAAAAGGAGAAGGAAGCAGTCCCAGAAGCATGTGTGCAACATCCTGAAACACCTGTAAATCCACAGGGTTTGATAAACACAAATGAGGCTTTGTTAGAGTCTGACCTAGTTAGGAAGGGATATGATCATTTTATAACTGAAGGGTTTGTATCCTTGAAAGGATGATCTACTCCGGTGCCAATAAAAATCCTTAGGGATACTGGAGTTTCTCAATCACTGATGATAAAGAGAGTGTTAAAGTTTAATGATGAGTCTGATACTGGTGAGATGAATTATATACGAGGTGTAGGGAGTGCCCTTATGCCTGTACATTTGCATAAAGTATATTTAAGGTCAGGGTTAGTTACAGGATTTGTTAAAGTAGGACTACAACTTAGCTGACCTGTGAAGGATATTTATTTATTGTGAAGGATACTTATTTATTGTTAGACAATGACTTGACAGGTGGACAAGTTTTTCCTGAGGGGCATTTTACAATAAAGTCAGAGAAACCGCAGATGGATTCCAATACATATTCCGCCTGTGTTGTAACCCGAACAATGGCTAAAAGCTTGATGTGCAGAATGAGGTTGTTATCCGTGACTGTTCAACTCAGGATTCGAGTTCTGAGGATGTGTGAGAAGCTCTCTTACCTTCATTGTTTGAACAAGATGCTTGGATTAAGTCTGCCCATGAAGATCTGCCTCCGTCTCGGAAGGAGATGATAGCAGAGCAGAGTAGAGACCCTGAGATGACAAATTAATAGAACAAGCTCTACAGGGTAGTGAAATTGATAAGGTGCCAGTAGGATATTATTTTCAGAAAGTAGTGTTGATGAGGAAGTGGAGATCGTCTACAATTCCCGAAAGGGAAGAGGAGAATATTGCTCACCAGGTAGTTGTTCCTAAAGTTTATCGAAATGAGATTTTTAACTTTAGCCCGTAGTGTGCCCTTGGGTGGACATCAAGGGTTAAGGAAAATTGGGGATAAGATTTTAAAACATTTTTATTGGTCCTGTTTAAGGAAAGATGTGGCAACGTTTTGCAGAACGTGTCATACTTGCCAAATTGTAGGTGAACCAAATCAAGTTTGTCCAGTCAACCCACTACAACCTATTCCCGCATTTGGTGAACCGTTTTCCAAAATTATTGTAGATTGTGTAGGTCCTTTAACAAAAACAAAAACTGGTTATCTGTACTGGCTGACTATCATGTGCACTGCGTCTAGGTTTCCAACGGCAGTACCATTTAGGAATGTACCAGCTAAAACTGCAACAAATGTTCTTATAAAATCCTTTACTTATTTTTGGTTGCCTAAGGAAATACAATCTGATCAAGGCAGTAATTTTATGTCTGAATGGTTTCAACAGATAGTTTATAAATTGTGAGCCAAGCAATTCATTTCGTCTGCATACTTCCAGAATCGCAAGGAGCTTTGGAGAGGATTCATTCTACTCTCAAGACTATGATTAGGACGTAATATGTGGAAAATGACAATGATTGGGTTGAGAGTGTACACTTACTTCTATTTGCAATAAGGGAGTCGGTACAAGAATCATTAGGTAGCAGTCCATTTGAACTTGTATTTAGGCATACAGTTAGAGGACCTAGAGACGGATCCATTGCTTCGTTAAGGAGAGGTCAGTGCATTTAAACCGTTTTATTTCCATCTCCGGGAATCCTTAGGGCAAGGCATATTTCGGCTGGGATCAGCAGTAACGTCACGAAAGAGAATTTATTACTTCAAGGAATGTCTCTCCTAACTGACTGTAAAGCTTTTGGGACTTTTGCAATACTACTTTAAAGAACTGAGTTCGCATTTCTCGCTTTAAGAACGGTTTAAATTGCCGTATAGCAGCCGACTTCCGGTTAAGTTATTCGTTTGTTTATTTTTGGGTTCTTCTTTTGAGCAGTGTTTAATAAATGTTTTATTTGCAAAAAAAAAACCTTGTCTCAAACATATATTCATTGTTGCTGGATCGTAACAATGTAATACTCCAGATGTGGTGAGCCAGAGTTTTAACAAGTTGCAGCTTAATCCCTTGACTTTTGACCTCAATGCCCTTCACCGTGCCTCTGCTAGGATCAAGCTTCAAGCTGACGGTCATCGCTCCAAGGCCCCACATTATCGCCAGGGACAGCGTGTGTGGTTTTCAACCCAAGACCTACCCCGCAAGGTGGATTCCGGCAAACTCGCCACCCCCCCTCGCTTCAACAGACCCTTTCCCATTTCTACGGTCATCGGCCATTTAGAGGTCCTTTGGCTTTATTAAAAGAACAATAGATTAATAAAGAGGTACACACTAATTTGTTGGGCTATGTTTTGAAATTTAAAGACAGATTACATAAAGTTTGCAGCTTAACCAGGGAAAATTTAAAATCGGCTCAGGAGAAAATTAAAACCTGGTACGATAAAGAAGCTAGGATTAGGACATTTAAGCCTGGAGGTAAGTTGCTGGCTTCTTTCCCAGGGCAAACGAATCCTTTACCTGCTAAATTTCATGGTCCTTATGAAGTTATATCTAAAATTAATGTTGTGGATTATGTGATAAAACTCCAGATCGTAGGAGGCCAACATAACTTTGCCATATAAATATGATAAAACCATATTATGAGCAACAATCTGCTACTATGACTATTGTGGTCAATAATAATGAGTCTGATCTCACCAGGAAAATAATGGATAATTCATCTGAAACTCAACCCAAGCCCAACGTTGTTTCTGGCTCCCCTCCACTCTCCGCTGCATTCATCACACCTTCCATGTGTCCCGCATAAAGTGTATCATGAGCCACCCCTGTGCCCTGTCCCCAACACCCCCCTCCCTCACGGCTCATCGATGGGTCAGAGGTGTTCACGGTGCGTCGACTGCTGGGCGTTCATCGAGGGGAGGGTGGACTCCAGTATTTTCTGGGCTGGGAGCGATACTGGCCTGAGTAGCAGTGGTGGGACCCCACCCGTTACATCCTGTAGGCCTCTCTTATTAGGGACTTCCATCGCCAGGACCCAGCTTTACCTGCCGTGACGCCAGGAGGCGTCCGTAGTCTATGAGTGGCGGGGGCGGGGGTACGGTCAGTACCTCCATTTGAACTCTGTCTTTTTGTGTGTTTCCTCCAGCTGTCAGTCTGCGGTTGAGCATTGCCATGTGTTCCTGTCCCCGCTCCTGCTCTACTCCGTCCCCCGTGTTACTGAGTACTCCGTCTCTCATCTGTTTCTCATTATTACCTGTATTGCTGCCACCTGTGTCTCATTGTGCTCCACCTATCAGCTGCCGCTCTGTTTATTTTTCAGTGTATTTCAGTCCGGTGCTTTCACCGGTTTGTTGCCAGATTGTGCCAGTGAATTTTCCTGAGCTTTTCCAGCATTCGTATCTGTACCCTGTCCGTCTGAATATCGACTCTGCCTGTTTCCCGATTCTGGTGTTTGGATTTCTCTGGATGTTTTGATCTCTACCTGAATTTTGAAGTTGACTTTGTTTGTACCTCGGGATTTGTGACTCAGTATATATCACTCTGTGCATTGTACTGGGTCTGCGATTGGATCCCTGCTCCAGAGCCTTGACAGAAATAGCAAACATGAATTGCTCTGCTCGCTCACCAGTAGCTTCAATGACCGCAATGAACACGTACAATATTTTCCCCACCCTGAAGTATCTTTCTAACATTGCAGACATTTTCTCTGTCCAGTGGTTTGTCCTCCTGTGCTACAGACGTTCTCTCGGAATGAGATGTTAGGATTACACATGGCTGAGGTTTTTAAAATCATTTAGTGACTCCACGGAGACAGATTTCAACAGATATAAAAGTAAAGATTTTTAATTTATTTACAAACCAATTACGTCAAGCAGGTGCAATCCTCGCTGTGACAGATTCAGAATAAACTGATGAATTTATATTTAGACCATTTGTGGGAGTTAGTTTGTCTCAACAATGGTGACTGAACCTTCCGAGGTGACTTATCAGCTAAAGGTGCTCCCACTGTACATATGCCAAATTTGTCAGACATAGAATATGGAAGTAATTTATGACATAGTAGCTTGTGAAACTGTATGGAATCACCGAATCACCGACTCTTACCAAACTCCTCAAGACCATGAACTCTTGATGAAGATTATGTTTAGGGGTCTCCACCGAGGGGGTCTCCAAAATAATGTCTGTTTGTGGTGATGAATAAAGACTTTCCTATCCATGAAACGCTCCAACGACTCAGTCATACTCAGAACATTTGGGGGCTGGTCCAGGACCCATCCGTAAGCCTGGCATATCGCCATCAAACTCACCTGTCTAGTAGTGTTGGGGAGGATGCTTTAATCATAGCACCCCGTATGTGTCAAATAACACGGCTGAGAGCCGAAGAGGCGGTAAGAAAGTCTCTGTGTGTGTGTGTGTGTGTGTGTGTGTGTGTGTGTGTGTGTGTGTGTGTGTGTGTGTGTGTGTGTGTGTGTGTGTGTGTGCAGACCCATTGTCTCTGCCTGACCTTGGATATCTATACACTTGTCCGTCTCCAATTCAATTTATCCCCCTTGGTTCATACCCCTGATTTAATCTCCCCAGGCATTTGATAAGGTACCCCATGCAAGGCTTATCGAGAAATTAAGAAGGCATGGGATCCAAGGGGACATTGCTTTGTGGATCTAGAACTGGCTTACCCACAGTAAGCAAAGAGTCTTTGTGGACGGGTCAATGTTCTTCATGGAGGACGGTCACCAGTGCTGTGCCTCAGGAATCTGTTATAAGACCATAAGACCAAAATAGTTAGGAGCAGAAGTAGGCCATTCTGTCCAATAATCAAGAACAGAGGGCAAAATTCAAATTTCATTTATTATTATTTTATGTACAAATGAAACAGCCTTGAGACTCGTCACCTGCCCAGATCAGCGGACACCCCTACATGCACAGAAAAAGAATAATTTCACATAGATAATTTCACATACTGAGTTAAGTATTGTATGTACAACAAGTGTATGGGACATTGGAAAAAATGTTGAATTTCCCCATGGGGATGAATAAAGTATCTATCTATCTATCTATCTATCTATCTAGTTCACAAATCGGCTGTCTCCTTTTAACAAAAGCAAGAACAGAAATCAAAGTTCGTATTGCATTTATTATTGAAGTCTGTATAAACGGAACAACTTTGAGATTCGATACTTCTCGAAATCCAACGGCTCCCACAAGTCAGTGTGCACTCTCGAATTGGCTGACACACCCAAATCTGGGAAAATCAGTGTGAGCCCACACATCTGTGCTCACTGGTAAACGCGCATGCAACCCTTAAATCAGAGAGCATCCCGAAAGCAACGGACACCTCAAAATCCCTGTTTACCCACCCATTCGCTTCCATACCCCTAAATCTTAGCACATCCGTAAAGCAAGATCAGCGGCCGAATCACTCCTGCCTCCCCAGGTCTCCACTGCGTCGCGTTCCGTGTGCATCCAATATTCGACAGCTTTCAAACTGATTTCTCCCTCATCTTTCCCCCAGAACCATCAGACACTCCACAAAGGTTCACTCTTTCATTCCCTGTTCAACCTCCTCAGAGTTCAGCCCATGATATTGCTGTATCCCTTACAAGCAATGCCATGCTATATAGTTCCCCGAACCAGTGTACACACTTCCCTCTGTTGTCCTCGCCAAGTGTTCTCAGTAGCCAAGCCGTCACGACAAAGCACCAGCGTTGTCTGCTGGCTACTCTCTGACACAAAGACACACACGCGAACTCATATAAACACTCAGAGATGCAGACACACAAAAATATATTAATAATGAACACAATATGAACTTTGGACTTTTTTAGAAGGTGGCAGTTATTTCGCGAACTGAAATTAATTTTGCTCTCTGAAAATCTGATGTGTCTGTGGCGATGTCAGCGGGTTTGGGGGTACACATGGAAATAGGGATGCACATTTATTTGCTGATGTACGGACGTTTCAGGGTATGTTGGGGAATATGGGTGTGCACACTGATTTCGGAGTGTCAGTGAATTTCGGGGTGAACACAGCTTTGGGCGTGTGAGGGTTCACAGGGCTTTGGGAGTGTGAATCTATTTGAGGCACCGCACAGAATTGGGTGTGTCGGCGGATTTGGGGGTGCACACAGATTGGGAGCGAACACAGTTTGTGGTTTGCATGCGACTTTGCGGGTGCGCACAGTTCTGGGTTTGTCGGTGGATTTGGCGGTCTCTGCGGGTTCGGCGTGGGCACGGATTTGGGGGTGCACACAGATTTGAGGATTGCTCTGACTTAGGGATGTTTTGGCGAATATGGGGGTGCACAGGGAGTTGAGAATGTGAGCAGACATCAGGGTTTGTCAGGGAATATGGGGTTTGCTGTATTTGGGACACCCACTGATGAGGGGATAAAGATGGGCTTGGTGAGGTACGCAGATTTAGGGGGATGTCAATGATTATACGAGGAATACGCATGTAGGCGTATGTTTGCATTTTAAACTTTGTTCTTGCTATTTTTAAGGCGGAAACAGCTATTTTGTAAAGTAGTGGAAGTGACTCCTGCTCTGTGAGAGTGTAACGATACGGATTTGGTGGCGAGTGTTGCTTTCCGGATGTGCACAGATTTAGGGGTATGTCAGAGAATGTGTGTGTACACTGGACTTTCCGGGTACCGGTTGCTTTTGGGGTGCACACTGATTTGAGGGTTGAATGATGTTTTGCCAGCGAGCACAGATTTGTGGATGCACACAGATTTGCACAGAGTTGGGGTTGTTGACGAATTCGGGGGTGAGCACTGGCTTGGGGGAGCCGGTAGCATTTGGGGTTTCACACTGATTTGAGGGTTGAATGAGGTTTTGCGAGTGAGCACAGATTTGTGGATGCACACTGATTTGCACAGAGTTGGGGGTGTTGGCGGATTCGGGGGTGAGCACTGGCTTGGGGAGCCGGTGGATTTGGAGGTGTGTCAAAACTCAGTGTTGTTCCGCTTATAAAGGAATTTATGGAGACAGCTATTTTGTGAACTGTTCGAAATGATTCTTGCTTCGGGATAACCTAATGTGCATGTGGGGCTGTCTGCCGAAATGGAGCTGTGGCGAGTCTCAAGGTTGTTTTATTTCTACATACATTAATAATAAATGCAATTTGAAATCTGCCCTCTGTTCTTGCTTTGTTATGATTCAGCAGCCATTTTGTGAAGCGTTTGAAATGACAGTTCGAGAACATCTGCATTGCGGAGACAGATGGGAAGGGGCTGAACCAAGGGGGATAAACTGAATTGAAGGTGTACAGGTACGTGTATAGTCAGGCAGGGACAAGCAGAGACACAGACACAAAAAGACACTGACGCACAATAACATTCATAGACAGACAGAAAGACAGACAGAAACACATACACACACACACACACACACACACACACACACACACACACACACACACTTTCGCACCGTGTTCTGTGACACCTACGGAGTGACATGATTAAAACATACCCCTCCCCCCACTGGACTGCTCAATTTCATGGCATGCGTTCGGGTTAGGGATGGGTCCTGGATGAGCACCAAAATGATCTGTGTGTGACTAAGTCACTGAAGCAGATGGAGGATTTAGTGGATATGAAATTGTGTTTAATCATCAACACAAACAGACATTTTCTTCGAGGCCTCTCAGTAGAGTCCCACAACCACACACTACATCAAGAGTTTATACTCTTGAGGAGAATGGTAACAGCAGGTGATTCCGAACAATTTCACAGGCACAATGACATAATTTACTTCAATATTCTGTGTCCGACAAATGGTTCCTTTGAAGTACATATTTACAGTGGAAGCAAATTTAATTGATAAGACACCTCGGACGGTTCAGTTACCTTTGTTGTAACAAACTAACTCCCACAAATTATCTAAATATTATTCATTAATTTAATCTCAATCTGTCATCTCAGGGATTGTACTTGTCTGACGCAATTGGTTTGTAAATAATTTTAAAACCTTTATTTTTCAATCTGTTGAAATCTGTCCCTGTGGAATTGCTGAATGGCTTTAAAAGCCCCAGTCATGTGCTGCCTTAACATTTCATTCCGAGAGATCGCCTGTCGGACAAAGAGACAAATCACTGGCCAGAGAAAATGGCTGCAATGTTCGAAAAGTATATCAGTGTGGAGAAAATATTGTACATTTTCATTGCCGTCATTGGAGTTCCAGGTGAGTGAGCAGAACATTTCATGTTCGTTATTTCTGGGTTTTCTGAGCCTGTTTAAGATAATGTTACAAGCTTACAACCTGATCATCACTGCACAAATATCCATCCGAGATATCGATCCTGTCAATTTCACACTCTGAACTTTCAGATTTAATAACAAGTGGAACTAAGCTTATTTTTCTCCTCTAACTCACGGGATCTAATTGAACGCTGTTCTTGCCTTGAATGACAGCTTATCCAGAGATGTCCCAGTGCTGGGGCCAGGGATCTGTCCGGGAAGTTGTGACTGGGAGATGTTTGCATTTTGAAGTACACTTTTCCTAAGTTACTGATCAGAGGGTGACCTTAGTCTTGTGCTTCACGTCTCCCTGTGTAGACTGTCACAGTCGGATCCCACTGTCTGTTGGTCAGTTATCGGGTCTGATCACCTGAACCAGTGTTCACGGATCTGCTGCCGTGTGTTATCGAATTAAACTGCGCTGCAGAATTAATCCATTAACGGAGCGATTCAGCCACAGGTTACTACGTGGTTCCTTCTTTCCCTCTGAAATCCGTCATAAATAGGGGCAGCTCTTCATCCTAAGGAGGGTTTCGACTCGAAACGAAAGATGATTCAATACCATGGATGCTGCCTGACCTGTTGAGTTCCTCCAGTTTTGTGTGTGTTGCTCCTCTCTGTATCCCTTCTCGGCCTCATCAGATGCTGACTTTCCAGAGTCCTGGTCAGTCACAGTTAATTCAGTGAAACCGGCCCCATCAGCGATTGGAATGGGGATCAGCACCGATCGGTGTTGTTCATTCAGATCGCTTTTATCGTCGAGGATTCCCCACACATCGTCTTATCTCCATACTGAAGAAGACAGGTCAGAGACAGTGCGACCCATTTCTGGTGTTAGATTAGCAGCCGTTTACAGACTCTAGCACTCCCGAGTATTTAACCAAAGCCCGATACCATGTTAATTCCTGGAAAATGTTTTCAGTAATGCCCACTGTCTGTTCTCTCTCTCCAGTAAATTTACTGGCGATTGTGATCCTGTCTCGGGGAAAGTGCGGCCTCTCTACCTGCACCACTCGCTACCTGGTGGCCATGGCAGCGGCGGATCTACTGACCATTGTCATCGGGGTCATTTTGAATCGAATCAGGGTATATTACTTCCCGCGGAGTTTTCTGGGCATCACCCCTGTGTGCAGTGTTATCGATGTACTGAGCTACACAGCCACACACTGTTCTGTCTGGTTCACCGTCACTTTCACCTTTGACCGGTTTATCGCCATTTGCTGCCAGAAACTGAAAACAAAATTTTGCACCGGGAAAACTGCGGCTGTGGTTCTAACAACAACCGGCGTACTGTCGTGTCTGAGAAACGTTCCCCGATACTTCGTACGAGAACCCAGAGTGATCATCGACAATGTACCGTGGTTCTGTATGATCACAGACAATTATTTCACTGACCCCGGGTGGGTAGCATATGACTGGCTTGATATAGTTTTAACTCCGTTACTCCCTTTCGCTGGGATCCTGCTGCTCAACGCTCTGACAGTCAGGCACATTTTAGTGGCCAGTCGGGTCCGTAAGGGGCTGAAGGGTCAGAGCAAGGGGGAGAACCGCAGTGACCCGGAGACGGAGAGCAGGAGGAGGTCTGTGGTTTTACTCTTCACCCTCTCCGGCTGCTTCATCCTCCTGTGGATGACAATAGTTGGAAATTTCATATATTAGCAGGTCTCAGGAAAAGGACACAATTTCAATGATTCTGAATTGATCTTTCTGTACTTCCTGATGAATTTCAGCTGCTGCACAAACACATTTATTTACGCGGTAACTCAGTCGAAATTCAGGGAGCAGGCGATCAGCGCGGTGAAATATCCCGTCACTTCGATGCTTCAGTTGATTAATGGCGCCGCATCCTGAGTAGTCGCCAGAGGCGGCGGCAGAGTCTCCAGTCCGGGCTCCAGCCCCTCAGATTCACCGCCTGATCTCCCATGTGTTATTCCCGGGCGTTTTTCTTTCCCATCGACTGGCAGTCAGGGACGTTACGATAGTGTGTGTGTGTGAGGAGGGGCAAAGCACCGTCCAAGAGAGTCAGAACCTCATTCTTCCCGCCAGATGCCAGACAAAGAACTACTCCGAAATGCCGCCCGCACATTCGGCTGCGGATATGTCCATCTATTCCCATTCCGCTCACCAACTTCACTGTCAGACATTCCCACAAGACGGCGCGGGTCGAGTCAGATGCTCATTTACTAACCCAATGTGAATCACACCAGCCTCCGCCATCTCGTTTAATAATTGGCTAAATTAAGACTCTCCAACTTAAAGGCGCATTCCCGTTATCAACTGGACTGGACTGAGGTGTACAGAATCGGGAAATAAAATCCTCACTGCTTCTGTCTGCTAATGAAAGCTAAATTACCGCCAACAAATCCTATCGATTATACGTAAAGAAACACAACACTGCAAATTTATTTAAAGTCACCCCCATGACTTAATAAAGCGGTTAAATGAAATCAATCAAGCCCCCCAAAATTGCAATGAAGCCTTCATGATTTATTTCCTGATATACTTCACCCGAAAATGCCCTGTGTTCAATCGTTTCATAATGGGAAAAAAATTCTCAATCCGGAAGCATGTTTTGCAACATGATAAATGGAATAATTAAGCTTAGTAAGATATGGGGATAAAATTTCTTCCCTTCTTGTTTCTCCCATAAACCCAGCACCTTCATGTTCCCATTGTAGTTCACGTCAATATAATTCCGTCCGTTCCTGTTTTACCCCTTTCTCCCCATACACCCAACACGTTTATGTATTCTGTAAAGGTGTACCCATTTTCCCATCAGTCTTTCCATAAGCTCCTAATTCTCAAAATACATAACTCTGAAATTCTAATTTGTTAAGTGAAGTGTCTTTATCTACAGTTGAACTTTTGTAACTTACAATCAACCCACTCATTCCCCTCAATACCTCTGTGTGCTGGGACTTACAGGAAGAAAATATATAAACAAGTACTTGAATATGAATTAATGCCTGGTGAGTTTCCAACAGTAAATCTGACCGACTGCTGGAATAACGTGTTTAAGAGTCATCAAAACATAAAAGTAATCTGAACAATTATAACGCTACGTGTGAAGAAATTTTTCCACCAACCTTCAGCTTAAAATGATGGCAACCATTTCTGCTGAAAATACTGATAAATGGTTGCAAGGTAATTTCTCTATCATTGTCTATAGTTCAAGCCCAAAAATGGGCTACTCCAGCATTCCCAGTTAAATTATCTTTCGTTCCATCTGTAAAAATGTTAAGACTTGGCATGGTTAGTACAACGCTTGGGTCTATCGGCTTGTATTTGTCCAGGGTGAAACCGGTACACCCGCCAAACCGTGTCTCCCGTTTCTGTAGATGCTGTGTAATGCACACTGGTACAAACTCACACATGCAATATCAGACAGCACACAATGTACGTTTTACAGATTACTCTTTATAAACCTTACTGGAAATAGGTAATTAATAGCGATACAATATAAAAAGAAAAGAAAAAAGGCGCCGGCTTATCAGAGTTCAATCAGTTCGTGCACAACCGTTGGAGCTCAAATATCGAAGCTTTCTGTCCAACATTCGATCTTCTCCGACCTCCTCGACCCGCCGCCTGGGACCAACCTGGGACCAAAGTGTCCAGCACGTCCTTCCTCTTCGGTTCTCCTCCCGAAAAACCCGCGCACTGACTCCAGGTTCCCACACATACAGATAGAACAACATCACTTCCAGTGGTTAGTTCCTCCGTTATCAATAATTATAACCCAAACATTTCAACTAAAAAGGGCATTACCAAATCAGTTACCTACAAAGAAGCCTTTTCATTATAACGTTACAGAGAAGTCATTTTATATATGCAATTAACAGTTAACATTACAGTTAATAATCTGAGAACCCTGTATTTTCCCCCCACCGAATTAAGTCATGCCTTCATGACGTTCAGATAATTCGCCAACCCCTCTTGCAGAACACACCGCCCAATCCAAGTGCAGAAAGCAATTGCATAACTCCCCAAAACAGTGGAGATCACACCCTGTTCCCCAGGTGCCACATAGGCCAACCTGTCTGGGGGGGGGGGGGGGGGTGGATGCCTACTTCTCTGAGGCTTGCGCACTCCCTCTTCTAACTCCTCCGCCTCGGACAATACGGAAGACCCATGGGAACTACGAGGCGAACCCTCCCGCAAGCGGTCTCCCAAACCCCTCTGCACCTCGGAACCCACTACCTCTTGCTTGGGCCACACATCCTTTATTCCAACGCCCTTTGGTACCCCCGACTGCCCATCACTAGCTCCCCTTACTCCGTCTAACCCAGTGGGGGAAGGACCGGGAGCCTCCTCCTCCATCACGGGGGCGTCAGCGAACGGCACCATGTACCAGTCGTCCGAGTCATCATCCTCCGAGTCAGTATCCCTCACTGGGACCGGGCCCGGGCCAGACTCTCCCGGTGTGGGTTCTTCCTCCACCCTGCCTGGACGCAGAGTCCTGGTACAAGGCGCAGCCGGCACCTCGGGCTCCAGCTCTGCCTGTACATCTCGCCCCAGAGGCAACAGGTGATTCCGATGGAGAATCTTGACGGGCCCCCTCCCATCCTTGGGCCTCACCCGAAATTCCGGTAGATTTGGCATCTGACTCTCTACTACATAGGGCGTGCCCGACCGCCGATCAGCCAGCCTGTGTTTCCCAGGTAGTCCCAAATTCCTTATGAGGAATCGATCTCCCGGTAGTAGTTTGGAGAACTTCACCTTCTTGTCATACCTCCTCTTATTTCCCCGATTCTGCTCGGCGGCCGCCTCCCTAGCCAGCTCATAAACTCTTTGTAGTTCTTTCTTCATATCAGACACATACTTCAAGTAGGGCTTCAGCGATACTTTACCTGCATCCGTCCCAAAACAGAGCTCAATGGGCAACCTTGCCTCGCACCCAAACATCAAATAGTAGGGCGAGTATCCAGTAGCTTCATTTCGGGTACAGTTGTAACAGAGAACCAGATGCCCAATATGTTGACTCCATCGGCTCTTTTTGCTAATCTCCAGAGTTCCCAGCATGTCCAACAGCGTCTGATTAAACCTCTCCGGCTGGGGATCGCCCTGCGGATGACAGGGTGTAGGCCTCAATTTCCCAATCCCCAACATACCCACAAGCTCGGAGATGAGCTTACTCTTAAAGTCTCGTCCCTGGTCACTATGTATCCGCCGGGGAAGGCCATAATAAACAAAATACTTCTCCCATAGCACTTTCGCCACCGCAATCGCCCTTTGCTGCTTGGTAGGGAACGCTTGAGCATACCTTGTGTAGTGGTCTGTGATGACTAAGACATTCGCCGTATTGCTGTCATCGGGTTCCATTGCTGAAAAATCCATACACACCAGGTCCAACGGCCCCACACTTTGCCAGTGTGACAACGGAGCAGCCTGCACAGGCAACGTCCTCCGGCGTATGCAGCGAATGCACGACTTGCAATACTCTTCCACCTCCACCTTCATTCGGGGCCAGTAAAACCTGTCTTTGAGCGATCCATAGATCTACTACACCCCCGAATGTCCAGAATCATCGTTCAGGGACTTCAACACAATCTTCCGATACTTCTCAGGCCGAGATAACTGCCAACACCGAGGTCGGTCCGGGGCTGACGTTACCCAATATAAAACTTGTTCCCTCAACTTCAACCGAGGCCATTTCCTTAATAAAGGAGGCACTGAAGCGTGTTTCATCTTCTCCGCCGACGCCAGAACACCCTTTTCCACCGCTCACCAAACAGCGCCAATGCCTGGGTCATCTCGTTGAGCAGCTGCCACTTTCCCCGGACTGAATTCCGGCAACTGCTTAGTCTTCCGTGCAGTCAGGTCACAGTAAACTGGGGGTAGGGCGTCATCAGAAGTCACCAATGGGTTCCCAGTTCGCTCCGGCCTTTCCTTTCCCTTGGATTTCACGCTGATAGCAATCTGACACATGGCTTTCATCCCAGGAGCAGGAATGCTCTCCCACTCCTCGTCCGTCTCCTGTTCCTCATGCTCCCGTCGTGACAAAGCATCCGCATCGACATTCCTGCTCTCCGGCCGGTACTTCAGGCTGAGATCATATACCGACAAGGCCGCCATCACCGATGGCCTGTAGCATCCAATTTCGCTGAAATCAGGATATAGGTAAGTGTGTTGTTGCCCGTTCTCACCTCAAACCTGGCTCTGTAGAGATAGTCAGTCAGCTTATCCATCACTGCCTACTTCAACGCCAGAAACTCCAACTTATGTGTGGCATAGTTTCTCTCGGATGGGCGACAAACTCCTGCTGACAAACGCAACAGATCTCAACCCGGTGCCCTGGCCCTGATACAAGATGGCACCTAATCCCTCTCGGCTGACGTCGTGTGTAGTACATAGAGTAATCGTGGGTCAGCAAAAGCCAGCACCGGTTCGTGGGTCAGCAACTCTTTCAGCGATTTAGAAGCCTCCTCACATTTCGTATCCCACCTCTGTCCGGAGGGCTCCGACGGTTCGAGATAGTCTCCAACCTCCCGTCCCTCTTTTCCATTCTTCCCCATGGGAGGGTAACCACGCAGAAGTTGGTTCAAGGGGTGACTCACTTTGCCGTAGCCCTTCACGAATCTCCGATAATAACCACAGAACCCCAAGAACGAGCGTAGAGCGCTCACAGTCCGGGGCCTCGCCCACGTGGTCACCGATTCAATTTTATCCGGGTCTGTCGCTACTCCATCCCGCGATGGAGTCCGGATTGTGTCCAACATAGTTAACAGTCGTCTTGCAGAACTGGCACTTGTCCAGGGAGAGTTTTAACCCTTCCTCCCTCAGCCGACTTAGCACCTTCAGTCGCCTCGCTTCGTATTCTTCCAAGGTGGCTCCAAACACTACCAAATCATCCAAATACACCAACACTTCAAGCAAATTCATATCCCCACCGTCTTCTCCATGACCCTCTGGAAGGTGGCAGGCTCTCCCAATATGCCCTGGGACATCCTTTCGAACTGGAAAATACCTCAGAGGGCATATATATACCGTCTTCTCTTTGTCGGCCTCACCCATCGGGATCTGGTAATGTCCGTTCCTCAAGTCCGTTCTTCTTCCGGGCCACTACTGTTTGGGATTGCATTGAACTGCTGCTGCTAAGGTAACAAATTTCACGTCACATGCCGGTGATAATAAACCTGATTCTGATTCTGAGAATAAGAATAATGACACAATTGTAATGGGGAACATCAATATGCAAGGGGATTAGGAGAATCAGTTTGATTTTGAATCGGAAGAGAATAAACTTGTTGAATTGCTACGAGATGGCTTTTCAGAGCAGCTTGTGCTTGTGCCTGCTCGGAAAAAGGCTATCTTTAGATTGGGTGTTATATAATAGTCTTAATCTCATTAAGGGAGCTTTATGTAAAGGAACCCTGAGGAGGCTGTGATCTTACTACGATTTAATTCATATTGCAGTTTGAGAGGGTGGAACACAACTCAGATATATCCTCATCCTAATGGAATAAATGGATTTACAGAGGCATTAAAAATGACCTTGCCCAGGAGGATTGGAGGAGGATACCAGCAGGGATTACAGCGGAGCAGAAATGGCTGAAGTTTCTGGGAACAGTTCACAAGGTGCTGGATACCTAGGCTGCACAGAGGAAGAAGTTCTCAAATTGACAGGCATGCCAATAAAGCAGGATACGGAAAGATTTATTTGATTCTATAAAGAGTAAAAGAGAGTTGAGAGTTGATATTGAACCACTGTCAAATGATGCTGGCGAGGTAGCATTGTGGGACAAAAAATAGCAGATAAATGCAATAGTTACTTTGCATCTACCCTCACTGTAGAAGATACTAGCTACTTTCCAGAGGTCAGGGAGCAGGAGTGACTGTCATTACTAATAAAGAGGAAAAGGTGCTCGGAAAACTCAGAGGTCCTGAGGTGGGTAAGTCACGGGGACCAGAGGGACTGAGAGAGGTTGCTGAAGAGATACCGGATGCATTGGTCATGATCATTGATTCTGTTCATGGTCCGAGGGGACTGGAGGATTGCAAATGTCACTCCACTCATTAAGAAGGGAGAAAGTCAAAAGAACGGACAGGAGAGGCCAGTTATCCTGACCTCAAAGGTTGGGGAAGTGTTGGAGTCTTATTAAGGATGAGGTTTCGAGGTACTTGGAAAGTAATGACAAAATAAATCACAATCAGCCTGATTTCTATGGAGGGAAATGTTCCTTGACAAATCTGTTAGAATTCTTTCAGGAAGTAACAAGCAGAGTGGACAAAGGAGAGTCAGAGGATGTCATTTACTTGGATTTTCAGAAGGCCTTTCATAAGGTGCCACATATTAGGCTGCTTAATAAGATAAAATCCTATAGAGGTACTTGAAAGATTCTGGCATGCTTAGCGGATTGGCCGATAGGTAGGAGGCAGCGAGTGAGAATTAAAGGGGTCTTTTCTGATTGGCTGTCAGTGACTTGTGCTATTCCTCCGGGGTCTCTTTTGGGACCACTATTTTTGACATTGTTTATCAAGGGTTTAGATTATCGAATTGAAAGGTTTGTGGCGAAGGTTACAGATGACGTGAAGATAGGTGAAGTGTTAGGTAGTGCTGAGGGAGCAGTGGGTTTGTAGCAGGACTTAGAGAAGTTGGAAGAATAGGCAAAAAATGTGGCAGATGGAATACAGTGTCTGATAATGCATTTCGGTAAAAGGAACAATAGTGCGGACTATTAACTAATTACCTATCTTAGATGCTCTTAAAATGCACCATTGTATCCGATTCCACTACCACCGCCGGCAGTGCATTCCGCACACCCAGCACCCTCTGTGTGAAAAACTTACCTCTGACATCCCCTCGGTACCTATGTCCAAGCACCTTAAAATACCCCATTGTATCCGCTTCCACCACCACCGCCGACAGCGCATTCCCCACACCCAGCACCCTCTGTGTGAAAAACTTACCTCTGACATCCCCTCGGTACCTGTGCCCAAGCACCTTAAAACTAGGCCCCTTCTTGTCGACCTTTTCAGCCCTGGGAAAAAGCCTCTGGCTATCAACACGATCAATGCCCCTCATCATCTTACTCACCGCTATCAGTTCACCTCTCATCCTCCGTCGCTCTAAGGAAAAAAGGGTAAGTTCACTGAACCTACTATCATAAGGTACACACTCCAAGCCAGTCAACATCATTGTAAATCTCCTGTGCACTCTCTGTATCGTATCCACATCCTTCCTGTAGTGAGGTGATCAGAACTGAACACTGTACTGCAAGTGGGGTCGGACCAAGGACTGATATAGCTGTGACATGACCTCCCGACTCTTGAACTCAATCCCGCGGTTGATGATGCCAACACAACAGACGCCTTCTTAACAAGACTCTCAATCTACGCTGCACCTTTGAGTGCCTTATTGGAACGGACCCCAAGTTCTCTCAGATCATCTACACTGCCTAGAATCCTACTATTTATATTATATTCTCCCCTCAAACTAGACAGGCCAAATTAACTACTTTACTATTATCTGGGTTAAAGTCCATCTTCCACTTTACAGCCCAGTTCCGCACCCTATAAATGTCCGGTTTAAACACAGACAGCCGTCCAGACTATCCACAACAGCCCCAACCTGGGCATCTTCAGCAAACTTACTAACCCACACTTCTACTTCTTCATCCAGGTCATTTATAAAAATCGCAAAGAGGATGGGTCCCGGAATCGATCCCGATGGAAAAGCACAGGTCACAGACCACCATGCAGAAAATGAAACAACGACAACCACTATTTGCCTTCTGTGGCAAAAGCCTATTCTGGATCCACAAAGCAGAGTCTCCTTGGACTCCATGCCTTCTTACATGAGGGAACCTTATCAAATGCCTTAACAAATATAACATGGTAAAGAGAGAGTTGAGCTTCTACAAAGTGAATAGAAGGTATTAGGAGAGAACTTAAAAAGCACAACTTTCAGAGCAGTAACCTCCAGATTACACGCTGTGCCACATATCGGTGAGGATAAAAATAGAACGATGATTCAGATGAATATGTGACTGAGGGTCTGAGGCAGGGGAAGATTGAAGTTCTTGCATCTCTGCAGTTTCGTCTGTGGTAGGGAGACTTGTACACAAGAGATAGCTTTCACCTGAACTGGGGGGGGGGGGGCAATATCCTGTAGATTTGCGAGAGACGCTCAGAATAGTGTACAGGGATTGGCAGTCCGAGTGGCCCTGAGCAGAAGATAATACTGTCGCCAATTAGAACAAATTTAGTGAACAGGATAGACGGGAGCACAGACAAAAGAGTGAAAAGACAATTAGTTTAAACTGCATTTACTTCGATGCAAGCGGCTTGACAGGTCAGGTGGATGAACTCGGGTGTGACTGGTGCTTTGGACAGCTGGATCGCTTCTTTTCATGACGCAGGTCAGTGATTTGGGTGACAGAATGAATGGCTGTGCATCCAGGTTTGCAGACAATTCGAAGATAGATGGGGGTTAGGTAGTGTTGAGGAAGCAGGGAATCTGCAGCAGGGCAGACAGATTGTGAGAATGGACCAAGAAGTGGCAGATAGAATGGGGAACTGTATGGTCATGCACATAAGCAGTAATGGTGTGGACCATTTTCTAAACTGGTTCAGCTTTCAACAAACAGAGGTGCAAAGAGACTTGGGAGTCCTCCTGCAGGATTTCTAAAGGATACCTTGCAGTCTGAGTTACTGGTAAGAAGGAAATATCAAACGTCAGCATTAATTTCAAGAGGACAAGTATAGAAAAGCAAAATGTAATGCTGAGGTTCAACAGGTATTGGTCAGACCACACCGAGTGTTGTGAGCAATTATGGGCACGTTATCTCAGAAAAGAAAGGGTCCAAAGAAATTCACGTGATTGATTGGTGAAAATAAAGGTTAATGTTTGAGGAGTGATTGGTGGTTCTCGGCCTGGACTCGCAGGAGTTCACCTACTGACACAACCGATCGCCAGACGATGCAATAGGCACTGCTCTGCAACCCGACCGTACACATCTGGAGAAGAAGGATGCTTCTATGAGAATGCTGTTCTTGGACTACAGTTCAACATTCAAGAGCATAATTCCATCCAGGCTCGACAAGAATCTCAGAGACCTCAGCCTGACACCTTGCCCTATTGTCCTGTTTATTATTTATTGTAATGCCTGCACTGTTTTTGAGCACTTTATGTAGTCCTGTGCAGGTATGTATCCTAGTGTAGCTTTCTCTGTTGTTGTTTTTTTTACTTAGTTCAGTTTAGTTTTTGTACTGGCTCATGTAACACAATGGTCCTGAAAAACGTTGTCTCATTTTTACCACGTACTGTACCAGTACGTACCAGTACTGTACCAGGGCGCCGTCATGACCTAAAAACTTTCTACTGGGGCACAACTGAGAGCACCCTGTCTGGCTGCATCACTGCCTGGTATGGCAACTGTACCTCCCTTAATCGCAGGCTCTGCAGAGAGTGTTGCGAACAGCCTAGTGCATCTGTATTGTGAAGCTCCCAGGATACAGGACATTTTCAAGGACAGGCGTGCAAAAAGGACCCGTAGGGCCATTGGGACCCGAGTTACCTCAACCATAATCTATTCCAGCTGATACCATCTTCGAAATGGTACCGCAGCATAAAAGCCAAGACCAACAGGCTACGGGACACATTTTTCCACCAGGCCAGCAGACTGTTTAATTCATCTTTTCCATTTCTATTTCATGCTGTCTATTTGCCTTGATTACTAGACCGTAAATACCTAGAATAGTGAATTCCATGAAAAGGTTATTATGAAGCACAAATCTGGAGATCGATGCCAGAAAATTTCCAAGCCACTGAATATTCCTTGAAGTACAGTTAAGTCAATCATCAAAAAATAGAAAGAATATGATACAGAAGTAAATCTGTCAATAGCAAGGTGTCCCCAAGTACTAAGAGATTGTGTAAGAAGGGGACTAGTGATGGAGGCCATCAAGCGACCCGTGATAACTCGGGAGGAGTTACACGCTTCAGTGGCTGAGAGACAATTTTCTTGCTTTTAATAACTATTCATGCAGTTTCTGGGGGTCATCAGCCTTCATGGTGTGGTTCTTGCCAGGACAAATGGAAATTGGGCGTGCCAGTTCCAGGTGCATTTTTACTACAGTCAGTTGAAACCTCCTGCCTGCACACGGTGATCTCAATTTAACTAATTATGTGTCTTCTAAACCGAATTCGCTGTACCAGTAATAATTTGATGTGTCATGTTAAAGGGGTTAAATACTGATGCAATCAATTATTGCGTTTCATCACGTTGTAGCTATCTGTTTTCACTTTGACACATAAGACTCTTTTTCTGTTGATCAGTGTCAAAAAAGCCAAATTATATCCACTGCGCTTAAAGGTTGTAAAACAATAAGGCATGAAAACTTCCGAGGGACGATGCATATGAGGCACTGTAACAGTGGGGCAAAGGTTGTCCCTGATCCTGGTGTTGTGTGTTCTTACTGCTTTTTGTCTGCCGCCCAATAGAAGGTGTGAGAAGGGAGAATGACGGGGCTGGGAAGGGTCTTTGATGATGTTAACTGCTTTCCCGGGGCAGCAGCGAATGCAGATGGTCAATGGAAGGGAGGCACGTTCTTGTGACAGACTGAGCTGTGTTCACAATGTCCTCCTCCGTTATGACTTCACATATTGTCACTCCTCACTCATCAGGACTGAACACCATTTACCATTCCTCAGCTCACTCCCCAGGCTGTTCAAGAACCCCTTTTATCAGAATCAAAATCAGAATCAGGTTTATTATCACCGGCATGTGTCGTGAGATTTGTTGAACTGACAACAGCAATTCAATGCTACACCTTATAATATTGAAAGGAAAACAAAAACAAGTAAATCAATAACAGTAAGCATTTATGCATATCGAATCAGTGAAAAATAAAGAAATAATATACTAAAAAGTGAGGTAGATTTCGTGGATTCAATGTCCATCTAGGAATCATATTTCTATGAGGGGAAGAAGCTGTTCAAGTATCACTGAGTGTGTGCCTTCAGGTTTCTGTACCTCCTTCGTAACAATAACAATGAGAGGAAGGCTTGTCCGATGTGATGGGTGTCCTTCATTACAGACGTCACCTTTCTGAGGCACCGCTAATGAAACATGTCATGGGCACTGACTTTATCAATTTCAGTACCTTCTTTTGGTCCCCCACCCGCCAGGGATGCAGCCTGTCAGAATGGTATCCATGGTAACTTTATGGAAGCTTTTGAGTGTTTCAGTTGAGAAACCAAATCACTTCAAACTCCTAATGAAATAGAACCACTGTCATGTCTTCTTTACAGCTACATTGTTATTTTAGGACTAGGTTAGATCCTCAGACGGCTTAACTCCCAGCAACTTGAAATTGCTCGCTCTCTCCACGCCTGACCACTGCATGAGGATTGGTTTGTGTTGCCACGTCTTACCGTTGTAATTGTTAATGCCTTTTCATTCTTTCTATTAGTTTGAAGATAGTGATGGGAATGTACATCAAGTCCACAGTTTAGGGATCTATTCTGCACAAAAGGTGAATGTTTCTGGAGGAGGGAGAGTGCAGGAAGGAACATGAACAAAGGACAGGTGGGAGTATTTTATGAGTGTGATATCAAGTTTCCAGGAGACGCACTTTTCTGAAGGGTAACCTGGCAAGTTTAGAGAAGCTTGGCCAATGAGAGATATAAAGGCTCTGGTCGAAAAATAGAGGAAGCATATACAGGGTTTAGGATGTCAGGATCGGACAAAAAGAACAAAAATGATTATTGATACTCTTAAGAGGGAAAGCAGGAGGACAGAACAATGTTAAGAGGTGGATCTGGCATGTCAGGGAAATACAAAGAGGGTCTATAACTGTATTAAGAATAACAGTGTGGCTCAGGAGAGGGACACCCACTCCCCCATAGAGAACAGCAGGGTCCCCGTGACTTGAGCCACAAGGAATGGGTGGGATCATGAATCTGGAAATGAATATTTTGACCTGGTGTTACACCGAATACAATGTCATGTTTTCTCAATGGATAATGGAAGCTAGTGGAGCTGCTTTGGAGGACATTCATATTACTAGAGAGCAGCTATTTGCAGGCTTACAGTGCCTGCAATTACAGTGGCATTAAGGTGGATGAATCCGCAGGGACTGACCAACTGCTTTATGGAAGTCTGGAGAAAGTTGTGGAGGTCCTTCCGAAGATGTTTGCTTCGTAGTTGACCACAGAAATGGTTTTGCATTGTTTAAAAGAGCTGTCAAGGACAAGCCAGGGAACTACAGGCCAGTCAACCTAACATCAGTTGTGGGGAACTTACTGGAGGGGTTTCTGATGGACAGGACCAACCAGTATTTTGATGGAAAGAGTCTGATTCGCAAGCGTTTGGAAAGTTGTGGTTGCTTCATCTTTCACAGATTCTTGGAGGTTAATAAAACTGTTTCTCAGAACGGAGACTGGTGATTAGTGATGTGCTACAGGGGAGAGAGCTGGAAGCCTTGTTGTTCCCTATTTCAAGAAATTACTTGTATGCAAATGCACAAGACTTGATCAGTAAGTTCAGACATGCTGTTGACGGTGAAGAAGGTTATCTGGATTACAGGGAGATCCTGATCATTTGGGGAAGAGGGCCACAGAGTGACAAATGGATTACAACACAGATCAATATGACTTTCTGGGGAGGCTGAAGACAGCTGGACTATGAACATCTATACTCACATCATTCTACAGCTACACAGTCGGGTACAGATCATTAACAAGTGATCTTTATTCATAACAAATGATACAAGAATAAACCATGCAAAGCCATTTCATTCTTCCCATTCAAGATCAATGCTGTGGGTAATGTTCTATTACGTTACTACCCATCAATCAGTAGAACTGCTGCCACTCATGTCACACTCTATGCCGATTTACAACTGAAATAACTGAGAGGCTTTCTCACCCAACCCGGCCCCTCCCTCTCCAGTAGCAGAACACCCCCGCCGTGGCTGAACCAAGCTTCAGTGTGTCCCTCAGCCTGTACTCCTGCAGCCTGAAATGTGCCAGTAGGGCCAAGTGGCAGATGGCTGCTTGGCGATACCCTCGGTGTTGTCACAGAGCACTTTATGAGGCCTGGCTCCACCCTTGATCAGTCCCTTGCTTCCTTGCCCTCTACATGTGTCAGGTCGCTGCTCTGTGACAAACTGACTGCTGCTTTCGGCTTTTGCACACAGCACCTCGAACTGCCCGATTGAGGAGCAGAGAGAACGACTTGGGAAGAGGATGAGACAGAGTCAGAGTGACAGACTGCAGACAGTGGCCCCTCATCTTCCTGCTCCCCCTACATTTTAACAGAGCCACTAATTTCCACCGGTATATGTACAACAGAATTGAAACACTGCACTCTAGAAAAACTCTCTCACACACGGCAACTGGTGGGCAAGCGTACAGTTGGTCTCAGTGTAAAACAGTGAGGAGAAAATGAAAATACAGTCACGGGGAGGAGCCGAATATACAAACAGATCTGTGCATCTGGAGCCTTCTACAGCACAATTAAAGGGGTTCTGGAAGCTAAAATCGGACTAGATCCGCACTGAATAGCAGAAAATTGCTCAAACAGGTGATTAGAAAATCCAAAAAGGGCGAACCTGAAATCTCCTTGGTGAGCAAGATCAAGGATGATCTCAATTCATTTAACCCTTATTGCCTGGATTTTATTCCATGGCTGGTATGGGAATGACGGCGATTTGACAGAGGTATACAGAATTATAAACAGCATACTTAGGCTGAATGAATGCAGGAACCGCACTATGAGAAATGTGTTTGATTGTACAACTATTGCAGGGAGATGATTGCAGGCTGACCGGAAGAGGGATCTCAGTGTTTCAACATATTACATGTTCCAGCACTGTCCATGGACGGTCCGAATCCCGGCTGGAAATGGAGGAGAGTTGGACATCCCATCCTCAGCAAACCAATCCCACAAAAACCCAGAACTACAGAAGCTCCTAAGACCTCACCCCTGGGAGAGGATGGATCCACCACGAAGACGGGCTGCACCTGGGGACAGTTTGAAATTCAGGCACAGCAAAGAGGTCTCTGGTGATCTACTGTCGGTGGCCTGTGCTGCAATGGGAGTGATGGGCTTAACTAACTAACCAACAATGATCCACACTAATCAGTAAAAGTCAAAAAGGAGGACGGCCATGTGCACCATGGGATGGTGAGTGGCGACAAGCATGTAGAGACAATGAACAGCAGGGTAAGACAACATGGGAGCGAGTGGTCTGTGCACCCTCATCCATTGCCGCTTCATGAGACAGAGCACGAGAGGGTAAATGATCAAAGGGAGTTACGAACAGAACTGTGTGATTATCATTGTTGTATTTGAGATCTGTATTGATATAACTGGTCAAACTAGAGAGATGTCGCGGAAGAGAAATATGTAGAGTCGTCAGGGACTGTTTCAGACAGAATTATTTTACCGAACTTACCCAGGAACAAGCCATTTCAGATGTATTTGAATGGGGTAAATAGATCAGGGACAGGTTAGTTGATAAGCAATGGCAGATATTTAAACGCTCAGCAGACATTAATGTCAATTAGACAGAAGGATTCAGGAGAAAAATGAAGCATCTCTGGCCAAAAATTAGATTAAGGGAAATATTAAAGACTAGAACACAGAAAATGCGAATGGCTAGAGGTAGACCAGTGGACTGAGAATACTTCAGCAAACAGTGGTAAGAGACTCAATGGCAGCAACTGAAATGGAAATTCCAGTGTTAACGTCAACACTGTGAACATTGTTCACTTTTCAGCAGAGTGCAATAATTTACAATCACAATCATGAGAGAAAAACTAATGGAACTAACAGTAAACGTCAACAGGTCCCAACCACCTGCACACGATGGTTTTACAGGAATTTGCTGGAGAGAAACTGAATAACTAAGCTGAGGCTTTTCACAGCTCACTGTGCTCGAGGAAGGTTTCAATGAAGTAGAAAATCTCAAATGTGTGTCAATTGTTCCAGAATGGGAGAAGGCAAGAGTCTGTCACTGTAACTGCTGATGTCTCATCTATTGTTGGTAAGATGCTGGATTCTGTGATCTGTAAATAAGTAGTAAGCCATTGAGAGAAGTCATCAACCAGAGTCCTCATAGTTTAGATTTGTAGCATCACACTGCATGGAAATGGGACTTTCAGTCAATCGGATCCAGCCAAGCAAAGCTCCCATTTAAGTTGCATCTATGCCTGGCTAAAATAAACCTTTCCCAACTGTATCCAGGTCTAATGGCTTTTGAATCTTCTAAATGTACCTGCCTCAACCACTTCCTCCGGCAGTTGGTTCCATATACTGACCGCCACCTGGCTGTAAGAAATTGCCTGTCAGATTTTCATTTGATCTTTGTCCTCTCACGATCTAGAGCGCTCTAATTCCAGATTCCACATTCCCTGTTAAAATATCTCAGTGCACCCACCCTATCTGTGACCCTAATTAATTCATACACGTCAATAATCATACCTTCATTCTCCCAAATTGTGAAGAAAACAACCCTAAAACTGCTCAACTTCTCTTCAGAACTCACTTGTTTGTGTACCAACATTGACCTTGTAAACTTCTCTGTCCTTATTTCAGCTGAGCTGCATCTTCCCTGTAACAGGGTGATCGAAACTAAATATGATGTTACAATGTCCTCCCAGAATTTCACAAAGCTTTGTGAGGTATAGATTAGGTGAACAGTCAGTCATTTTGCGAGGGTGGACATGTCAAATTCGAGAATGTTTTCCTTTAAAGTGACAGGGTGATAATTTAAAGATGGTGTGCAGTGTAAGTAGTAGATTGGTTTTATTTAACGAGTTGTGGAACGTGGTATGGATTGCGATGGGGAGTGGTGGAAGCAGGTATGATAGTGACATTGAAGAGACAGAAGAGATTTAGTTTAATTTGGTGTTGTGTTCAGCCAAGACATATACTGTACTCTTCATATACTATGCTGTACCTATACTGCACCGTCAATGTCTGAGTGAGTCTCAGTGACAGAAAAATATTTAACCAGGCGCACCGACATGTGTATCTGTGGCAATGAGTCAAGTCCTCATGGGTGTTGGGCAACAGAGGGAACAAGGATGCATCGTTCTCTGAAAATGTAGACAGGCTGGTGAGCAAGACATTCATCAGAGTTTGGAGTACGGGAGATGGGATCTAATGTGATAACTGTACAGGTCACTGGTGAGACCACAATGTATTGTATGCAATTCTGATCGCTCACTAATAGGAAGAATGTGATTAAGAAATGAATAAAGGCAGAATCGTTTGGTAATATGAAAGAAAAAATGATTCCAAGGGGACGAGGGGCAACTTCTTCCACACAGAGGGTGGTGGGTATATGTTACGAGCTGTCAGAGGAAGCTGTACAGGAGAACATAATTACACTGTTTAACAGACATTCGGACAGGTATATGGATCAGAGAGGTTTTGAGAGATATGGACCAAGCACAGATAAATGGGACTCACTGATGCACATCTTGGTTAGTATGGCTGAGTTTCTGTCCTGTGCATATTTCTGACTCTGAGTGAAAGACGGCCAGCTCTTGAACCTCCTCACTCCAGGTGCAGACGGCTCACATGTGACAGGGAGGGATGAACAAGATGGGGAGGAGGGAATGTTTCATTATTAACCAAGGAGTTCATCACTGAGGGAGGATGTCTCAGATGATACTTCACATGAGGTTGTGTGAGTAGACTTTAGAATTAAATAAAATCACAACCACATTGCTGGAATTTTACAGTAAATCTCTCAGTAGCTAATGGGAGATTGAGGAACAAATCTTATGGCAAATCAAAGAGATATCATGGGAACGTTGAGCCTCACTGACAGTTCTAGTCCTAGTCAGTATAGGACAAGGAGGTGGATGTAAGTGGAAGAGGGCTTTGAGATAAGTCAGCACAATATTCAGGATGTTTCGAATCAGTCTGGGACCTGGTCTTCGTGTTGTAAATGTATGTCATTGTTCAGACCAGAAAGTATTGTGCACAGTTCTGGTAATCCATTTATAGGACGAATGACATTAAACTGGAAAGAAGCAGAAAGTTAAGAACAGTACAGAAATTAAGGCACATTTCATTATCATAGACACGATCTGGCAAATGTATATGTGGAAATGTTACCTGCAGGTAAATCCATCTTTGGGAAATGGGTGTCATTTCAGTGTGAAGTTCTGAAAGTTCCGGTTCACTGTATTCCTGAAACATAGAAGGGCAAGGACGGCTGATTCACGGATTCCTGGATCTGAAGGGACCCAGAGGGTTTCACTGCAATAACAATAAGCATGTGGTAGGGAAAGAACACTGAAGACTGGAGAGAACCTTCAGCAGAACAGAAAGTGTAGAGCAGAGAATGAAGGTGACTGGAGAGAGATGTTAAGGTAACATGAGGGACAATATTTGGTGCACAGAAGGTGATAGTTATGTGGAAACAGATACCAAAGAAACTGGCAGAGGTGGGTTCAAATACTGGATTAAAAGACATTCCAACAGGTTCATGGATAGGACTGGTTAGAGGGATATGGGCCACATGTATGCAAATTGTGACTAGCTTAGGTAGGCATGGATCAATTGGAATGAAGAAACTTTTTCGCTGATTTCAGACCGAGGTATGTACAACATGAGGTTTAGGAAGAGGAGTACCTTTTAAAGCGGGACCTCAGGAAGACTTTCCTCTGTCACTCAGAGGAAGGTTACAATTCGGAACATACTGCCTGACGGGATGGTGTGAGCAGATAGTTCCGGACAATCCACGCCGACAAAGTTGTGCATTTGCATACCAATAATTTATTACAATAATGAATAACAAGACTCCCAGCTCTACCCACTGTAGCACATCACTAATCGCCAGCTTCCATTCTGAGAAACAGTTTTATTTATTCCTTCAAAAATCTCTGAGAGATTCATCAATCACAACTTTACGCCAAAAAGCCATGCTCACACCCGCTAATCTGACTCTGTCTGTCAAAATGCTGGCTTGTCCTGTCCAGTCGGAAATACCTCCAGTAACTTCCCCACGACTGATGTCACACTGACTGGCCTGTAGTTTCGTGGCTTGTCCTTGACAAGACTTGTAAACAATGCAAAAGCATTTCTGTGTTTGCACGGTCATTGGGACAACCCACAGTAGATAATGATGAAGTAAATATCTTCAGAAAAACCTCCACAGTTTTCTCCAGACTTCCACAAAACAGTTGGTCAGGCTCTGAGGACCCGTCCACCTTAATGCACTGTAAGCTGCAAATAACTGCTCGCTGGTAATATGAATGTCCTCCAAAGCAACTCCACTAGTTTCCATTATCCATTGAGCAACCACGATACTGTACTCAGTAAGCAGTAAGTAGAATTATTCGTTAATTGATTCATGATCACACCAATTTCCTGTGGCTCAAAGCACGGGAACCCTGCTAATCTCTGTGGGGCCTCTCTTCCTTGCCACACTGTTACTATTAATATAGCTATAGAACCTCTTGGTATTTCCTGACCTGGCTGATCTATCACATTATATTGTTTTGTCAACCTGGTGTCCATTTTAAGAGTATCCTTAAACATTAATTTACCCGATCCAGATCTCCTTCACTCGTGTATGCTTCCTTTATTTCTTCACCAAGGCATTTATCTCTCTCGTTGGTCACGGTTCCCTAAATTTGCCAGGTGATCCTTCACCCCAACAGGAACATGCTTCTCTTGGACACTTGCAATCACACATACATAAACTCCGACTTGCCATTTGTTCATGCTCTTTCTGCTAGATCCTGGCAAATCCGTAAAAAATCCCCTTCTATCCACAATAGATCACGAAACTGCGGAGTTGACCGTATATTCCTATCACAGTCGTCAAACTAATACAATGAAGAAGGCCTTAACAATTACAAGAGTAAGACATGGGAACGTGAACCAGTCCTGAAAGACTGAACAGAATTGGAGAGAGTGAGCACTTTCAAGTTCCTGGGAATCAAAATGTCCAAGGATCTAACATGCTGCCAAAATAACAATGCAGCTATAAAGAAGACAAGACAGTGTTTATTTTGCATTAGGAATTTGAAGAGATTTGGATTCTGAACTGAAGCACTCAAAAAACTGTATAAATGTACCGTGGAGAGAATTCTAACAAGGCCGCATCACTGTCTGGTGGGTGTGGGATGGGTGAGGGTGGCTATTGAACAGGACCGGAAGAAGCTATCGAACGTTGTAAAATCATTCAGAACCCAAGACATCTTCAGGGAGTGATGCTTCAGAATGGTGACGTCCGTGATGCAGGGCCCCCATCAACCAGGAGATGCCCTCTTCTCATTGTTATGGTCAGGAAGGAGGTACACAAGCCTGAAGGCACACACTCAGTAATTCAGGAACAGCTTCCTCCCCTCTGCCATACGATTCATAAATAGGTATTGAACTCATGAACACTTTTTAAATACATATTATTTATATATTTGCACTAATTTACATCTATTCAATATGCATATATACTTACCGTTATTGATTTACTTTTTTTCTCCTTTCTATATGATCATGTTTTGAATTGAACTGCTGCTGTTAAGTTAACAAATTTCACAACACATGCCTTTGGTAATAAACCTGATTCTGATACAAGGGATTCCTGATCAGTCTGGGGAGTAGGCTGAGGAATGATCAATGGTATTCAGTCCAGATGAGTGAGGTGTGGCAATTTGTGAAGTCATATCAGAGTAGGACTTTGTGAACACATTCTAGTCTGTCACAAAAAAGGTACCTCCCGTTTCTTGACTCCGTCTGCATTTCCTGATACCTTGGGAACGCAGTTAGCATAATCATAGGCACCTCACACCCCTATCATTCTCTCTTCTCACAACTTTCATTAGGCAGCAGACAAAATGGAGTGAGAACACGCACAACCAGGATTAAGGACAACTTCTCATTCACTGGTACAGAGCCTAATAAAGTATTTATTCCCACCCCCCCCCCCCCCTTGGGTTTTCATGTTTTATTGTTTTACAACATTGAATCACAGTGGATTTAATTTGGCTTTTTTGACACTGATCAGCAGGAAAAGACTCCTTTGTTTCAAAGAGAAATCTGATATCTACAGAGTGATAAAACACAAAATAGTTGATCGTATAAGTATTCACCCCCTTTAATATGATGCACCATCACTGGCGCAGCAAACCAGTTTTAGAAGAGACATTATTAGTTAGCTGGAGATCACCATGTGCAGTCAGGATGTTACAATTGACTATAGTAAGAATACACCTGTATCGGGCAGGTCCTAATGCAGTCAGTGCTCTGGCAAACACTACACCATGAAGCCTGAAGGCTCCAAGCAACTGTGAGAAAAAGGTTATAGAAAAGCAAGAAAATTTGAGAAGCATGCGGGCAGCAGTTGTAATTGCAATCTCTCAAATCCTAGCCACCGAAGCTTGTAACTGCTCCTAAGGTCTCTCACAGGTCTCTTGGTGTCCTCCATCACTTGTCCAATTCTTGGGCGACCTCTCCGTTTTTGAGGACAGCCTGCTCTTGGCAGATTTACAGCTATGACATGTACTTTCCATTTTTTGTGGACGGAACAGAAATTACAACTGAGCTAGAAATGCACTGAATGCCCCTGCGTAAGCCGGGGGAAGGCAACCACCAGCCCCACCAAACTCGAGAGATTGAGGCGCTCTCACACCCCAAATATCTGTTAGAGTGTATCCTGTCCTGTTACAAATTAGTGTCATGAAATATACGATTAAATTAATTATAATTATGAATCTGAACTAAAGGGTTAGTGAAGGATAACCAAGAAGAAAAGGGCCCTTTCTAATCAAACAGACGAATGTGCACAATACCTTAAACTTCTCAGTCACTCGTGCGCTAGGCCATCGGTCAGCCTAAACGCCCACCTCAACTTCCGAACGTTGCTTGCAATCTTTCCTGAACAAACGGGTCTCCCACAGGATCGTATGCTATGATCCGTCTACCCATCTCGAACCGTCGGAGCCCTTCGGACAGAGGTGGGATGCAAAGTGTTAGGAGGCTTCTAATTCTGAAAGAGTTGCTGACCCAGGCACCGGTGCTGGCTTTTGCGGACGCCCGATTACCCTGTGTACTACACACGACGCCAGCCGAGACGGATTATGGGCCGTCTTGTATCAGGACCAGGGCACCGGGTTGAGACCTATCGCATTTGTCAGCCGGCGTTTGTCGTCCTCCGAGAGAAACTATCCCACCTATAAGTTGGAGTTCTGGGCGTTGAAGTGGGCAGAGGTGGATAAACTGAGTTACTGTCTCTACGGAGCCAGGTTTGAGGTGCGAACGGACAACAACCCACTTCCTTATATCCTGACTTCGGTAAAACTGGATGCTACAGGCTATCAGTGGTTGGCAGCTTTGTCTGCATATGATTTCAGCCTGAAGTACTGGCCGGGGAGTTGGAATGTCGCTGCGGATACTTTGTGACCACGGGAGCATGAGGAACAGGAGAGGGACGGGCAGTGGGAGAGCATTCTTGACCCTGGGGTGAAAGCCATGTGTCAGTTTGCTGTCACCGTGAAGGCCGAGTAAACGGAGAGGCCGTAACAAGCGGTGGGCCATTGGGGGCTTCTGATGACGCCCTACCCCCAGTTTAACGTGACCTGACTGCACTGAAGACTAAGCAGTTGCCGGAATTCAGTCCGGGGAAAGTGGCAGCTGCTCAGCGGGATGACACGGGCATTGGCGCTGTTTGGTGCGCGGTGGAAAAGGGAGATCTGGCGTCGGCGGAGAAGATGAAACACACTTCAGTGCCTCCGTTATTGAGGAATGGCCTCGGCTGATGTTGAGGGAACAAGTTTTATATCGGGTAACGTCACCCCCGGACCGACCTCGGTGTTGGCAGTTATCTCGGCCTGAGAAGTATCGGAAGATTGTGTTGAAGGCCCTGCACGATGATTCTGGACGTTTGGGGGTGGAGTAGATCTATGGATCGCTCAAAGACAGGTTTTACTGGCCCCGAATGAAGGTGGAGGTGGAAGAGTATTGCAAGTCGTGCATTCGCTGCATACGCCGGAAGACGCTGCCTGTGCAGGCTGCTCCGTTGTCACACTGGCAAAGTGAGGGGCCGTTGGACCTGGTGTGTATGGATTTCTCAGCCATGGAACCCGATGACAGCAATAGGGCGAATGTCTTTGTCTTCAAAGACTACTACTCCAGGTATGCTCAAGCGTTCCCTACCAAGGAGCAAAGGGCGACTGCGGTGGCGAAAGTGCTAAGTGCTCTTAATTTAAGAGCATAGTGACCAGGGACGAGACATTAAGAGTAAGCTCATCTCCGAGCTACTGGGTATGTTGGGGGTTGAGAAATCGAGGACTACGCCCTGTCATCCGCAGGGCGATCCCCGGCCGGAGAGGTTTAGTCGGACGCTGCTGGACATGCTGGGAACACTTGAGATTAGCAATAAAGTCCCGATGGAGTCAATATATTGAACATCTGGTTCACTGTTACAACTGCACCCGAAATGAAGCTACCGGATACTCGTCCGACTATTTGATGTTTGGGCGCGAGGCAAGGTTGCCCATTGACCTCTGTTTTGGGGCGGATGCGGGGAAGTATCGCCGAAGCCCTACTTGAAGTATGTGTCTGATATGAAGAAAGCACTACAAAGAGCTTTTGAGCTCGCTAGGGAGGCGGGCGCCGAGCAGAATCGGGGAACTAAGAGGAGGTATGACAAGAAGGTGAAGTTCTCCCAACTACTGCCGGGAGACCGAGTCCTCATAAGGAATTTGGGATTGCCTGGGAAACACAAGCTGGCTGATCGCTGGGCGGGCACGCCCTATGTAGTAGAGAGTCAGATGCTAAATCTACCGGTTTTCCGGCTGAGGCCCAATGATGGGAGGGGGCCAGACAAGACTCTCCATCGGAATCATCTGTTGCCCCTGGGTCGAGATGTACAGGTAGAGCGGGAGCCCGAGGTGCCGGCTGCGGCTTGTACCAGGACTCTGCGTCCACGCAGGGTGGAGGAAGTGCCCACACCGGGAGAGTCGGGCCCGGGCCCAGTCCCTGTGAGGGATACTGACTCGGAGGATGATGACTCGGACCATTGGTACAAGCTGCCGTTCGCTGACGCCCCCGTGATGGAGGGGGAGGCTCCTGGTCCTTCCCCCACTGGGTTAGACGGTATGGGGGGGGGGGAAGTAATGAGCAGCCAGAGGTACCACAGGGCGTTAGAATAAAGGATGTGGGGCCCAAGCAAGAGATAGAGAATTCCGAGATGCAGAGGGGTTTGGGTGACCACTCGCGGGAGGGTTCGCCTCGTAGTTCCCATCAGTCTCCCGTATTGACCGAGGTGGAGGAGTTAGAGGAGGGAGTGCGCAGGCCTCAAAGAAGTAGACACACCCCTGACATGTGGCACCTGGGGAGCAGGGTGTGATCTCCACTGTTTTGGGGAGTTATGCCACTGCTTTCTGCACTTGGATTGGGAGGTGTGTTCTGCAGGAGGGGTTGGCGAATTATCTGAACGTCATGAGGGCATGACTTAATTCGGTGGGGGGAGAATACAGGGTTCTCAGATTATTAACTGTAATGTTAACTGTTAGCTGCATATATAAAATGGCTTCTCTGTAGCGTTATAATGAAATGGCTTCTTTGTAGGTAACTGATTTGGTAATGCTCTGTTTAGTTGAAATATTTGGGTTATAATTATTGATAACGGAGGAACTAACCACTGGAAGCGATGTTGTTCTGTCTGTCTGTGTGGGAGCCTGGAGTCAGTGCGCGGGTTTTTCGGGAGGAGAACTGAAGAGGAAGGACATGCTGGACCCTTTGGTCCCAGGTTGGTCCCAGGCGACGGGTCGAGGAGGTCGGAGAAGATCGAACGGTGGACAGAATGCTTCGATAATTGAGCTCCAACGGTTGTGCAGGAACCGATTGAACTCCAATAAGTTTTGGCTCCCTTTTCTTTCTTTTTATATTGTATTGCTATTAATTAACTAGTTTCAGTAAGATTTGTAAAGAGTAATCTGTAAAACGTACACTGTGTGCTGTCTGATATTGTACGTGCGAGTTTGTCCCAGTGTGCATTACACAGCATCAACGCAAACGGGAGACACGGTTTGGCGGGAGGACGGATTTTCTCCGAGACATACACAAGCCGATAGCCCTAAGGGTTACACTAATCATGTCAAGTTTTTAACATTTTTACACATGGAACAAAAGATAATTTAACTGGGAATGTTGGAGAAGCTCATTTTTGGGCTTGAAGTATAGACAATGACAGAGAAATTACTTTGCAACCATTTATCAGTGTATACAGCAGAATTGGTTGTCATCATTTTAGGCTGAAGGTTGGTAGGGAAATTTCTTCCCACGTAACGTTATATTTGTTCAGATTACTTTTCGACTTCGATTACTCTTAACCAGGTTATTCTAGCTGTCGGTCAGAATTACCGTTGGAAACTCAGCAGGCATTAATTCAGATGCAAGTACTTGTTTATATATTGTCTTCTTATAGGTCCCTGAACACAGAGGTATTGAGGGGAATGAGTGGTTGACTGTAAGTTACAAAAGTTCAACTGTGGATAAAGACCGTTCACTTAACAATTCAGAAGTTCAGAATTATGTATGATGAGAATTAGGAGCTTATGGGAAGGCTGATGGGAAAATGGGTACACCTTTACAGAATACATAAACGTGTTGGGTGTATGGGGAGAAAGGGGTAAAACAAGAACGGACGGAATTATATTGACACGAACTAGAATGGGAACATGAAAGTGCTGGGTTTATGAGAGAAGGAATTATAGTCAAATTCAGATTCAGCTTATTGTCATTTAGAAACCAGAAATGCAATGCAGTTAAAAAATAAGACAACGTTCCGCAATGACTTACAGAGCGTAATTTGTTGCAAAACATGATTCCAGATCGTGTACGTTTTTTTCATTCTGAAACGGGAAGAATGAGGTTCTGACTCTCTTGGACGGTGCTTTGCCCCTCCCCACACACACACACTATCTTAACGTCCCGGACTGCCGGTCGATGGGACAATCCGCCCGGGAATAACACCTGGGAGATCAGGCGGTGAATCTGAGGAGCTGGAGCCCGGACCGAAGACTCTGCCGCCGCCTCTGGCGACTACTCAGGATGCGGCGCCTTTAATCAACTGAAGCATCGAAGTGACGGGATATTTCACCGCGCTGATCGCCTGCTCCCTGAATTTCGACTGAGTCACCGCGTAAATAAATGTGTTTGTGCAGCAGCTGCAGTTCATCAGGAAAACCCCGACGTAGTGAAAGATCAATTCAGAATCATCGAAATCGAATCCTTTTCCTGAGACCTGATAATATATGAAATTTACAACCAGTGTCATCCACAGGAGGATGAAGCTGCCGGAGATGGTGAAGAGTAAAACCACAGACCTCTTCCTGCTCTCCATCTCCGGGTCACTGCGGTTCTCCCCCTTGCTCTGACCCTTCAGCCCCTTACGGACCCGACTGGCCACTAAAATGTGTCTGACTGTCAGGGCGTTGAGCAGCAGGTTAAAACCGTATCAAGCCGGTCATAACCCACCCACCAGGGGTTAGTGAAATAATTGTCCTTGGTAATACAGAGCCACGGTACATTGTCGATGATCACTTCGGGTTCCCATGTGAAGAATCGGGGAACATTTCTCAGACAGGACAGTACGCCGGTTGATGTTAGAACCACAGCCGCAGTTTTCCCGGTGCAATATTTTCTTTTCAGTTTCTGGCAGCAAGTGGCGACAAACCGATCAAAGGTGAAAGTGACGGTGAACCAGACAGAACAGTGTGTGGCTGTGTAGCTCAGTACATCGATTACACTGCACACAGGGGTGATGCCCAGAAAACTCCACCGGAAGTAATAGAATCTAATTCGAACCAAAATGACGTCGGTGACAATGGTTAGTAGATCCGCCGCTGCCATGGAAACCAGGTAGCGAGTGGTGCAGGTAGAAAGGCCGCACCTTCCCCGGGACAGGATCACAATCGCCACTGCATTCACTGGAGAGAGAGAGAACATGCACTGGGCATTACTGAAAACATTCTCCGGGAATTAATATGGAATCGGCTTTGGCTAAAACTCGAAAGTGCTAGAGTCTGTAAACGGCTGCTAATCTCACAGCAGAAATGGGTCCCACTGTCTCTGGCCTGTCTTCTTCAGTGTGGAGATAAGACGATGTGTGGGGAATCGTTGGCGATAAAAGCGATCTGAATGAACAACAACGATCGGTGCTGATCCACATTCCAGTTGCTGATGGGGCCGGTTTCACTGAATTAACTGTGACTGACCAGGACTCTGGAAAATCAGCATCTCGGCTGATGAGGCCGAGAAGGTATACAGAGAGGAGCAACACACACAAAACTGGAGGAACTCAACAGGTCAGGCAGCATCCATGGAATTGAATAATCTTTCATTTCGGGTCGAGACCCTCCTTCAGAACGAAACGCTGCCCCGATTTATGTCGGGTTTCAGAGGGAAAGAAGGAACCACGTAGTGACCTGTGGCTGAGTTGCTCCGTTAATGGATTAATTCTGCAGCGCAGTTTAATTCGATAACACACGGCAGCAGATCCGTAAACACTGGCTCAGGTGATTAGTCCCAGTAAAGGACCAACAGACAGTGGGATCCGACTGTGACAAACTCCACAGGGAGACGTGAAGCGCAGAACTAGGGTTTCCCTCTGATCAATAACTTAGGAAAAGTGTACATGAGAATGCAAACATCTCCTAGTCACAACTTCCCGGAGATATCCCTGGCCCCAGCAGTTATTAAATATGAAAATTCAGAATGTGAAATTGGCAGGATCGAAATATCCGATGGATATTTGTGCAGCGATTGTAAGCTTGTAACATTATGTTAAACAGGTTCACACCAGTTAACACACAGAAATACCGAACATGATATGCTCTGCTTACTCACCAGGAACTCCAATGACGACAATGAACATGTAGAGTATTTGCTCCACACTGGTATACCTACCTATCATTGCAGATATTTTTTTCTCGCCAGTGATTTGTCTCTTTGCGCGACAGGCGATCTCTCGGTATGAAATGTTAAGGCAGCACATGCCTGGGGCTTTTAAAGCCATTTTGCAATTCCACAGAGATCCATTTCAACAGATTTAAAATAAATGTTTTAAAATTATTTACAAACCAATTACGTCAGACATGTGCAATCCCCACGATGACACATTGGGATTAAATTAATGAGCAATATTTAGATCATTTGTGGGAGTTAATTTGTTACAACAACGGTGACTGAACCGTCCGAGGTGTCTTATCAATTAAATGTGTTTCCACTGTAAATATGTACTTCAAAGGAACCATTTGTCTGACAGAGAATATTGAATTAAATTATGTCACTGTGCCTGTGAAATTGTATTAAATCACCTACGGTTAACATTCTCTTCAAGAGTATAAACTCCTGATGTAGTTTGTGTTTGTGGGACCTTACTGAGAGGGCCTCGAAGAAAATGTCTGTTTGTGTTGATGAATAAACACAATTTCATATCCACTAAACCCTCCAACTGCTTAAGTGACTAAGTCACACGCAGATCATCCCATTTCAAATGCTTCACAAAATGGCTGCCAAATTTCAAATTGCATTTATTATTAATGTATGTAGAAATAAAACAACCTTGAGACTCGTCACAGCTCCATTTCAGCAGACACCCCCACATGCGCTTTAGATGATCCCAGAGCAAGAATCATTTCGAACAGTTCACAAAATAGCTATCTCCATAAATTGCATTCTAAACGGAACAAGCCAGAGTTCTGACACACCTCCAAATCCACCGGCTCCCCCAAGCCAGTGCTCAACCCCGAATACGCCAACACCCCCAACTCTGTGCAAATCATTGTGCACCCACAACCTGTGCTCACTGGCAAAACCTCATTCAACCCTCAAATCAGTGTGCAGCCCAAATGCAACCGGCACCCGAAAATTCCAGTTCACTCACACATTCTCTGACATACCCCTAAATCTGTGGACATCCGTAAAGCAACATTCGCCACCAAATCCGTATCGTTACACTCTCACAGAGCAGGATTCACTTCAACCACTTTACAAAATAGCTGTTTCCACCTTAAAAATAGCAAGAACAAAGTTTAAATAGCAAACACACGCCCACATGCATATTCCTCGTATAATCATTGACATCCCCTTAAATCTGCGTACCTCACCAAACCTATCTTTATCCCCTCATCAGTGGGTGTCCTAAATCCACCGACCCCCATATTTGCTGACAAAACCCGATGTCTGCTCACATCCACAAATCCCTGTGCACCCCCATATTCACCAAAACATCCCTAAGTTAGCGCTATCCTCTAATCTGTGTGCACCCCCCAAGTCCGTTCCCACTCCGAACCCGTAGACACACACATATCGACCGACATACCCAGACCTTTGCGCACCCCCAAACTTGCTGACGCCCCCACATGCAAGTTACATTATTTCAGAGCAAGGACCATTTCAAGCAGTTCTCAAAATATCTGCCTCCTCCCTAAAAAATAGGAAGAACAGAAGTCAAGGTTCAATTTGCATTTAAGTTTAAAGTTTGTATCAATGAAACAGCCTGGAGATTCGACAACATCCAAATCCAACGGGATTCCCAAATCTGCGCTAATCTGCAAATCTGTGTACTCTCCCAAAACTGTGCGCACCCGCAAAGCCGCATGCAAACCACAACTCAGTGTTCGCTCCCAATCTGTGTACATCCTTAAATCCGCCGACACACCCAATTCTGTGCGGTGCCTAAAATAGATTGCACTCCCAAACTCCGTGCACCCTCACACGCCCAAAGCTGTGTGCACCCCGAAATTCACTGACACTCCGAAATCAATGTGCACACCCGTATTCGCCAACATACCCTGAAACGTCCGTACACCAGCAAATCAATGTGCAGTCCCACTTCCATGTGTACCCCGAAACCCGTTGACATCGACACAGACACATTAGATTTTCCGAGTGCAAAACTCATTTCAGTTCACGAAATAACTGCCACCTTCTTAAAAAGTCAAAGTTCAAAATGTGTTCATTATTAATATATCTTTGTGTGTCTGCATCTCTGAGTGTTCATATGAGTTCACGTGTGTGTCTTTGTGTCAGAGGGCAGCTAGAAGACAACGCTGGCGCTTTGTCGTGACGGTTTGGCGACTGAGAGCACTTGGCTGGGACAACAGAGGGATGTGTGTACACTGGTTCGGGGAACTATATAGCATTGCATTGTTTGTAAGGGATACAGCAATATCATGGGCTTAACTCTGAGGAGGTTGAACAGGGAATGAAAGAGTGAACCTTTGAGGAGCGTTTTATGGTTCTGGGCGAAAAATGAGGGAGAAATCTAGTTGAAAGCTATCGAATATTGAATGCACTGGGAACGGGATACAGTGGAGACCTGGGGAGGCAGGAGTGATTCGGCGGCTGATCTTGCTTTAAGAATGTGCTAAGATTTAGGGGTATGGAAGCGGGTGCACAGGGATTTTGAGGTGTCCGTTGCTTTCGGGATGCTCTCTGATTTAAGGGTTGAATGCGCGTTTACCAGTGAGCACAGATTCGTGGGCTCACACTGATTTGCACAGAGTTGGGTGTGTTAGCGGATTCCGGGGTGCACACTGACTTGTGGGAGCCGTTGGATTTCGAGAAGTATCGAATCTCAAGGTTGTTCCGTTTATACAGAATTCAATAATAAATGCAATATGAACTTTGACCTCTGTTCTTGTTTTTGTTAAGTGGAGACAGCCGATTTGTGAACTATTTGAAATTATTCTTGCTCTGTCCATGTGGGGATGTCTGCTGATCTGGACAGGTGACGAGTATCAAGGCTGTTTCATTTGTACATAAAATAATAATAAATGAAATTTTAATTTTTGACCTATGTTCTTTATTATTGGGCAGAATGGCCTACTTCTGCTCCTAAATCTTTTGGTCTTATGGTCTTATAACAGATTCCTGAAGCACAGCACTGGTCACCGGCGTCCATGCAGAATATGACCCGTCGACAACCACTCTTTGCTTACTGTGGGCAAGCCAGTTCTGGATCCACAAAGCAATGTCCCCTTGGATCCCATGCCTCCTTACTTTCACAATAAGCCTTGCATGGGGTACCTTATCAAATCCCTGGGGAGATTAAATCAGGGGTATGAACCAAGGGAGATAAACTGAATTGGAGACGGACAAGTGTATAGTCATCCAAGGTCAGGCAGAGACAATGGGTCTACACACACACACACACACACACACACACACACACACACACGCACGCACACGCACACACGCACACGCACACACACACACACACACACACACACACACACAGAGAGACACACACACACACACACACACACACACACGCGCGCGCGCGCGCACAGACTTTCTAACCGCCTTTTCGGCTCTCAGCTGTGTTCTTTGACACATACACGGCGCTATGATTAAAACATGCTCCCTCACACTAGACTGGTGAGTTTGATGGCGATATGTCAGTGTTAGGGGCGGGTCCTCGACGATGGACGATGAACCTCAGAAGGTTCAGTCACCATTCTTGGGACAAACTAACTCCCACAAATGGTCTAAATATAAATTCGTCAGTTTATTCTGAATCTGTCACAGCGAGGATTGACGTAATTGGCCTGTAAGTAAATTAAACATATTTTCTTTTAAATCTGTTGAAATCTGTCTCCGTGGAGTTGCTAAATGATATTAAAAACTTCAGGCATGTGTAATCTCAACATTTCATTCCGAGAGATCGTCTGTAGCACAGGAGAAAAAACCACTGTACAGAGAAAATGTCTGCAATGTTGGCTAGGTACTTGAGTGTGGGGAAAATATTGTACGTGTTCATTGCGGTCATTGGAGTTCTTGTTAAGTGAGCAGAGCAATTCACGTTTGGTATTTCTGTCAAGGCTCTGGAGCAGGGATCCAATCGCAGACCCAGTACAGTGCAGGCAGTGATATATACTGAGTCACAAATCCCGAGGTACAAACAAAGTCAGCGTCAAAATTCATGTAGAGTTCAAAACATCCAGAGAAATCCAAACACCAGAATCGGGAAGCAGGCAGAGTCGATATTCAGACGGACAGGGTACAGATACGAATGCTGGAAACGCTGAGGAAAATTCACTGGCACAATCTGGCAACAAACCGGTGAAAGCACCGGACTGAAATACACTGAGCAATAAACGGAGCGGCAGGTGATAGGTGGAGCACAATGAGACACAGGTGGCAGCAATACAGGTAATAATGAGAAACAGATGAGAGACGGAGTACTCAGTAACACAGGGGCAGAGAAGAGCAGGAGCAGGGACAGGAGCACATGGCAATGCAAAACCACAGATTGACAGCTGGGGAAACACACAAAAAGACAGAGTTCACTGGAGGTACTGACAGTACCCCCGCCCCCGCCACACACACACTACGGACGCCTCCTGGCGTCACGGCAGGTAGAGCTGGGTGCAGTCTCTGATGAGAGAGGCCTCCAGGATGTAACGGGCGGGGACCCAGCTCCTCTCCTCAGGTCCGTAGCGCTCCCAGTCGAGAAGGTACTGGACTCCACACTCTCGGCGACGAACATCCACCATGAACACCTCTGACCCATCGATGAGCCGTGAGGGAGGGGGACAGGACATATACGCTTCATGATAAGCTTCATGCGGGACACATGCAAGGTGAGATGAATGCGGCGGAGAGTGGAGGGGAGCTTGAGAGATACTGCAGCAGGGCTGAAGACTTCAGCAATGGGAAAGGGGCCGATGAAGCGGGGGGCGCGAGTTTGTGGGAATCCACATTGCAGGGTAGGCCTCGGGCTAAAAGCCACACACGCTTCCCTGGCGGTACTGTGGAGCCTTGGAGCGATGGCCGTCAGCTGGACGCTTGATCCTAGCAGAGGCTCGGAGAAAGACGTTGAGGTCAAAGTCAAGGGATTAAGCTGCAACCTTTTGAAACTCTGGCTCAGCCACATCCGGAGTATTTCATTATTACAATCCAGCAACAATGAATATATGATTGAGACAGGGTTTTTTTTTTATAACAAATAAAACATTTATTAACTCAATTCGAGTTAGAAGGACTAATAATATATTATTCTATAGCAGATATTTAATTTCTTTCTCAGCAAGTTCACATTTTCCATGTTCATCCTATATGGATGTTGTTTATTGGGTTTAGTATCTCCAACATCTACACCATGCGCAGCTACTGTGGTTCTTCTAGGAACGTCCGGAGACAAATCTCTATACTTAAAAATTAATTGCTTCATTTGCTGCTTCTGCTCTGGCTGTAAATGAGCTAATTTCTCATCAATACTTTCCAGAATAGTTGAGTTTGGTAAACTTACAGAAACAATGTTGGGTTTACAATGCGTTTCAGGTGAATCATCCATTACGCTCCTAGTGAGATCAGACTTATTATTATTACGATCTGAAGTTTTTATCACGTAATCCACATCATTGATTTTAGACACAATTTAATAAGGACCATGAAAGTTAGCTTGTAATGGATTCGTTTGCACCGGGAAAAGAACCAGCACCTTATCTCCAGGCTTAAACGTCCTCATCCTAGCTTCTTTATCGTATAAGGTTTTTCATTTTCTCCTGAGCCGATTCTAGATATTCCCTAGCTAAGCTACAAGCTTTGTGTAATCTGTCTTTATATTTTAAAACATAGACCAGCAAATTAGTGTGTACCTCTTTATTAATCCATTTTTCTCTTATTAAGGCCAAAGGGCCTCTAACTCTATGCCCAAATACAAGTTCAAATGGACTGAAACCTAATGAATCCTGTACCGACTCCCTCACTGCAAATAGAAGAAACTATAAAGCCTCATCCCAATCATTTTCATTTTCCACAAAATACGTCCTAATCATAGTCTTGAGGGTAGCATGAAACCTCCCCAAGGCACCTTGCAATTCTGGATGGGTTGCAGACGAAGTAATCTGCTTAGCTCCCAATTTAAAAGCTATCTGTTGAAACAATTCGGACATAAAATTACTGCCTTGATCAGATTGTATTTCCTTAGGCAACCCAAAGTAAGTAAAATTTTTATAAGAGCCTTTGTTACAGTTTTAGTTGTTATATTCCTAAGTGGTACTGCCTCTGGAAATCTAGACATAGTGCACTTGATAGTCCGCAAATACTGATGGCCAATTTTTGTTTTTGGTAATGGTCCTACACAAACTATAACAGTTTTGGAAAACGGTTCAGCAAATGCGGGAATAGTTTGTAGTGTGGCTGCTGGAGTAAATTAATTAGGTTTACCAACCATTTGGCATGTATGACACGTTCTGCAAAACATCGTCACATCTTTTCTCAAACCAGGCTGGTAAGAATGTTTTAAAATCTTGTCCACAGTTTTCCTTACCCCTTTAGGTCCACACCAGTGATAAAGTTAAAATCTCATTTCGATAAAGATTAGCACCAACTAGCTGGTGAACAATGTTCCATTCATCACTTGCAGGAACTGTAGGCGGTCTGCACTTCCTCATCAGTACTCCTTTCTCAAAATAATCTCTTACTGCCACCCTATCAACTTCACTATCCGGAAGAGTTTGTTCTCTTAACTTGATAATCTCAGGGTCTCTACTCTGCTCTGCTATCAGCTGCTTCCGAGACAGAGACAAACCTTCATTGTCAGACTTACTCCAAGAATCTTGTTCGAACGATGAAGGTAAGAAAGTTTCTGACACATCCTCGAAACTCGAGTCCCGAGTTGTACAGTCATGGATAACAACCCCATTCTGCACATAATCTTTTTAGCCATAGCTCGAGTTACAACACAGGAGGTTCAATGAGGTTATCAAGACCCAGCTGAGGAAGCTCCACATCAACCTGGATGGATGGGAGAGATTATCACAGGGTTGAAAACGCTGGAGACGGACTGTCTATGCGGAGACTGCACAGCTCGAAGAAAATCTCCACCGTGCCGCTGAGACTGAGTGGCTTCAACATAAGGAGAGACGGGGAAAGGCCCCAACCAGCCACATCCACCAGCACCTCAATAGCCTACAACTGGCAACACTGCAACAGGACTTGTGGAGCACGGATCGGCCGCTTCAGTCATTTCAAGACACACAAGTGACCAGATCAACCAGCAGGAGAAGAATCACACCCGACTACGAGTGATCGCTGATGATGATGATGATAATCACAAGAATCTACGATACAACGATGAAATGGCACACCCGCCAAACTCACTAATGTTTGACAGCTTCAGTTTCCGTCATCTGTCAAAGTGCAATTGGAGTCGCGTGTTATCTGCAGAGCGGCCGACGGAATGCAAACATATATATGCTTCCATTCTCCAGCTCTCTCTGAAGTTTGTCTATATCGGTCCGTATTGTTACTCCACATATTCGTCATTTTCAATATCAATGCGAAGAGTTATAACCATATAACCATATAACAATCACAGCACGGAAACAGGCCATTCCGGCCCTCCTAGTCCGTGCCGAACTCTTAATCTCACCTAGTCCCACCTACCCGCACTCAGCCCATAACCCTCCACTCCTTTCCTGTCCATATACCTATCCAATTTTACCTTAAATGACACAACTGAACTGGCCTCTACTACTTCTACAGGAAGCTCATTCCACACAGCTATCACTCTCTGAGTAAAGAAATACCCCCTCGTGTTTCCCTTAAACTTTTGCCCCCTAACTCTCAAATCATGTCCTCTCGTTTGAATCTCCCCTACTCTCAATGGAAACAGCCTATTCACGTCAACTCTATTTATCCCTCTCAACATTTTAAATACCTCGATCAAATCCCCCCTCAACCTTCTACGCTCCAATAAATAGAGACCTAAGTTGCTCAACCTTTCTCTGTAACTTAAGTGCTGAAAACCAGGTAACATCCTGGTAAATCGGCTCTGCACTCTCTCTAATTTATTGATATCTTTCCTATAATTCGGTGACCAGAACTGTACACAATATTCCAAATTTGGCCTTACCAATGCCTTGTACAATTTTAACATTACATCCCAACTTCTGTACTCAATGCTCTGATTTATAAAGGCCAGCGTTCCAAAAGCCTTCTTCACCACCCTATCTACATGAGACTCCACCTTCAGGGAACTATGCACTGTTATTCCTAGATCTCTCTGTTCCACTGCATTCCTCAATGCCCTACCATTTACCCTGTATGTTCTATTTGGATTATTCCTGCCAAAATGTAGAACCTCACACTTCTCAGCATTAAACTCCATCTGCCAACGTTCAGCCCATTCTTCTAACCGGCATAAATCTCCCTGCAAGCTTTGAAAACCCACCTCATTATCCACAACACCTCCTACCTTAGTATCATCAGCATACTTACTAATCCAATTTACCACCCCATCATCCAGATCATTTATGTATATTACAAACAACATTGGGCCCAAAACAGATCCCTGAGGCACCCCGCTAGTCACCGGCCTCCATCCCGATAAACAATTATCCACCACTACTCTCTGGCATCTCCCATCTAGCCACTGTTGAATCCATTTTATTACTCCAGCATTAATACCTAACGACTGAACCTTCTTAACTAACCTTCCATGTGGAACTTTGTCAAAGGCCTTGCTGAAGTCCATATAGACTACATCCACTGCCTTACCCTCGTCAACATTCCTCGTAACTACTTCAAAAAATTCAATAAGTTTTGTCAAACATGACCTGACAGGTCTATAATTGCCAGGCTTACTTCTAGAACCCTTTTTAAACAATGGAACCACATGAGCAATACGCCAATCCTCCGGCACAATCCCCGTTTCTAATGACATCTGAAAGATCTCCGTCAGAGCTCCTGCTATCTCTACACAAACTTCCCTCAAGGTCCTGGGGAATATCCGGTCAGGACCCGGAGATTTATCCACTTTTAAATTTCTTAAAAGCGCCAGTACTTCCACCTCTTTAATTGTCATAGGTTCCATAACTTCCTTACTTGTTTCCCACACCTTACACCATTCAATATCCTTCTCCTTAGTGAATACCGAAGAGAAGAAATCGTTCAAAATCTCTCCCATCTCCCTCGGCTCCACACATAGCTGACCACCCTGATTCTCTAAGGGACCAACTTTATCCCTCACTATCCTCTTGCTTTTAATATAACTGTAGAAGCCTTTCGGATTTACTTCCACCTTATTTGCCAAACCAAACTCGTAACTTCTTTTAGCTTTTCTAATCTCTTTCTTAAGTTTCCTTTTACATTCTTTATATTCCTCGAGCAATTCCTTTACTCCATGCTGCCTATATCTATTGTAGACATCCCTCTTTTTTTGAACCAAGTTTCTAATATCCCTTGAAAACCATGGCGCTTTCAAACCTTTAACCTTTCCTTTCAAGCGAACAGGAACATAAAGATTCTGTACCCTCATAATTTCACCCTTAAATGACATCCATTTCTCTATTACATCCTTCCCATAAAACAACTTGACCCAATCCACTCTCTCTAAATCCCCGCGCATCTCCTCAAAGTTAGCCTTTCTCCAATCAAAAATATCAACTCTAGGTCCGGTCCTGTCCTTCTCCATAATTATATTGAAGCTAATGCTATTGTGATCACTGGGCCCGAAGTGCTCCCCAACACATACATCTGTCAGCTGACCTATCGCATTCCCTAACAGGAGATCCAACACTGCCCCATCTCTAGTCGGTACTTCTATGTATTGTTGCAAAAAGCTATCCTGCACACATTTCACAAACTCTAAACCATCCAGCCCTTTTACAGAATGAGCTTCCCAATCTTTGTGTGGAAAATTAAAATCTCCCACAATCACCACCTTGTGTTTACTACAAATATCTGCTATCTCCTTACACATTTGCTCTTCCAACTCACGCTCCCCATTAGGTGGCCTATAATACACTCCTATCAGTGTTACTACACCTTTCCCATTCCTCAATTCCACCCAAATAGCCTCCCTAGAGGAGCTCTGTAATCTATCCTTCCAAAGCACCGCCATAAGATTTTCTCGGACAAGCAATGCAACACCTCCTCCTCTGGCCCCTCCTACTCTATCACACCTGAAGCAACTAAATCTAGGAATATTTAGTTGCCAATCACACCCTTCCTGCAACCATGTTTCACTAATAGCTACAACATCATAATTCCAGGTATCAATCCACACTTTAAGCTCATCCACCTTTCTTACAATGCTCCCAGCATTAAAATGGATACATTTAAGATACTCTCCACCTCCTCCTCTCTTTTCATCCCTAGCAATGCATTCAAATTTATTATCCTTTTCTTTCTTCTCCCCTACAACTTCGGGCTGAGCGCATTCCTTCTCCATCACCTGCCTTTCCTCCCTCACACACTGTCTGCTTACTTGCTCTACTGGTGAACTAACCTCCTCTCCCATAGTTTCCTCAAATTGATTTCCGCCCCCCCCCATCTTACTAGTTTAAAGTCTGCCCCGTAGCTCTAGCAAACCTCCCCGCTAGGATATTGGTCCCCCCAGGATTCAAGTGTAACCCGTCCTTCTTGAACAGGTCACGCCTGCCCCAGAAGAGGTCCCAATGATCCAGAAACTTGAATCCCTGCCCCCTGCTCCAATCCCTCAACCACGCATTCATCCTCCACCTAATTCCATTCCTACTCTCACTGTCGCGTGAAACAGGCAGTAATCCCGAGATTACTACCTTTGCGGTCCTTCTTCTTAACTGCCTTCCTAACTCCCTATACTCTCGTTTCAGGACCTCTTCCCCTTTCCTACCTATGTCATTGGTACCTACATGTACCTCGACCTCTGGCTCCTCACCCTCCCACTTCAGGATATCTTGGACGCGATCAGAAACGTCCCGGACCCTGGCACCAGGGAGGCAAACTACCATCCGGGACTCCCGATCACCTCCACAGAACCGCCTGTTTGAACCCCTGACTATCGAGTCCCCTATTACTATGGTCCTCTTTCTTCTATCCCTACCCTTCTGAGCTACAGGGCCGTCAAACATGAGTACTTATTGTCAAGGGGTACAGCCACTGGGGTACTGAGTAAAGTTCAGGTCAGTTTGTGGTATTGAGTTGAGTACAGATGGAGAGAGAGATGCGTAGTTCTTCATGTGAGCTGATGCCGTCGATCCTGATGGATCCTCCCAAACTCACCTTTCTGAGGGAAGAACAAAGCTCATCCAATCCAAAACCGTGTGTCTGTGAGTCTATCATATGACCTTCTATTTATCTCACCATGCTGAACACCAACTGTCCATCAAATAACACCGCCCTCTGTCACCATGGCGACCCACGGGCTGCTCATTGCTCTCTCTCTCTCTCTGTATGAACTCACAAGCAGGCGGTGTCCTTGTAGAAATGTAAACACACTGCAGAGAAACCATAACATCATCCTCCAAGCGTTGTTCACCTCTCTCCCTCTCTCTTAATAACAAGGTCTCTGTGTTGAACACCTCTCTCTCTCCCTTTCATTTTAAAAGCACAATTCATAGGGACAATTCAGGGCCCCGTTACAGTACCTATAAAATAATCAAATTTCAGATTCGCCACATCTCCAGATCTGCAGACGTCCCGCATCAATGAGGACCTCGAAAACGGTGCGCACTTCGAAATCCGTATGCAATGGCACATCAATGCACGTCCCGAAACCCGCTCATACACCGACGTGGAAATTACATTATCCCAAAGCAAAATGATTGCTCCCACCTTAAAAAATAGCAACAACAAAGTTCTATGTGTATCTATTTTTAAAGTATCTCTAAATGAAACAACTTCCAGATTCGTCTCAACTTGAAAATCGCAGTCTCCACAAATCTGTCAGAACTCCGAAATTGTCTTACCCACCGCAAAATCTATTTGCATCCCCAAATCCGTGTGCATATTATTAAAATCTCACTGATTTTATAGCATTTCTCCAGTCCACTGGAATGTCAGTAAGGACATGATTCTCGTGTAAGGTGAGATGTGCGTACTTCAATAATACAGTTAATTTATTATTTGAATAGAAACACAAACACACACGGACACGGGCACAGGCATGCACAGAAGGACATAGTATCTCACACACAACATAAACACACTCTCTCCCACAGGCAGACAGAGAGAGAGAGATAAGCACACAGGCCCACCCACACATATACAAACAAAGATGTAACTGGATCTACACACACACACACACACACACACACACACACACACACACACACACACACACACACACACACACACACGACAGACGTAAAAGCACGCTTACAGACACACAAGCACGCGACATCGCAGATACACACACACACACAAGCGGGCGCGCACTCATTCACACACACACACACCCACACACACACACACACACGCACACACACACACACACTTGTGACGTCACACATACAGATATACTGTCAAAGGGATAAACAGCCACGGATGGACACACATCGACAACTAAATTTTCTTCTCCCCCTCTTTAGCTCTCTGTCGTGTTCTTTGGCAGCTGAGAGGTGTTACATATTCACCGCCCAGCTTAGACTGCTGAGTCTGCAACCCATGGATTGAGGTTAGGATTGGGTCCTGGTGAAGTTGATGGATAGTGTTTATTCTTCACCACATACAGACACTTTCCTAGAGACCTTCTAGGTAGAGACCCCCAGACACAAAATGTATCATGGGTTTATATTTTGGAGGAGAATTGCAATAGTAGGTCATTCAATACAATTTCACAAGCTACAATGACATAATTTACTTTAATATTTTGTTTCTGACAAACGGTTCCTTTAAAGTACATATTTACAAGGAATCACATTCAATTGATACACCTCCGTCGGTTCAGACAACTTTTTTGGGACAAACAACTTAAGGCAAATGATTAAATATTCTGAGAAGAGAGAACTCAAATGTCCGGTTACTGTTGTGAAGGCTGATGCACGGACAGGCGGGAATGTAGGGAGACGGGTGATCTGTAGTAGTTAGGATGTGGTGTCATGTTGGCACAAAAACTCTGGGCCAAAAGCTCTCTTCCTGTGCTTTGCCTTTCCCCATTTTAGGTATAAGACAAATAGAAGGCAGCGACGTTTATTGTCACAGAGCAATCGTTATGATGATGAACGTAGACATATTTTAAACCCAGGGAAATGTTTTTATACCTCAGGTACCCTGAGGAAGGTTAGTGGTAATCAGGAAAGAGGGAGGAGGTTGCATTCAAAGCAATCACACAAAATGCAGGAGGAACTCAGCAGGCCGGCTAGCATCTATGGGAAAGAGCAAGCAGTCAACGCTTCTGTCCGAAATCCTTCATCAGGACTGAAGAGAAGAGAATTCAGTGCAAGACGGTGGCGGGAAGGAAGGAAAACGTACAAGGTGGTAAGCGATAGTTGAGTCTGGGAATGGTGAGGTACAGAGCTGGGAAGTTAATTAGTGAAGGAAATAGTTGTTTGGAGAAGGAGAAGTCCGATAAGAGAGAGTAGAAGACCATGGAAGAAAGGCAAGGAAACCAGAGGGAGTTGATCGGCAGGTGACGAGATAAGGTGAGAGATGGACTCGGGAATAGGTAATAGTGAAGGGGCGGAGGAATTACTGGAAGTTCGAGAGATCAATATTCATGGCATCAGGTTGGAGCCCACCCAGACGGAATATAAGGTGCTTCTCCTCCAACCTGAGTGTGTCCTCATGGCGGCAGTAGAGCAGGCCACGGACTGACGTGTCGGAATGTGAAAGAAAAGCAGAATTGAAATGTGAGTGTTCATTTGATTTCCAGCATCTGCAGATTTTCTCGTATTTGAGGTCGCATTCAGATGAGGTGCGATCACAACTGGCGAAGCATCAGAGTGAGGGGTAGTTTTCCTCCAGAGGATCTTCTATACGAATTCCTCCACCGATGGACGGAAGCCGCACCGACACAAACAAGAGATGGTGTTTTGAAACAACGTTTCCTTTGCTGGATGAACGCCACTCCCAATTTGCAGCCCTTAGTAACATCACATTATCCATTGTTTGCCGTTTCACAATCATTTCACTGAAATTACCACCATCGGTCACCATGGGAATTGCACATGCCTGACGTAATCCGTCTGGAAATAATTTAAAAATCTTTCTTTCTAAATCTGTTGAAGTCTGTCCCTGTGGAGTCGCTAAATGGTAATAAAACCCTCGGCTTGTGCTGCCTTTACATTTCATTCCGAGAAATCGCCGGTAGCACGGGGACGAATCACTGGGCAAAGAAAATGTCTTCAATGTGGGATAGTTACAGGAGTGTGCAGAAAATATTGTACGTGTTCATTGCCGTCATTGGAGTTCCTGGTGAGTGTGCACACTTCATGTTTGGTATTTCTGTGTATTAACCTGTTTCCAATCAGTTTTCCAGCTTCCACCTTGATGACTATTACACATATATCCGTCAGAAATATCAATCCTGTCAATTCGACATCTGATTTTTCATATTTGATGACCAATGAAACGAAACTTTTGATTGTCCTTCGCCAAAATCGATCGACTCGGACGTTTTCCGTGTCTTTAATGACACCTTTTCCAGAATAGTCCCAGCGCAGCTCTCTGACTGGAAAGGTTTTAATGTGAATCCGTACAGATTTATACCTCTGCAGGAGAAAGGCGCTTTCCTCCGAAGATGGGACTGCGAGGGTTTTACATTGTGATGTTGACTGTCTCTGAGATATTGATCAGACTGAACACCTGGTCCTGTGTTTTATGTCTCTCTGCTGAGTCTGTCATAGTCGGATCCCACAGTCTGCTGGTCAATAATTGGGTCTTATCAGCTGAATCAGTGTCCTCGGACATACTGAAGTGTGTTATGGAATTGCTCTGCGTTGTAGAATTAATCCATTAACGGAGCCATTCAGCCTCGTTTTACTAAGTTGACCCGGCATTCCCTCTGAGACCCGTCGTAAACTGGGGCATCGTTTCGTCCTGAAGAAGGGCCCGACACTGTCAGTGTTTGTTAAATTCCGTAAAAGCTCTTGAGCTGCCGTGACCATCCAGTGCTTTGTGTGCGTTTCTCCCTCCTCAGCCCCACCAGTTGCCGAGTTCCTCGTGGCCTGATCAGTCACGGCTCAGTCAGAGAAACCGGCCCCCATCAGCGATGGAATCAGGGTTAGCATCGATCGCTGTTGTTCATGCAGCTGGTTTTTAGCACCGAAGATTAGTCACAGATCGCCTTATTTGCACAGTGAAGAAAAAGGTTCAGAGATAGTGAGACGTGTGTCAGATGATAGATTACACATTATCGCAGCCCTGAACTTTAGCCGAAACCCGGTGATTGTGTTCAGTAATGCCCAGTATCTGTTCTCTTCCCTCTTCTCCCTCCTTGTCTCTCTCTCTCCCTCTCACTCCAGTGAATTTAATGGCGATTGTGATCCTGTCCCGGGGAAAGTGCGGCCTCTCTACCTGCACCACTCGCTACCTGGTGTCCATGGCAGCGGCTGATCTACTGACTATTGTCTTCGAGATCATTCTGTTTCGAATGAAAAAGTATTACTTTATGTCCAGTTTTCTGAGCATCACCCCTGTGTGCAGTGTTACCGAGGTGCTGAGGATGACAGCCACAGACTGTTCTGTCTGGTTCACCGTCGCTTTCACCTTTGACCGGTTTGTCGCCATTTGCTGCCAGAAGCTGAAAACAAAATATTGCACCGGGAAAACTGCGGCTGTGGTTCTAACAACAACCGGTGTACTGTTCTGTCTGAAAAACATTCCCCGCTACTTCCTCTGGGAACCCAAAGTGATCATCGACAATGTGCCGTGGTTCTGTGTACTCATGGACAAATGTCGCACTGACTCCGGGTGGGTAGCACGGGCTTGGGTGGAGACTGTTTTAACTCCGTTCCTCCCTTTTGTTGCGATACTGCTGCTCAACGCTCTGACAGTCAGATACATTTTAGTGGCCAGTCGGGTCCGTAACGGGCTGAAGGGCCAGAGCAAGGGGGAGAACCGCAGTGACCCGGAGATGGAGAGCAGGAGGAGGTCTGTGGTTTTACTCTTCACCCTCTCCGGCAGCTTCATCCTCCTGTGGATGACACTGGTTGTAAATTTCATATATTATCAGGTCAAAGCAATCGGTTTCAATTTCAATGATTCCGAATGGATATTTCATGAGGTCGGCGTTTTGATGAGGAATTTCAGCTTGTGCACGAATACATTTATTTACGCGGTGACTCAGTCGAAATTCAGGGAGCAGGTGATCAGCGCGGTGAAATATCCGATCACCTCGGTGGTTCAATTCATTAATAAAGTCGCGGCCTGAGCGAAACCCAGATGAAGTTTCAATGTATCCAGTCCGGGCTCCAGATCTTCCCATCCACCGTCTAGTCTCCAATCTGTTATTGCAGGGCTGTCGTCCTGTTGACCCTCATATTGGAAGCAGCAGTGCTGTGGACCGCGAGGAGTGGAGTGGAATGCGTCGGTGCTGGGTAAAGAAAGTGTGTGTGTGTGTGTGTGTGTGTGTGTGTGTGTGTGTGTGTGTGTGTGTGTGTGTGTGTGTGTGTGTGTGTGTGTGTGTGTGTGTGTGTGTGTGTGTGTGTTTGTGTGTGTGTGTGTGTGTGTTTGAAAAACAGTGCAGAAAAGGTGTAAGAAATTGTAACAAATTGTAACAAGGTGTGTGTGTTTGAAAAACAGTGCAGAAAAGGTGTAAGAAATTGTAACAAATTGTAACAAGGTGACCTGTGTTATAGAGAGAGTTTGGTCAGGCATCAAACTTAGAAGAATGAGAGCCAACCGAACGGAAAGGATTAAGATTACAAGTGGTCAGATACGCTACGCACAAAATTCTTGAGGAACTGAGCAGGTCAGGCATCATCTATTGAAAATTGTAAGTCGTCGACCTTTCGGGGCAAGACATATCTTCAGTCCCCTTAGTCTAATCTGATATTCAATCTCAAAACCCGCCCCCCATTATTACACAAAAACATCACTGCCCTTCATTCCTAATCGGAACTCTAACACACAGTATCCCTGGCTAAATCATCATATGAATTCTAACTTCCCATATCCGACGTCTAACCCTTCACGTGACGTCTATCTACATAGCTGTCCCTAACCACATTAACCTCTTACTCCATATATTTCTGTTCTTAAACCCATGATGATATCTAACTCGCTCACATGCTTATTACTAAACCCAATCTGATCTCTACCTCCTTCACAAACTTGCATCTATACCTAACCTGACTTCTAACGCCCCAAACCCGTCACCAAACCTAAATCTGTCCTTTCACAACATTCCATCCCAACCCCCTATCCTAATCTGCACTGTAACCTCCATCATCCCCGTCCCTTACCCTAATATGAATTTTAACTTCCAAACATCCCATTCTTTAAATGTTGCACTGTACTCTAAATCCCTTCAAACCTGTCCCTAAACTTTAATCTTAACTCTACAACCTCCGGCATGCCTTATCTCACAACGTAATCTCCAATCTAATCTGACATCCAGCACCACACTTCCCTCTCCATAAAACCTAACCAGACATCTAGACCACCAGAGCATTTCCGCAAAGGCCAATCTGACCTCTACCTCCCCACATCACTAACCTTAAATTTGATATGACTTCCAACCAGGCCACATCCCGATCCCTAAACGCTAATCAGACCTGAAACACTACACATGTTTGTCTGAAAATCATAGTCTGAAATCTAAATCCGCATATTCCTGACTGTTAAGTCTAATTAAGAAATTTCGATAGTTTAGAGAAATGGGCAAAGTGGCAAATGAAATACAATATTGGAATGTGTATGGTCATGCACTATGGTTGAAGAAGTAAACAGGCAGACTAATATTAAGATGGGGATAGAATTCAAAATGCAGAGATGCAAAGGGATTTAGGAGTCCTTGTGCAGGAAACCCTAAAGGTTAACCTCCAGTTGAGTCGTTGGTGAAGAAGGCAAATTAATGCTGGCGTACATTTCTAAAGGTATAGAAACATAGAAAACACACAGCACAATACAGGCCCATCGAACTACCTAGGCTTTACCCACAACCTTCGATTTTTCTCAGCCCCATGTAGACATCCAGGATTCTCTTAAAGAAACTCTGTCTCCACACATCCGCCTCCACCACCGTCGCCGGCAGCCCATTCCACACATTCATCTCTCTCAGCGTAAAAAAAAAGCTTACCTCTGACATCTCCTCTGTACCTATTTCCAAGCACCTTAAAACTATGCCCGCTCCTGCTAGCCATTTCAACTATGATACAACCCTCTGACTATCCACAGGATCAATGCCTCTCATCATTTAGTACACCTCTGTCAAGTCGCCTCTCATCTTCCGTCGCTCCAAGGATAAAGGCCGGGTTCACTCAACCTGTTTTGATAAGCCATGCTCCCCAATCCAGGAAACATCATTATAAATCTCCTCTGCACCATTTCTATGGTTTCCTCGTCCTTCCTGTAGTGAGGCGACCAAAACTGAGCACAGTCGTCCAAGTGCAGTCTGACCAGTGTCCTATATAGCTACAACATTACCTCTCGGCTCTTAAACTCAATCCCACGATTGATAAAGACCAATACACCATCAGCCTTCTTAACCACAGAGTCAACGTGCGGAGCAACTTTGAGTGTCCTGAGGACTCGGACCCACAAATCCCTCTGATCCGCCATACAGCCAAGTGTCTTACCATGAATACTATATTCTACCATCATATTTGTCCTGCCTAAATGAACCACCTCACAGTTGTCTGTGTTGAACTCCATCTGCCAATTGTCAGCTCAGTTTTTTATCCTATCGATGTCCCGTTGTAACCTCTGACAGCCCTCCGCACTATTCACAACACACCCAACATTTCTGTCATCTGCAAATGTACTAAACCATCCCTCCTGCACTTCTTCTTCCAGGTCATTTATAAAGATCACAAAGAGTAGGGGTCCCATACGGATCCCTGAGGCACACCACTGGTCACCGGCCTCCATGCAGAATATCATCCGCCTACAACCACTCTTTGCTTTGTGTGGGCAAGTCAGTTCTGGATCCATACAGCAATGCCCCTTGGATCCCATGCCTCCTTACTGTCTCAATAAGCCTTGCATGGGGTACCTGATCAAAAGCCTTGCTGAAATCCATAATCACCACATCTGCGTCTCTACCTTCATCAATGTGTTTAGTCACATCCTCAAAAAGATCAATCAGGCTCGTCAGGCACGACCTGCCTTTGACAAAGCCATGCTGACGATTCCTAATCATATTATACCTCTACAAAGAAATCCTGCCTCTCAGGATCTTCTCCATCAACGTAGCAAACGCCGGAGTGAGACTCACTGGCCTATCATTTCGAGGGCTAACCCTATTCCTTTAATGAATAAGTGAAAAACACCCGCAACCCTCCAATCCTCCGGAAAACTCTCCCGTCCTCACTGATGATGCAAAGATCATTTCCAGGGGCTCAGCAATCTCCTCCCTCGCTTCCCAGGGTAGCCTGGGGCACATCCCGTCCGGTCCCGCTTACTTATCCAATTTGATACTTTCCTAAAGCTCCAACACATCCTCTTTTTTAATATCTACGTTCTCAAGATTTTCAGTCCACTGCAAGTCACCCCACAATCACCGAGATGATTTCCATTGTGAATACTGAAGCAAAGAATTGATTAAGTACCTCAAGCAACACACACAAAATGCTGAAGTAACACAGCAGGCCGGGCAGCATCTATAGGAAGAAGCTTTTCTGTAATGGACCGAGCGCGTCCCTCTCTACCACCTGCCTCTAATATTGTCACTAATCTTTCTCTATTTGTGAGCCAGCCTCCCTTTCCTCCGTCACTTCAGTTCGGTTCCCAACCCCCAGCAATTCTAGTTTGAACTCTCCCCAATAGCCTTAGCAAATTTTCGCTCCAGGGCATTGGTTCCCCTCGGATTCAAGTGCAAAGCGTGCTTTCTGTAGAGGTCACATTGCCCCAGAAGAGGTCCCACTGATCCAGAAATCTGAATCCCTGCCCCCTGCTCCAATCCCTCAGCCACGAAATTATCCTCCACCTCACTCTATTCCTGTACTTACTGTCATGTGGCACAGGCAGTAATCTCGAGTTACTACCTTTGAGGTTCGGCTTCTCAACTTCTTTCCTAACTCCCTGTAGTCCTTTTTCAGGACCTCCTCCATTTTCCTACCTATGACGTTGGTACCAATATGTACCACGATTTCTGGCTGTTCTCCTTCGGACGTCAAGATGTCGTGGACGCGATCAGAAACATCCCAGACCCTGGCACCTGGCACCTGGGAGGCAAACTATCATCCGCGTTTCATTCCTGCGTCCACAGAATCGCCTAACTGAGCCCGTAACTATAGAGTCCCCTATCGCTGCTGCCATCCTCTGACCCACTGGGCCAGACTCTGTGCAGAATTGCTTACCCCCAGATAGGCCATCACCCTCCAACAGTACTTATTGTTAAGGGTGACAGCCACTGGGATACTCTCTGTTACCTAATTCTTGCCCTTCCCTCTCCTAACTGGACCCACTTCTCTGTCTCCTGTGGTCCCGGGGTGACTACCTTCCTATGGCTGGGAACAGTGTTACTACTCTGGGTAAGGTGTCATTAAAGGTGTTCACGTTGTTCAACAACTCAGAAACAGTCAACGTCATAATCTATAACTTTCCAAGTCAAACATCCTTGGAGTGTTGCCTCTCCAATGCACTGGTACAACTCTGGATAGGGTGCCATTTAATCCCTGCGAGTCACACCTTCCCGGAGAACACCATTGATGGAACATAGTAACCCTCACAAGTTATTTTAAAACTTCTGAGAACAATAAACCTAATGCCAAAGATTTCTTGGGTAAGGTTTGACACGTGCTCAGGCAGGCAATGTAGGGAGACCGAATACGTGCAGGCCGGTGGGATCCGATTCATGTGGTGTATGGTTGGCACTGACACAGCGGGCCGAAGGATCTGCACCTGGCTTTACCTTTCTCTGTTCTATGGTGGTTTGGAGGATGTTGGCCAGGTGGGGTCGGGTAAATACCTTTGGCGAGACGACAGAATCGTATGTCTGCATTGCTTAAGGACTAGAGCTGCAGAAAATGGCGGAGCTGCCCTCGGGTCTGCTGTTTGAGACATAAGAGTCCGTGGTGTTGCTTTTCAGCTTGCAGCTGCGCACCACGAGGCTGTGTGACGTAGGTGTTTTATCCCTCTGGCAGTTTCCTCAGGATTTGCGTCTCCGGGTGGAGTCGAGGGAAGTGGCACCAAAGTTCACTGGATGTTCCAAGGTTCTCATGTAAGGAAACCCTTCGGCTTACACCTTGCAGCTCCCAAGACCTTCAAGAACGATCCCACCTTCCACATTTCCAAACTGAAACCTGCAGATACCATTCCGTTAGCTCCATCACCATCAGTGCGGCTGCCACCCACGTTTGTCCATGGGAAACATACCTTCATCGTAAAATGAATTCTGGACTCAGGAACTGTTCGGCGTATTCGGGGTGGACTGAGAGGGATCCGGACCCGAGTAAGACTGCTGAGTTCCTGGAATGGACAACTTGGATCCGGCGCTCATCCATGACAACCATCATCATCTCTCCAAGTGGCCGGGGCCGTCAGGATTCGGCCGCAGGGGATGGGGTCCTGTTACGATGCGCAACCAACCACGCCAGCTTCCGAGGTTCAGACGCTCCGATTCTCCGGAATATGGCGAGCTGCCGCGGTCCCTTTAAAGATTCATGGCTGCTCCGCTATTTGACGGTCGTGTTTTACCGCCAGGACTTTAATATTGAAAGATCAGCTGAACTCAGTTTGGGTGCTGAAACGTCAGCTTGTCTAGCATCTGGTTATGAACCCTTTCTTCGTTTCAGTCACATATTGGGTTTCGATTCTAGGCTCATTCACCAATCAAATTCCCATCTCTTTGCTTCACCACCCTACCCCCTTCCTGGTTTCACCTATCACTTTGTATTTCCCTCCCTTCACCAAATTTTAACTCTACTTCTCATCCTTTTCCCACTGTCCTGCTGAAGGGTCCCGGCCCGATACTGACCTGCTGAGTCCTTGCAGCATTTTGTGTGTGTTACCATTGACCTGGAGAACAAGTGACCTGTGGCTTTCACATCACAAATGTGCCACCCTACTGATCCCTCCTTCATATTCACTGGTATTTAATCGACCAGCTCACATCATTAGTCATCCGGGGAGTCGGGGTCAAAGTAACTGGAAAGTCTCCAGGATTAGGCATACAATATCACTTCTTCTTTCTAGCGCTGTGTGACATGGCCAGGACGAGACAGAATACCAGTGTTTCCTCAGTTTCATTTTTACACCTGTGTGGACCAACCATTGGTCTGAAAAGGAGATTTTTACACAGGAATGAAAGTACTACGGCTCTTTCAATTAACATTGTATAAAATCTGCAGACTCACCACCTGTCCAATGAACTCTGCTGATTCACCGCCTGTCCAATGAACTCTGCAGATTCACCGCCTGTCCAATGAACTCTGCAGATTCACCGCCTGTCCAATGAACTCCGCAGATTCACCACCTGTCCAATGAACTCCGCAGATTCACCACCTGTCCAATGAACTCTGCAGATTCACCACCTGTCCAATGAACTCTGCAGATTCACCGCCTGTCCAATGAACTCTGCAGATTCACCGCCTGTCCAATGAACTCTGCAGATTCACCACCTGTCCAATGAACTCTGCAGATTCACCACCTGTCCAAAGTGCCGACAATAAACTTCCTGAAATGCTATTATTGATGTCTTTCCTAAATATTTTTTTCAGGTTAAAAGGGGCAAAAAGAAATGAGTACAGACATCTCAAACACAAAGTAGGTTTTGCTGGTTTTGCAGGAGAGACCAAATATTTCCTTTGTGACACCAACATATCAAAGTCATGAGTTTTATAAATCAGGCTTCGGGCATTCCACTGTAATATTTTAATCCCATTAGGTACCTTCATAACTAAACTGGGATACAAATCATCACAGCTCCATTTATAGCTTCCCACATAGCACCAATTAGACTAAGATACTTTTCTGCAGCTTTCAGAATAATGTTAATTTCCTCAGTCCGACTAGATGTCTGATCAGTACAATTCAGCACATCGGTTATAACAGTCACAAATTTCATTTCATTAGCAGTAAATATCGTTAGTAAGGCAAACATGATGTGGACGTACATCCACTGACGTCACCGTCTTTTCTCTGAGTGTTAACACTCTAACTTTTTGCAAGGTCAGACCCATTACTGACGTTCATATGAGCTAATCACGGTGTAAGTTCTTTTTTGACAGACAGGCGCCTCAGCCAGTGACAGCTAGTAATGGATACGATAGGCGCCTCCTCATTTGCTGTCAGCATCCGTCGCGGAGTTCAGCGAGTTGCTGCCTTTGGTGGTGTTGGCCAGGCCGTCCCCAACAGCGGGCGTGGTTCTTTTTCGATGTCTTGGTGAGTCGGTCCGGCGGATGTGTGTGCCTGTTGAGGAAGAGTTTTAAACCTGTGATCGAGTGAGGAGTCGAAGCATTTGGACTACAACTTCCATATGGCCCCGCGGCCCCGAATGTTCGTCAGCGGCCGCCGACTGAGCGCGGTGACTGGAGTTGTAGTTCATAGTGAAGGTGAGTCCATCTCGTACGGTGAGCAACGGGGCTTGTATTTCCGATGCGAATCGCGTGTTTCTGAGTTACGGACAACAGCTTCAGTTACGAACAATTTGTGTCACGTGTCACCTTTTGCACAAACCTACAATCGCATCGTGACAGTGGGGCCTGTGGAGGGGGAGGTCAGAATCTGTGTTGGATCACTCTCAGGTCTGGGCTCAATGCACATCAATTATCCAGTCTCCTTCTGACTCGAGTTCTCCAGTCCCGGCTACAAAAGCCGTGAATCCTGACTGCGGCTTTCCAGGTTAATCACATCCCTCCTGAGGCGAGCGACCAGAGATGCACACAATCCTCCGGCTGTGGTCTCACCAACACGGAACAGTACAGCGGTTTTCCAGGTTAATCACATCCCTCCTGAGGCGGGCGACCAGAGATGCACACAGTCCTCCGGCTGTGGTGTCACCAACACTGAACAGTACAGCGGCTTTCCAGGTTAATCACATCCCTCCTGAGGCGGGCGACCAGAGATGCACATGCACATGCACATTAGATGGTCGCTGAGCAAAAATCTTTTCAAACATTTTAGAAAATGTCTGCCTTGGCATTAAAAATCCGCACGCAGCCTAACGTTCTTCTGCAAATCTTTATACGCCGAGTCAAGCAAATCTGTGTTAAACCCAAATCCGTGTAGACCCCACGTTCGACAACGCACCCCTGAGACTGTGCACATCACCAACCCTTGCGCCCACCACCATATCTGACAACCCACCGCTGAAACTCTGCGTATCCCCAAATCAATATCCGTCCCCAGGTGTCCGCACATCGACAAATAAGGGAGCACCCCAAACCCGCTGACAACCCCACATGCACATCAGATTCTCGCAGAGTAAGTATAATTTCAAACAGTTCACAAACTGAACCATAAAAAATTTACGAGCTGAGATCAAAGTTTAAAAGTATTATTAATGTGTCTATAAATGAAAGCAATTTGAGATTGGTCACACTCCAAATCTGCAGAGACCCCACATCCGTGAGGACCCCGAATTCCGTGCGCACCTCCAAATCCTTATGCACCCCCATATATATCCACATCCCGAAATGACTGATACACCCACATGCAAATTCGATTATCCCAAACAAGAATTATTCCAACAAAATCTCTGTCTCCTCCTTAAAAATAGCAAGAACAAAGTTCATAAGTGCATCTACTATTAAAGCATCTATAAATGAAACAACTTTGAGATTCGGCACAACTCCAAAAACGCAGACAGCACAAATCTGTCAGAACACCGATATCCGTGTGGAACCCACCGCAAATCCATCTGTACCCCAAATCCGTGTGGATATTATTAGTTTGACAGTCCTTATATGTAGGTTCTCACTGATTTTATTGCATTTCTCTACTCCACTGCGAATGTCTGCAAGATCACGAATCTCAATGTAGTATAAATTGAAATGTAAGTACTTTACTAATAAAGTTAGCTTCATATTTGAACAGAAGCGAAACACATACGGGCACTGGCACAGGCTCAGACATGAGCACAGAGACATGGTATCAGGAGCACCACCGTTACCACAGACTCTCCCACAGGCCGAGACAGACAGTGACGCACACAGCGATTCACCCCCGCACGCATAAACATTGACACAAATACTGTAGGTATACAGAGACACACAAACACATACGCACACCAAGCACAGACAGGCACGCACAGTACAACAAATGAACAAACAGATCTGCACACTGAAACCCACTCATAAACAGGCACAGAAAACAGACAAATGCAGACACAGAAATTAAAAAGAACAAAGAGACAGAATGAGACACGCAACAGCAACAGATACAGAGATACACAACAAACAGACACACGGAATCACACACAGAGACATAGACGCATGCACATGCACACAGACACTGACACAAACACACGAACACACAAAAGACACACACACGCACGGTGACATGCAGACACGTGAGATACAAACACACACACACACACACACACACACACACACACACACACACACACACACACATACACACACACAAGTACACACATACTTACACACATCAACACAGACGTACAATCACACAATCTCAGACTCCAGCAGTCATATTCAGACCCTTAGATGCGGACACACAAACCGCCACACAGACTCACATTCTCCGTTGCCAGAAGCATTTACACCGACAGAAAGTATCACAAACACACGCACACACACCGACATACAACCACACACAGACACCCACACATAGACACTGACGTAGGCACACACACAGAGAAACAAAAAAGCACACACACATACAGACATAAAAATAATCCCACACACACTCCGACACAGGCATAAACTGAGACACACACCGAGACACAAACACGGACACACACACATACATCTCGACACCGTCACTGACAAAGACCGACAAGGGTACGTACACAGCCAACCCACGAAACCCAAACAGATACAGCCACGCACATACAGGCAGATAGAAACACATACTCACGCTTGTAAACAGCTTGTAAACACACACACTGTCACACGTATAAACCCGTGTGCGGGTAACGAGAGCTGTATAACTTAGGCCACGAATTACTCAATCACCCGTCTGCGGACACTTTCTGGAGATCCCATATCCGTATGCTCCACGACGCTGGACTAAATGTGTTAATGTGGGAGAGGACTATGTTGAAAAATAAATGTGCTAGGTTTTCTAAAATTGACTCCTTATACCTTAGGCCACGAACTTATCAATCACCCTCGTATGGTCAAAGGCATAAACACGCAGACACACGCACGCGGATGTATACACATAGACAACTAAACTATCTTCTCCGCCTCTCCAGCTCTCCGTCGTGTTCTGTGGCACTTTCGGGTGTTATTATTAATACATACTCACCCCCAGCTGAGGCTGCTGAGTTTGCGAGCCGTGCAGTCTGGTCCGGGGTGGGTCCTGGTGAGGTTACAGGGTGTTATGAATAAAATATGCTCACCCCCCAGCTGAGACAGCGGAGTGTGCAGGCCAGGGAGTAGGGTTAGGGGTGGGTCCTGGTGAGGTTACAGGGTGTTATGATTAAAACATGCTCACCCCCCAGCTGAGACCACGGAGTGTGCAGGCCAGGGAGTAGGGTTTAGGGGCGGGTCCTGGTGAGGTTACAGGGTGTTATGATTAAAACATGCTCACCCCCAGCTGAGACAGCGGAGTGTGCAGGCCAGGGAGTAGGGTTAGGAGTGGGTCCTGGTTAGGTTACAGGGTGTTATGATTAAAACATGCCCACCCCCCAGCTGAGACAGCGGAGTGTGCAGGCCATGGATTAGAGTACGGGGTGAGTCGTGGTGGGGTTACAGGGTGTTATGATTAAAACATGCTCACCCCCCAGCTGAGACAGCGGAGTGTGCAGGCCAGGGAGTAGGGTTAGGGGTGGGTCCTGGTGAGGTTACAGGGTGTTATGATTAAAACATGCTCACCCCCCAGCTGAGACAGCGGAGTGTGCAGGCCAGGGAGTAGGGTTTAGGGGCGGGTCCTGGTGAGGTTACAGGGTGATATGATTAAAACATGCTCACCCCCAGCTGAGACAGCGGAGTGTGCAGGCCAGGGAGTAGGGTTAGGAGTGGGTCCTGGTTAGGTTACAGGGTGTTATGATTAAAACATGCCCACCCCCCAGCTGAGACAGCGGAGTGTGCAGACCATGGATTAGAGTACGGGGTGAGTCGTGGTGGGGTTACAGGGTGTTATGATTAAAACATGCTCACCCCCCAGCTGAGACAGCGGAGTGTTCAGGCCAGGGAGTAGGGTTAGGGGTGGGTCGTGGTGAGGTTACAGGGTGTTATGATTAAAACATGCTCACCCCCCAGCTGATACAGCGGAGTTTGCAGGCCAGGGAGTAGGGTTAGGGGTGGGTCCTGGTGGGGTTACAGGGTGTTATGATTAAAACATGCTCACCCCCCATCTGAGACAGCGTAGTGTGCAGGCCAGGGAGTAGGGTGAGGGGCGGGTCCTGGTGAGGTTACAGGGTGTTATGATTAAAACATGCTCACCCCCCAGCTGAGACAGCGGAGTGTGCAGGCCAGGGAGTAGGGTTAAGGGTGGGTCCTGGTGAGGTAACAGGATGTTATGATTAAAACATGCTCACCCCCCGGCTGAGACAGCGGAGTGTGCAGGCCAGGGAGTAGGGTTTGGGGTGGGTCCTGGTGGGGTTACAGGGTGTTATGATTAAAACATACTGACCCCCCAGCTGAGACAGCGGAGTGTGCAGGCCAGGGAGTAGGGTTAGGGGCGGGTCGTGGTGGGGTTACAGGGTGTTATGATTAAAACATGCTCACCCCCCAGCTGAGACAGCGGAGTGTGCAGGCCAGGGAGTAGGGTTAGGGGTGGGTCGTGGTGGGGTTTCAGGGTATTATGATTAAAACATGCTCACCCCCCAGCTGAGACAGCGGAGTGTGCAGGCCAGGGAGTAGTGTTATGGGTGGGTCGTGGTGAGGTTACAGGGTGTTATGATTAAACATTCTCACCCCCCAGCTGAGACAGCGGAGTGTGCAGGCCAGGGAGTAGGGTTAGGGGTTGGTCCTGGTGAGGTTACAGGGTGTTATGATTAAAACATGCTCACCCCCCAGCTGAGACAGCGGAGTGTGCAGGCCAGGGAGTAGGGTTAGGGGTGGGTCCTGGTGAGGTTACAGGGTGTTATGATTAAAACATGCTGACCCCCCAGCTGAGACAGCGGAGTGTGCAGGCCAGGGAGTAGGGTTAGGGGCGGGTCGTGGTGGGGTTACAGGGTGTTATGATTAAAACATGCTCACCCCCCAGCTGAGACAGCGGAGTGTGCAGGCCGGGGAGTAGGGTTAGGGGTGGGTCGTGGTGGGGTTACAGGGTGTTATGATTAAAACATGCTCACCCCCCAGCTGAGACAGCGGAGTGTGCAGGCCAGGGAGTAGTGTTATGGGTGGGTCGTGGTGAGGTTACAGGGTGTTATGATTAAACATTCTCACCCCCCAGCTGAGACAGCGGAGTGTGCAGGCCAGGGAGTAGGGTTAGGGGTGGGTCCTGGTGAGGTTACAGGGTGTTATGATTAAAACATGCTCACCCCCCAGCTGAGACAGCGGAGTGTGCAGGCCAGGGAGTAGGGTTAGGGGTGGGTCCTGGTGAGGTTACAGGGTGTTATGATTAAAACATGCTCACCCCCCAGCTGAGACAGCGGAGTGTGCAGGCCAGGGAGTAGGGTTAGGGTTGGGTCGTGGTGGGGTTACAGGGTGTTATGATTAAAACATGCTCACCCCCCAGCTGAGGAAGCGGAGTGTGCAGGCCAGAGAGTAGGGTTAGGGGTGGGTCCTGGTGAGGTTACAGGGTGTTATGATTAAAACATGCTCACCCCCCAGCTGAAACAGCGGAGTGTGCAGGCCAGGGAGTAGGGTTAGGGGTGGGTCCTGGTGAGGTTACAGGGTGTTATGATTAAAACATGCTCACCCCCAGCTGAGACAGCGTAGTGTGCAGGCCAGGGAGTAGGGTTAGGGGTGGGTCCTGGTGGGGTTACAGGGTGTTATGATTAAAACATGCTCACCCCCCAGCTGAGACAGCGGAGTGTGCAGGCCAGGGAGTAGGGTTAGGGGTGGGTCGTGGTGAGGTTACAGGGTGTTATGATTAAAACATGCTCACCACCCAGCTGATACAGCGGAGTTTGCAGGCCTGGGAGTAGGGTTAGGGGTGGGTCCTGGTGGGGTTACAGGGTGTTATGATTAAAACATGCTCACCCCCCATCTGAGACAGCGGAGTTTGCAGGCCAGGGAGTAGGGTGAGGGGCGGGTCCTGGTGAGGTTACAGGGTGTTATGATTAAAACATGCTCACCCCCAGCTGAGACAGCGTAGTGTGCAGGCCAGGGAGTAGGGTTAGGGGTGGGTCCTGGTGGGGTTACAGGGTGTTATGATTAAAACATGCTCACCCCCCAGCTGAGACAGCGTAGTGTGCAGGCCAGGGAGTAGGGTGAGGGGCGGGTCCTGGTGAGGTTACAGGGTGTTATGATTAAAACATGCTCACCCCCCGGCTGAGACAGCTGAGTGTGCTGGCCAGGGAGTAGGGTTAGGGGTGGGTCCTGGTGAGGTTACAGGGTGTTATGATTAAAACATGCTCACCCCCCAGCTGAGACAGCGGAGTGTGCTGGCCAGGGAGTAGGGTTAGGGGTGGGTCATGGTGAGGTTACAGGGTGTTATGATTAAAACATGCTCACCCCCCAGCTGAGACTGCTGAGTGTGCAGGCCAGGGAGTAGGGTTAGGGGTGGGTCGTGGTGGGATTACAGCGTGTTATGATTAGAACATGCTCAGCCCCCAGCTGAGACAGCGGAGTGTGCAGGCCAGGGATTAGGGTTAGGGGTGGGTCCTGGTGAGGTTACAGGGTGTTATGATTAAAACATGCTCACCACCCAGCTGAGACAGCGGAGTGTGCAGGCCAGGGAGTAGGGTTAGGGGTGGGTCCTGGTGAGGTTACAGGGTGTTATGATTAAAACATGCTCACCCCCCAGCTGAGATAGCGGAGTGTGCAGGCCAGGGAGTAGGGTTAGGGGCGGGTCCTGGTGAGGTTACAGGGTGTTATGATTAAAACATGCTCACCCCCCAGCTGAGACAGCGGAGTGTGCAGGCCAGGGAGTAGGGTTAGGGGCGGGTCGTGGTGGGGTTACAGGGTGTTATGATTAAAACATGCTCACCCCCCAGCTGAGACAGCGGAGTGTGCAGGCCGGGGAGTAGGGTTAGGGGTGGGTCCTGGTGAGGTTACAGGGTGTTATGATTAAAACATGCTCACCCCCCAGCTGAGACAGCGGAGTGTGCAGGCCAGGGAGTAGGGTTAGGGGTGGGTCCTGGTGAGGTTACAGGGTGTTATAATTAAAACATGCTCACCCCCCAGCTGAGACAGCGGAGTGTGCAGGCCAGGGAGTAGGGTTAGGGGTGGGTCCTGGTGAGGTTACAGGGTGTTATGATTAAAACATGCTCACCCCCCAGCTGAGACAGCGGAGTGTGCAGGCCAGGGAGTAGGGTTAGGGTTGGGTCGTGGTGGGATTACAGGGTGTTATGATTAAAACATGCTCACCCCCCAGCTGAGGAAGCGGAGTGTGCAGGCCAGAGAGTAGTGTTAGGGGTGGGTCCTGGTGAGGTTACAGGGTGTTATGATTAAAACATGCTCACCCCCCAGCTGAAACAGCGGAGTGTGCAGGCCAGGGAGTAGGGTTAGGGGTGGGTCCTGGTGAGGTTACAGGGTGTTATGATTAAAACATGCTCACCCCCCAGCTGAGACAGCGGAGTGTGCAGGCCAGGGAGTAGGGTTAGTTGTCGCTCCTGGTGAGGTTTCAGGCTGTTATGATTAAAACATGCCCACCCCCCAGCTGAGACAGTTGAGTGTGCAGGCCAGGGAGCAGGGATCGGAGTGGTTCGTGGTGAGGTTGGTGGTGATGGTGTTTATTCATCACCACAAACAAACATTTTCTTGGAGATCCTCTTGGTAGTGTCCCCCAAAAACAAACTACATAACGAATTTGCGCGCTTGAGGAGAATGGGAGCAGTCGGTGATTCAATACAATGTCACAAACTATAATGCCATAATTTACTTCAATATTTTGTGTCTGACAAATCGTTCATTTGAACTACATAATTACAGTGGAATCACGTGTAATTGATACGACAGTTCAGACGGTTCAGACACCTTTTTGGGGGCAACTAATTAACACAAATGATTAAAGGTATCTATGAATAGAGACCCAAATGCCCACGGTTACTGTGGTGAAGCCTGATATACGGAAAGGCAGAGAATGTAGGGAGACGGATCATGTAGAGGTAGTTACGATCCTTTAAACATGGCGTCATGCTTGGGACAGACACCGTGGGCCGAAGGGTCTGTTCCTGTGCTTTACGTTTCTCTGTTCCATGTAGAAGTAACTCAAATGGAAGACAACTGCGAATCTTTTCTCAGAACAAACATTTATTTCAATGGTGATGAACGTAGACATGTTTTTTCATCCAGGACAAAGTTTGTTATACCCCCGGCACCCGGAGCGGGTTAGTGATGATCAGGAAAGAGTGATCAGATTACATTCAAAGCAATACCTACAAAGTACTGAGGGAACTCAGCAGGCCAGGTAGCTTCAATCGAATAGAGTATTGTGGACGTTTCGGGCCGAAACCCCTGATCAGGACTTGGAAGAAGAAAGAGAATTTAGAGCAAGAAGGCGCTGAGAGGTGTGAGGAGTGAAGAAGGCGGACAATGTGGTAGGAGATAGGTGAAAGTCGGACTGGGGCGGGGTGAAGTGAGTTTGTGAAAGAGATAAATAGAGAGAGAAAAATCTGATAGGAAAGGGTACAAGATCATGGGAAAAAAGGGTAAGGGCGAGAGGAAGGGAGTTGATCGGCAGGTAAGGAGAAAAGGCAAGAGAGGGAACTAGGAATGGGGGAATGCTGATGAGGGGTGTGGAATGACGGAAAGTTCCAGTGATCAATATTCATGGCATCCGGTTGGATCCCACCCAGACGGAACATAAAGTGTTTCTGCTCCAACCTGAGTGGCCTCATCGCACAGGAGAGGAGGCCACGGACTGACGTGTCGGAATGGGAATGGGAAGTAGCATTGAAATGCGAGTGTTGAGTTCATTTCCAGTATATGGAGATTTTCCCTTGTTTAAGGTTGCATTCAGATTAGGTGTGATCAGACTTTCTGCAGAATGACAGTGAGAGATACTTTTATTCCAGAGGATCTTCTATACGATTTCCCCAACTAATGGCCGAAAGTCACACGGACACAAACAAGAGGGGGTGAGATGGGTCTGATGCTGTTTTGCTGGAAGAATGCTACTCCCAATTTACAGCCCTTAATACCATCACATTTTCCATTGTTTGCCGTTTCACAATTAATTCACTAAATTAATCGCTATCTGTCACCGTGGGGATTGCACATGTCTCACGTAATCTGTTTGGAAATAATTTGAATATCTTTATTTATGAATCTGTTGAAACCTGTCCCTGTGGATTCGCTAAATGGTATTACAAACCCCAGGCTTGTGCTGCTTTAACATTTCGTTCCGACAAATCGCCGGTAGCACGGGGGGCGAATCACTGGACAGAGAAAATGTTTTCAATGTTGGATAGTTACAGGAGTGTGGAGAAAATATTGTACGCGTTCATTGCCGTCATTGGAGTTCCTGGTGAGTGTTTGGTATTTTTGTGGATTGACCTTTGCGGACCTTTTTCCGATCAGTTTGCCAGCTTCCAACTTGATGATTATTGCACATATATCCTTCGGAAATATCAATCCTGTCAATTCGACATCTGATTTTTCATATTTATTGACAAATGAAACAAAACTTCTGCCTCTCCTCCGTTGTTCGTCCCTTTAATGACACCTTTTCCAGAGTAGTTCCAGTGAAGTAGAATTAAACCATTAACGGAGCAATTCTGCCTCTGTTTACTAAGTTGACCCGGCATTCCCTCTGAGACCCATCGTAAATTGGAGCATCGTTTCGTCCTGAAGAAGGGCCCGACACGGTCAGTGTTTGTTCAATTCCATAAAAGCTCTTGAGCTGCCGTGAACATCCAGTGCTTTGTGTGCGTTGCTCCCTCCTCAGCCCCACCAGATGCCAAGTTCCTCGTGGCCTGCTCAGTCACGGCTCAATCAGAGAAACCGGCCCCATCAGAGATGGAATCAGGATTAGCATCGATCGCTGTCGTTCATGCAGCTGGTTTTTAGCACCCAAAATCAGTCACACATCGCCTTATTTGCACAGTACAGAGAGAGTGAGAGACGTGTCAGAAGTTAGATTAGCAGCTCTTTACACATTCTTTAGCCGAATCCCGGAGATGCTGTTCAGTGTCTGTTCTCTTCACCTCTTCTCTCCCTCCCTCCCCCCCCCTCCTTCTCTCTCTCTCTCTCTCTCTCTCTCTCTCTCTCTCTCTCTCTCTCTCTCTCTCTCTCTCTCTCTCTCTCTCTCTCTCTCTCTCTCTCTCTCTCTCTCTCTCTCTCGCTCCCTCCCTTTCCCTCTCTCCCTCCCTTTCCCTCTCTCCCTCCAGTTAATTTACTGGCGATTGTGATCCTGTCCCGGGGAAAGTGCGGCCTCTCTACCTGCACCACTCGCTACCTGGTGGCCATGGCAGCGGCCGATCTACTGACTATTGTCTTCGAGATCATTCTGCTTCGAATGAAACTCCGTTACTTCATGTCCACTTTTCTGAGCATCACCCCTGTGTGCAGTGTTTCCGAGGTGCTGAGGTTCGCAGCCACAGACTGTTCTGTCTGGTTCACCGTCACTTTCACCTTTGACCGGTTTGTCGCCATTTGCTGCCAGAAGCTGAAAACAAATTATTGTACCGGGAAAACTGCGGCTGTGGTTCTAACAACAACCGGTATACTGTTCTGTCTGAAAAACATTCCCCGTTACTTTCTTTGGGAACCCAGAGTGATCATCGACAAGGTGCCGTGGTTCTGTAAACTCATGGCCAAAGATAACACTGACCCCGGGTGGGTAGCACGGGCTTGGGTGGAGACTGTTTTAACTCCGTTCCTCCCTTTCGTTGGGATCCTGCTCCTCAACGCTCTAACAGTCAGACACATTTTAGTGGCCAGTCGGGTCCGTAAGGGGCTGAAGGGTCAGAGCAAGGTGGAGAACCGCAGTGACCCTGAGATGGAGAGCAGGAGGAGGTCTGTGGTTTTACTCTTCAGCATTTCCGGCAGCTTCATCCTCCTGTGGATGACACTAGTTGTAAATTTCATATATTATCAGGTCAAAGCTCTTGGTTTCAATTTCAATGATTCTGAATGGATATTTCATGAATTCGGCGTTTTGATGAGGAATTTCAGCTTGTGCACGAACACATTTATTTACGCGGTGACTCAGTCGAAATTCAGGGAGCAGGTGATCAGCGCGGTGAAATACCCGATCACCTCGGTGGTTCAATTCATTAATAAAGTCGCGCCCTGAGCGCAACCCAGATGCAGCTTCAATGTATTCAGTCCGGGCTCCAGATCTTCTCATCCACCGTCTAGTCTCTAAGCTGTTATTCCCGGGGTCGTCCTGTTGAAAGGGGCATTGGAAGCAGCAGTGCTGTGGACCGCGAGAAAATGGAGGGAGATTGGAAAGTGCTTGCAAGGGAGAGACGTCTGGGATTGGCTGAGTGGAGTGTGTGTGTGTGTGTGTGTGTGTGTGTGTGTGTGTGTGTGTGTGTGTGTGTGTGTGTGTGTGTGTGTGTGTGTGTGTGTGTGTGTGTGTGTGTGTGTGTGTGTGTGTGTGTGTGTGTGTGTGTGTGTGTGTGTGTGTGTGTGTGTGTGTTTAATTGAGAAAGAGGGCAGAAAATGTATACAAAGTTGTTGCTAGTACACGTTGACCTGTGTTATAGACAAAGATTGGACAGGTATCAAACTCTGCGGACTGAGAGGCAAGCGAGCGAAAAGAATTAAGATTGCAAGTGTTCAGATAGCCAACGCACAAAATTCTTGAGTAACTCAGCAGGTCAGGTATCATCTATTGAAAATTGTAAGTCGTCGACCTTTCGGGCCAAGACACATCTTCAATCCCCAGACTCTAATCTGGCATTCAATCTCCTCACCCACCGCCCATTATTACACAAACATATTACTGTCCCGCATTCCTAATCTGACCTCTAACACACAGCATCCTGGGCTAAATATTCATCTGAATTCTAACTTCCCATATCTGACGTCTTACTTTCTAACTTCATGTGACGTCTTACTACCCCAACATAGCAATCCCTAAACTACATTCTGACCTCCCACTCTATAAATTCCTATCCCTAAACCCATTATGATATCTAACTCGCCCACATGCTTATTACTAAACCCAATATAATCTTTAACTCCTTCACAAACCTGCCGCTATACCTAACCAGACTTCTAAATCCCCAAAATCCTGTCACCAAACCTAAATTTGTCCTTTCGCAATATTTCATTCCAACCCCCCGATCCTAATCTGCACTGTAACCGCCTTCATCCCCGTCCCTTATCCTAGTATGAAAATTATCTTCCGAACATCCCATTCCTTAAATCATAAACTAAACTCTAAATCCCCTCTACACTGTCCCTAAACTTTAATCTGAACTCCAACAAATTCCGGCACCCCACATCTCTCAACCTAATCTCGAATCTAATCTGATCTCCAGCACCACACTTCCCTCTCCGTAAAACATAACCAGACATCTCGCCCACCACAGCCATGTCCCCAAACGCCAATCTGACTTCTACCTCTCCACATCTCGAACCTTAAATATAATATGATTTCCAACCCCGTAACATCCCGATCCCTAAATGCTAATCAGACCTGAAACACTCCACGTTTGTGTAATAATCATAGTCTGAAATCTAAATCCTCATATTCCTGTCCGTTGTCTTATTCAGATGTGGATAGAATTCAAAATGCAGAGCTGCAAACGGAGTCCTTGTGCAGGAATTCAGTTGAGTCGGTGGTGTAGAAGGCAAATTAATGTTGGCCTATATTTCTGGAGCTATAGAAACAAAGAAACATAGAAAACTCACAGCACAATACAGGCCTTTCGAACTAACTAGGCTTTCGCCATAACCTTCGATGTTTCTAAACCCCATGTAGACATCCCCGAGTTTCTTAAATAAAACCTCTACCTCCCCACATCCGCCTCCAGCACCGCTGCCGGCAGCCCATTCCACGTACTCACCACTCTCTGCGTAAAATATTTACCCCTGACATCTCCTCTGTACCTACTTCCAAGCACCTTAAAACTATTACCTCTCGTGCTAGCCATTTTAGCTAAGAGAGAAGCCTCTGACTATGCACAGGATCAATGCATCTCATCAGAAATCAGTTAAAAAAGTGCAATCCTAGAAGTCACAGCTTTAAAGTGAGAGCGACAGGGTAAGTTGAATAATGTGCGAGATGAGATTATTTCTTTATAGAAACACCAAAATAAATCATTAGAAAAATGGAATACCTACAGCACAATGCAGGCCCTTCATCCAACAAAGTTGTGCCGAACGTGTCCCTACATTGGAAATTACTAGGCTTACCCATATCCTTCTATTTTTCTAAGCTTTACGTACCTATCCAAAAGTCTCTTAAAAGACCCTATCGTATCCGCCTCCACCACTGTTGCCGGCAGCACATTCCAAGCACTCACCACTCTCTGCGTGAAAAGAGTTACCCCTGACATCTCCTCTGTACCTACTCCCAAGCACCTTAAAACTATACCCTCTCGTGCTAGCCATTTAAGCTAAGAGAAAAGCTTCTGACTATCCACAGGATCAATGCCTGTCATTATCTTGTACACCTCTATCAAGTCAACTCTTATCTTCCGTCGCTCCAAGGAGAAAAGGCCGAGTTCACTCAACCTGGCAAACTGCTTCAATGGAAGGGGTACTGAGGGCTATGGTCCAGGTTCGGTTTCGGACTCAGCAGAATAACAATTTGGAAAATAGGCCTGTTTCTTTGTTACAGTGCCCACTGACTCCAAATGAAGTGTAGATGTAATCTTGGGTCTCTTGTCGAGAAGGAAGAAGATTTCTTTAAGGCCTTCTTGGTGGGGGAGGTGTATAGATACTGCATATTCGCAGTCCTGTGATGGTTTTGTTTTGTTTGTTTTTCTCTTGCCTTCACTTTATCCAATTAACTTTTGTGCTCCTCAAGGAGTCAACAGGTGTTCGGGTCCTGGAACGTCAATGTGTAATCGTCAACCCATCAGCATTTGGTTTGGTGAAAGGCCATTGTGCAGCGATGCTCTGCAGTAAACCATTCGGATTTTGTCAACGCCTCTCACCCATATGGTGCTTCCAGCTTCAGGCACTTCACCACCTGGGCTAAATCTCTGCTAGGTCATTAGGTTTTGGGAGATGTGGGTTTGCCGATATGGAAATCCCACAATTTACTGCTCGAAAATTGTGAACCATTGTCTGAAACTAGGAGCATCAAAAACAAGGCGCATGACATCAGAGCGTGGATCAATACGTGGACCAATGACGATGTGGCCATCACATGGGCATGAAAGGCATGAAACATTTTTAAATGTTTCAAAAGGGACAGGGAAGGTGGCAAATGAGGTAGTGGGGAGTGGCATTGCCAATCAGTAAAAGAGGAAGTCATGGAGGGATTGTCGTCTCAGTCATTGTGGGTGGAAGTCAGAAACAGGAAGGGGGCAATAACTCTACTGGATATCTTTTTATAGCCTCCCCCCCCCCCCCCATAGTAGCAGACGCATTCTGGAGCAGGCAGAGAGGCAGATTCCGAAACGATGAGATAAAAATAGGCTTGTTGTGATGGTGATTTAATCTTTCCGAATATTGACTGGCATCTCCTTAGAGCAAGGGGTGGAATATGTTAGGTGTGTCCAAGACGATTTCCGGACGCAATAGGTAGAAAGGCCAACTAGACCAGAGGCTGTTCTTGATCTGGTATTGAGAAATGAACCTGGTCGGGCGTCAGACCTCTCGGTGGGAGAGTATTTTGGAGGTAGCGACTACAACTTTCTCTCCTTCACCATAGCTTCTGGGAAGGGATAGGAGCAGACAATTTGGGAAATCTTTTAACTGGGGTAAGGCGAAATATGAAGCTATTGGGTAGGAATGTGGAAACATAAATTGGGTGCAGATTTTCCCAGGTAAATGCACTGCAGAAGTATGGCAAATGTTCAGGGAATATTTGTAGGACATTCTGCATAGGTATGTTCCATTGAGGCAAGGAAAGGGTGGTAGGGTAAAAGAACCATGCTGTACAAAGGATGTAGAAAATCTCGTTAAGAAGAAACGAAAAGCTATCAAAAGTTTCAGGAAAATATGTACTGATGAAGCTCTAGAAAATTACAAGAGTTAGCAGGAGCCATGAGAAGGCCTTGGCGAGCAGGATTCAGGAAAACCACAAGGCTTTCTACAATAATGTGAAGAGCAATAGTTACTTTATTTGGAATAAACACAATATAACTTATAAGAATAAATCTTTCTTTTATAAAAATTGGTTTGATAATATTTTGTTAGTTAAACAGTTATTTAATTCAAGCGGTACTTCATTGAGTTATACTGAATTTTTATGCAACTCTGGATTTCCTGTGACTCTAAAAGAATTTGCTGTTGTTACGGATGCAATTCCCTCTGGCGTTGCATCAATAACAACAGCATGTTGTTGTTCTCGTTGTTTAGAAATACATCCTATTTGGTAGTTGAATTATCCATCCAGTACAGCTGTAAGAAAGATTTGTTTTCCTCCGACTTTTAAAAAAAATAATAGAGGTATTAGAAGTTTGTTTCAAAAGGACATTAACTCTATTCTTATGGCTGTTAGCTTTTGGAATAGTCACTTGGGGAATATAAGGTGGGGGAGTATTTGGGGCTTATTTAATAAATTTTTATTGAGGAATAAAATTAAAGAAATTTCATTTAAAATTATACGTAGATATTACCCAACTAATGTTTATTTGACAAGGTTTAATTCTGATATTGAAACTAACTGTTCTTTTTGTGGTTTATATCCAGAGAATTTATTTCATCTGTTTTGGGATTGTGAATATATTAAAACATTTTGGGTTGATGTTTGTCAATTTATAGATCAATATATTAAAGTGGATTTTACTTTTTGTTTTAAAAATGTCTTATCTGGGTTTACTAATAACACCAAATCTCATAGGGATCATTTCTTTATCATAAATCTTTTATCAATTTACAGAAAATTTTATATCCATAAATGCAAACACAGCAATAAGAAACCTTCATTTATATTTTTACGTCAGACTTTAAACTATACATTAATACTCTGAAAACTTCCCATAAACAGAAAGCTGTAAAGACTGTACAAATCGGTCAACGGTTTGGGTTATCTCTGTAAATGTTTCTGTGTTGTGACTCCTCTTAGACATAGTTCCTTCTGTCCAACAGTATTTAGAGTGGATTTTCTTGTTTATTTGTATATTTAAAGCTAATAGTTATATATTTATTTCTGCTTTTGTGTGATTCCCTGGCTTTATTAGCATATGTTTAGTATTTCTGTTTTTCTTTGTGTTCAATATTTTTTTTTAAAGTTGGGAAAATGAGCAAGAGTATGAGCCGTGTGAGAATAGGACCAATGGGGTGCAATCGTGGAAAGATGCGCATGGAGCGGAAGGAGGTAGCGGAGGTATTTAATGAACACTCTGCTTCAGTATTCACCAGTGAACAGGACCTTAGCAATTGTGGGGATGACTTACGGTGGACAGAAATGTTCGAGTGTATAGTCATTAAGAAAGCGGATGTTCTGGAGCTTTTGAAAGATATTAAGTTAGATAGGTCGGCGGGACCGAATGTAATGTACCCTTGACTACTGAGGGAAGGGAGGGAAGAGATTCAACTTGAAGTGGTGATAGGTAGGACATATAGATAGAAGTAGTTGCACCAGAGGTCACGGCAGCGGAAACTGAGTGACAGTCAGGAAGAAGAGTGCAGCGCACCCCTGTGGCCATCCCCCTGATCAACAGGTATATCACTTTACACACCGGTGGGATGGGGAATAACCTCGCAAAGGAAAGTCACTGCAGTGCACTCCTGTGGCCATGCCCCTGAACAACAAGTATATCACCTTCCACACCGGTGTGATGGGGGACAACCTCGCACAGGAAAGTCACAACAGTGCACCCCTGTGGCCATCCCCCTGAATAACAGGTATATCACTTTACACACTGGTGGGATGGGGGGATGACCTCGCAAAGGAACGTCACAGCAACAGGGTCTCTGGCACTTAGTCTGGCTCTGAGACTGAGAAGGGAAGGGAGGAGACGAGGTGAGCTGTGGTGATACGTGGCTTGTTAGCTCAGGGAACTGACAGGATGTTCTGTAGGTGAGAATGAAATTCCAGGATGGTGTGTTCCCTCCTGCATGCTGGCATCTGGGTCATCTCCGGTCGAGTGCTCAGCATTCCTCAGGAGGGGGGACAGTGAAGTTCGTGGTCCATGTGGGTAACAATGATATGGGCTGGTAGAGTAACGAGGTTCTGCAAAGGGAGTTCAGGGAGTGAGGTGCTAATTTAAAGGGCAGCTCCTCCAGGCCTGTGATCTCAGGACTGTCATCTGTGCCGCGGGCCAGGATAATAGGAAGATTACACAGTTTAACACGTGGCTAAGGAGTTGGTGCAGGAGGGAGCGTATAAGATTTTTGGATCGTTTGAGCTGGTGAGGATTGCTATGTACAGAGGAGTGTGAGTGTGTTGGGGGAGACACATCGTTAATGGAGTGTGAATAGGCAGACAGGGCTCTCTTTCTCTCTCTCTCTCTCACTCACACACACACACACACACACACACACATAGAAACACACACAGATGCAGTGGGATGTGAGGGAGGGGAATGAGAAGGGAAAAGGGGAATGAGGAGGATGGAGTTAGGGCTCCTTCAGTAAGTCCGAGACTGCCTACCCTCCCCCTCTGGAATTGGTCCCATTCCCTACCCCTACTTCTTGCCTTTTCAAAAAGAAAAGGAATTGTTTGATAGCATCTGGTTAACACACTTTGATAATAAATTCATGCTGAACTTCAACATTGAAATTCATTGTTTGTAAAACATGTACTGATGAGAAATGGTCTGAGTGAAGGTCCGAGAGTGGTAAACGAACCGGTGTTCAGCCCCACTGCTCCGTGCCGGACAAGAACCCCTATCGGAGTCTGCCCCATCTGTCTGAGCTTGATACGTCTCACTGTTGTCTCCTCTTTCCGTACCTGTCCCAGTGTCTTTTATTTTCCTTCTCAACCCCATTCCCTGCCTTCTCCCCATGACCTTTGATACCTTTATTAATCAAGCACTGATCAGCCTCTGTTTTAAATACACCCGATGACTTGGCCTCTGAGCTGTGGCAATGAATTTCACAGTTCCTCATCTCTCTAAATGCATGCTCTCTGCTATTGGACATCTTGACGCACAAGGTTAAAAATGGCAGCTATCTACTCTGTCTATACCTGTCGTAATCTGATCAAGCTCCTTTAGGTCACCCTGAGCCTCCTGCACTGCAGATAAAGCAGCCCAAGTTTGTCCGAACTCTCCTTACACAGTAGCTCAAGCCTCTAATCCAGACAACATCCCGGTGAACCTCTTCGTTGCTGCCCTAAACACCAGAGGCATAACGGGCTTTAAGTAGTAAATGGTGGATTGTTGATTAATAAGTGTGTGAAAGGTGACGGGTAGAAAGCAGCAGCAGTATGGAGTTTTAAGGGAAAATCTTATTACCAACAATTAACTCAGAGTGGATCAATCATAAGGGCGTTTATTTTTACTTGTGGCAAGGGAAGACTAGCACTGCACAAGAGCTGGTAATAGCTGTTCTCCAAAAAGGAACACAAGCCAGCAGGTTCACTCCTTCAGACACAAGTTCAAGGACAGGGTGCATTATGTTTGTCTGCTGAATCGGTATATTTGGCATTCTTTCACACAGTGTCACGTGGTCCGTGGATTCCTGATTCCAGTTATTTCTAGGTAGAGGAGAAAATGGCGGTGCGACGCAGCGCGCGCGGCCTCTCCGGAGAATGGATATCTGTTCCGTGTTAAGTGAGGATCCGTGCACAATCCTGATTTGATGGAGACAGGCGTGAGAGCGTGGAGGAACATCTGGAGAAACTTCTGAAATGCCCGCTTCGCTGCCGCTGCTACTGTGCTGTCCGGAATCTCCGGAGCTGAAGGCCTCCGAGACCTCGGCTTTGATTATTTTGGCGGCCGGGACGAGGTTGAGGGCGCTTGCCAGAGGATGGCGCTCGGGAGGCTGTACCGGAGGGGCTGGTTGGAGGCTCGAATTTTTCGGAGGGACTCGGAGTCTGCTGTCGTCGTGTACTTCCGAGGCATTAGTAGTCAGTCCCTGGAACTTTATGGCAGAGAGAGATTCTCCTTTTGCTGCCTGATGTCGAGACTATTGGAGTCGATCGGGACTTGAGACTTTTTTTTAAACCATGCCCATGGTCTGCCTTCATCAAATTATGGTATTGCTTTGCACTGCTGTAACTATATGCTATAATTATGTGGTTTGTCAGTGTGAGTCTTTGGTTTGTCCTTTTTTAATTTTGTGATATCACTCTGGAGGCACATTGTATCATTTCTTAATGCATGTATTCATTTCTAAATGACAATAAACGAGGACTGAGTGTCCTCATAATCTAATCTAATCTAATCTAATCTATTATACACTCGATTGAATGGGGTAAGAAAAACACACTTTTGAATCCTAACAAGTGAAGAGCGCATGTTGTTACATGAAGTACAATAGCATGGGTAAAGCAGTGGCTGATTTGCAGGAATCAAAGAGCAGGAACACAGGGAGAATTTCTGGCTGATGCCGTCAGGGGTTTGTGTTACGATTGTTTCTTTTTACAGTATATGTCAATAATGTGGATGAAGTCACTGATGGCTTTGTGGTCAAGTAGGGAGACTTTAGAAAGATAGAAGGAGGACTACGTAAGTTTGAGGAAGCAGAAAGCCGCAGAAGGACGTATACCGATGAGGAGAATGGACAAAGAAGTGACAGATGAAATATATTGTTGGGAATTGTATGGTCAAAAAAAACCCAACAACAACGGAGGTGTTGAGGGACTTGGAAGTCCGAGTGCAGGATTCTCTAAAGCAGTGGTTCCCAACCTTTTTTTTGTCCATGCCCCACCTAATCACCTCTAAAATCCTGATGCCCCCTATGGTGATATATAATTCTTATTTTTCAAAAAGTGAACTCCTATTCACCTGGAGGAAGCCTAAAAGACCATTAACTTGGTTTAAACAAGCTTCCAAAGAACATGGCATTCATGAAAGAGAAAAATAAAAGAACCAAATGACTGTTAAAGTTCTGAGGAAGAAATTACTAAGAAATTGTAAAAAAAGAACATTGGTATAAATAATAATAATAATAATAATAATAATAATAATAAGAAGAAGAAGAAGAAGAAGAAGAAGAAGAAGAAGAAGAAGAAGAAGAAGAAGAAGAAGAAGAAGAAGAAATAAAACAATGCCGATTCGTTTCTACAGCATACAAAGACAGATACACCGTTTAAAAGAGATGACGCAATGTACACACCTTCACACCACCAAGAACCGAAAGCTACTGCAAAAAGCAGCATTGGCGCGACCTCGTACGAGTTTCTTACGCGTTTGGACTTGTTCATTCGTTCCTTCCTACATCAGTCAATTCATTAATTTAAATATGAAAGCCATTTGATGGTTGTAATGATGGTGATACACTATATATACAGTACATACGCAATTACACATGTACATACGCACAAGTATTTTTATGTATGCATACTGTATATACACATATGTATTAACTCGCACACACACTCATACTCACACAGACTTACTAGAGAAAAATCACTGTTAATAACTGATTCTCGAATTGCCCCCGTTAAAAATCAAATTACCCCCCATTGGGGCGTACGCCCCACGTTGGGAATCAGTGCTCCAAAGCTTTGTTGCAGGTTGATTCAGTCGTGACGATGGCAAACTCGATGTTTTCATTAATTTCAGGAGGACTAGAATATAAAAACAATAATTTAATGTGGAGGCTTTATAAAACACTGCTGAGATTTCACGTCAAGCGTTGTGAACCGTTTCGATCCAGTCAACTCCGAAAGGATGTGCTGAAACAGGAGAATGTTCAAAGGCCATTCACGAAAATGATTCCGGGACTGAATGACTTGTCATATGAAGAGCTGGATGGCAGTGTCAGTGGGGAAAAGGTTGCAATGGATATTTGGTGGTTGTTGGCAGGGTAATTGGATGGGTGAAGACGGGGCAGATGGAAGAGAACGGATGAAAATGTGAGATCATCCATTCTGGGCAGATAAGTGGAAAAGAAGTGCACATTTAACATGTCAGAGTGAAAAGTTCAGAGAGACCTGGGTGTCCTTGTGAACACATCGCTGCGATTTAACATCTGTTATCGATACAGACGACCTCGTGTCCACCAACATTTCACATTGCAGGACGCCTAATGAACGTCTTGAGTACATCCGGGGATGAGCAGCACTGTCAACAGAGGCAGCCGTCAGCCGTTTGTATGACCACACAGACTAATCCCCTCAGCGAATAACTTTCTATGCCTTGCCTATTCAAGCTTCCGTTTGGAAAGGCTCGTAAACACCCTCTGATATCTGGTTTATCCATATCCACTGGCAGCAAATGCCGGATATTATCCACTGAAGGAAAGCACCCTGCAGGAAATCATCTACTCCAGAAGATCTAATTGAAGTTTAAACATAGGGAGAGGGAAATGTTTACGTTCTATGCCTGTCAGACACGCAAATATTTCGGACAGGATGCTCGCCCCTGGAAGCGTAAAGGTTGGGCAGAATTTCCAGTACTGCGCGGTGCTGTTCTATAAGTGGTCTATACTCTATTTGGGGCCTACAACTGCTCAGACCACTCTAAATGCGGTTATGTTTCAGAAAAGCTGTTGCATCGAGAACAGAGAATGCAGTCGAGTGCACATAACCTCTCTGGAGATCTCTGACTTGCATTGAGACATGGGTAATTCTGTCATCACGAAGGGTCTCGGCCCGAAACTCCCACTGTTTTCTTTTTTTCAGCAGATTCTGCCTGGCTGCTGAGTTCCTGCAGCAGTTTCTGTGTGTTGCATTGGATTTACAGCATCTGCATATTCTCTCGTATCGCGTGTGTGGGCGCAATTCTAGGTTTGTGGATCATACAAATGTTGGTGTTACAGTGGATGGTTTAGACAAAATACAGCAGGATATATTCCTTTCTGAGAAGAGCATCACCAGATGGAGTCTAATCAAGACAGGTATCCATCATTGCAACTTAGAGAGCAAAGGATAAGGAATACAACTCTGCCAATGAGACGGCTCTGAAAAGATGGACGGAGAGAGAAACCCAGGGTCCATGTCTGTAGCTTCCTGAAAGTGGCTTCCGACGGGACGGGGTGGTTAGCAATGTATCTGCCAGGACGGGCTGTAGTCCTCAATACACTGAGCTGAGGAAGCAGTCATGCAACTGCTTCATAAATCTCTGTGAGGTTGTTTCAGAAATATTATAACCGGTTCTGGGCGCCCGAGGGCTGTGAGGGTGCAGCAGTGGTTTGATAGGATGCTGCGGGATGAGAGGGGATGTGCTCATTTGTTAAACCGGTTTATTACTGTCACAGGCACTGATGTACACTGAAGGAACTTGACTGTTTTCACTGGAGCAGTGAAGACTGAGGAATGTAACCGATCCGTTTGTAAGATTATGTGAGTCACAGATAGGGTCGCGAACAGCTGACATTTTCCTAGGACAAAGAGGCATAATATCAGAGGGTATGAGATTAAGGTTAGAGGGGTAAAGTAAAAGGACATGTGTGGGGCTCAAATGGAGCCCCAGGGAAAAGAAAATACGCCGCTGCAGCCACTCTGTTGTATTTGTCTTTCCATGCACTGCCTGCTTCATATTCCCGTACCTCTTGTCAGCATTTGGGAGGCCTCTAGTCCAGTCTGATCACAGTCATGACTTACGGCCCATTAAGCCGCTGTCACTTAGCGAAGGAATGAACATCCTCCATCTTTGTCTGACCTTGCTCGTACACAGGGAAGAAGGAATCTTAATCACTGTGTCCCTATTTTTGACCAGTCATGGTTCTTAGCCCTGAGGTGAACACCTAAGGCAGGAGAACCGCTGGACCACACTTAGTCTGGTCTCCACCGTTTGGCCTGTTTAGCATTGAAGCGCGCAAGCCTCCAGAGCCGAGAACATGGTTGTGTTCCTCTTGAAGGATCACAGACATTGTATCCTCCCTATCTCTAAACACCCAGGATGGGACCAACACCTGGGCTGGATCATCCTGATGCGGGTTTCGGACGAAACATTTCCTATTTATGCCTCTCCATAGATACTGCGTGAACCTGCTGAACAGCTCCAACTTTATCCGTCTGTTCCGTTCCGTATTCAAGTGCTCCACCTCACCGTGCCTCATTGTATGAACCATCCAACCTGTTCTCAGCACCGCACAGGAGGCCACGAATGATCCCTGTTGCGCTCCACAAGCTACATCTCTCCAGCTGGATAATTTGTTCCAATTCTCTTCTTTTCGAAAGTAGGATCGGTTTCAATCGATGCTAAAACACAAGCGATTTATTTGGCTGTTTATTATAACCATGTGGAGACTCTCATGTGGAGTCTCGAGATATGCCTTTGTTGTGAACTTGATGTGATGTCGGAGGTTCCACTTTATGAGGCCTCTCCATATATCCTAAAATACACAAAGTGCGAGTGAGATGATCGCTCGTATCGATGAATTGCAGTCCAGCGTCTGTGCTTTTCCTACAATTTCCTACCATTGAAGCGCTGGAGATGTACCCAGTTACAACTGTGCATTACATTGCTGAGTGCGAGCAGGTCTGAGTGCTCACTGCAGATTGCGTTGAGTTATACACAGTCTGTGTGTGTCCCATTCGTGCAGGACTGGCTTTGTACAGCACATTTCCCTAATGGGGAGCACCTGACTAGTTCTACACAGCGTCGTGTGTGTCACTCGGGGGTGGGGGTGGTTGCGGTGGGGAGGTTTAGGTGCTGGGGTGTTGGGGGCGCTGGTAGTAGGGGCTGGCTTCGGGATTATAGCAGAGATATATCTGCAAATTCCGCAGCTTATTGATGCTGTTGAAGTCTGTGTTCCTGCAACACCGTGTTTGCTGTCTGCATGTCCATTTCCTGCTGCGTAGTGTTGGAATTGTACTGGGCCGAGTCTGTGCATCCAAGATCTGGTTTGTGCAGCAGTGCCTTCCTCGTGTTGAAACGGGATAGCGAAGCTCCCTGTCTACACCGGACTGAGTGTGGTCATTTTTGGGCTGCGACTTCACAATGTGGATTGGTTTCTCTATGTCTTATCTGTACAGCGGTGTGTTTGATTTTGTAACTCCACTCTGTGCTATATCACGTCATCAGTCAATGAATATTACATCGCCTCTGTCCCACCATTGTCCTTGCCAGAACGGGACTTCCTTTCAACATTGCTCGACCTTCCCCCTACCGTCTGTGGAATGATATCTGCTGATTCCCACCATCATGCCACATGATTTAAAACTCTCCCAGGCACTGCCAGAGAAACAACGTTATCTTAGGTGTAGCCTGTTGCCATGACATCGGTCTTACCTGCCAGTGAAGGGAGCTCAATGATCCCGACATGTGAAACTACTCCGCTGCACCAACTGCTTCGCTGCAAGTTTAACTGTACTGCCTTCCCAGTTCTTAGCCAGGTTGCACGTGGCACAGGACGTAAGCCTGAAACAACATAATAAAGGGCCTTCCACTGACTGTGCATCATATAGACCTAGTTCATTCTTAAATGTGGATGCTAAAATTCTTTGAAAAATAACGGCTAATCGGCTGGAGAATTTTAAAGCTAAAATTATCTCTCAAGACCAAACCGTTTTTGTAAAAGGCGGTTATTCCTTCTCTAATGTTCGGAGACTGTTAAATGTTATATATTCATCCTTTCCTAACACTCCCCAATGTGTTGACTTTCTCGATGCTGAACAGGCATTTGACAGAGTTTAATGGAAACACTTTTTTAAATGTTTTAGAGAAATTCGGCTTTGGTATTAATTTTAATAAGTGGATCAGAATGATATATAAAACTCTACTGCTACTGTTATTTCTAATAATTGCAGATCTCCCTTTTTTCGGCTTTCTCAGGGTACGAGACAAGAATGGCCATTAAGTCCCTTGTTATTTAATTTGGTGCTGGGAACCTTGGCTATTGCACTTCGTGAAGCTAAAGATATTCATTGAATTTTCATAAATGGGACTATTCATAAGATCTGCCTTTATGCTGACGATCTCTTAGTTTATATTTCGAATCCTGAAGAATCCATTCCTAGTTTATTGAAACTATTAAACGAATTTGGCAAGTTTTCTGGATATAAACTAAACCTTCATAAAAGTGGATTATTTTCCCTAAATGATTCTGCTTCTATATATGATCACATTCCTTTTAGAGTTACGGACTCATTTAAATATTTAGGTATTAATATTACTAAAAATCATAAAGACATTTATTAAGCTAATTTGATTCCTTTAGTGGATTTTATGAAGCAATTACTTTGTAGATGGTATCCACTTACACTTTCATTAGCCGGCCGAATTCATGCAGTTAAAATGAAGAGTTTACCAAAAATTTTATAGGTATTTCAAAATATCCCTGTTTTTTAACTAAGAATTTTTTTTGATCAAGTTGACTCTGTTATTTCATCTTTTGTTTGGAATAATACAAGACCAAGAATATCATTTACAAAAATTAAAAAAGGATGGAGCTCCGAATTTAAGAATGTATTATTGGGCTGTTAATAGACGTTATATGTGTTTTTGTTTATATTGGGCTGATAAATTGAACGGCCACCTTGGGCTGATTTGGAATTGAATGCTGTGAAACACCTTTACGTAACCTCTTTACCAGGAGCTTCTCTACCTGTACAACTGTCCAAAACTACTAATTTAAATTTATACCCTGTGATTAAGCAGTCATTACGAATTTGATTCCAGTTTCGTATTTGTTTTTAACCTTAAAAAGATTAAAGTTTGTGGTTTAAGTTATCGAAATTATTTATTTAAACCTTCATTAAGTGATCCTACCTTTCTTCTTTGGAGGAATAAAGGAGTTTATTTCTTTATTGGTCTGTTCATGACTTTTTGTCGATGTAATTATATACTAAGCTCATTATAATGTAAGGCAATAAAATAAACTATTTTAAAGAAACTTAATTACGACATATCATCTGATTTTAAAGCCAACCTCTCCATTACCTGTGACGTCTCCGTAAGATGCCAGCCTATTCGGGCCAACACTTCATAACCTCGCCTTCCGGGACTGGAATCCGGCCCGTTGTTCACTACTTAACAAAGCCGCTAGATGGCGGTCTGCTGGCAGGCTCTGGCTTTCTTTGTGATGTTTAACTTCTGCATGCAAAACGAACGACATCTAAATTGTGCATTATGATGTAGAATCAGATTGAACGGGACACACGCATCGCATCTCGTTCAGCACAAGTGGACCTGTTATCCTCACTACAGCCCGTTCGACTATTACTCATGCAACACAAATGAAGTTACACTGATCATTCTGCAGCAAATAATAATATTTAATTGTAATTATATATGACTTATTGCAGTTAATTACATCACTCGGCTATCTAATCTTTCCAGCTGATGACGTCCTTTATGCAGTGTGGTGCCCAGAACGGCGCGGTGATACATGTGCGCCCTACTAGGCTCTAGGCCTCATATGGAGCCAGTGATCATTAATGGAGAATGTGTGGAGCAGGTTAAGACCTACAAGTATCTGGGAGTACAGTTAGACGAGAAGCTAGACTGGACTGCCAACACAGATGCCTTGTGCAGGAAGGCACAGAGTCGACTGTACTTCCTAAGAAGGTTGGCGTCATTCAATGTCTGTAGTGAGATGCGTTGTGGAGAGCGCCCTCTTCTTTGTGGTGGCGTGTTGGGGAGGAAGCATTAAGAAGAGGGACGCCTCACGTCTTAATAAGCTGGTAAGGAAGGCGGGCTCTGTCGTGGGCAAAGTACTGGAGAGTTTAACATCGGTAGCTGAGCGAAGGGCGCTGAGTAGGCTACGGTCAATTATGGAAAACCCTGAACATCCTCTACATAGCACCATCCAGAGACAGAGAAGCAGTTTCAGCGACAGGTTACTATCGATGCAATGCTCCTCAGACAGGATGAAGAGGTCAATACTCCCCAATGCCATTAGGCTTTACAAATCTACCGCCAGGACTTAAGAACTTTTTAAAGCTATTATTAATGCTTTTTGAGATAGTGATTTAGATGCATATCATATTTTTTACTGAGTTAAGTATTGTATGTAATTAGTTTTGCTACAACAAGTGTATGGGACATTGGAAACAAGTTGAATTTCCCCATGGGGATGAATAAAGTATCTATCTATCTATCTATCTATCTATCTATCTATCTATCTATCTATCTATCTATCTAGTCATTTTATTGTCATTTCGACCAGAACTGCTGGTACAGTACACAGTAAAAACGACACAACGTTTTTCAGGACCATGGTGGTACAAGAAACAGTACAAAAATTACACTGAACAACGTAAATAAAACATAGTAAAAAAAATCTATACTTGACTGCAGACCTACCCAGGACTGCATAAAGTGCACAAAACAGTGCAGACATTACAATAAATAATAAGCAAGACAATAGGCACAGTAGAGAGTAGTACGTTGGTGTCAGACCAGGCTCTGTGTACTGAGGAATCTGATGGTATTTAATACATTTATATTTAAGTATACATTTAAATGCATACTTAATACATTTTCAGCTACTGAAGGCTTTTCCGACTCCCCCAAAGCCTCCATGATGAGGGCAAACTTGCCGCGCTCACCCTTCACCACCTGGTCTACACGGCACAGAACAGAGGAACGTCTGTTAGCACAGAGTTGAGGTGGGATTTCTGTTGCCTGCGAGTGGTGAATCTGTGTCCAGACGTTTTCCTGTCGGGAAAGTTTCTGCAGGTGCTCAGATTTGTTCGACTCTGTAAAGTCACTGGATATTCAGGAACGCAATCAGAATTCTCATTCAAAATTTAGCCGGATGAGGTTGTCGCCAGAGGCGTTGGAGGCAGTGGAAAGACAAGACAGGCTACAAAGCTGGGCTCTCCTAGGAAGGCTCACCGCACATTTCACCCACATTGAACACGCTTCGTCTTACTGGTTCACCTGTTTCTAACAATTTAGAATTGATCGATAACTAAAGGAGACAGCGTTTGCTGTTCTTTTTGTCTCTCTCTTTTAACAGTGAAACAGAACTGCACCGACCCTCGTCACTGAAAATGCTTCACGGTGACATCAAAGGAAGGTCTTTTTAATTTTCCTCGACGAACTAAAGATAGTGGACAATGAGACAATCACTAATAATATTTGACACTTTGTGTTTGATCATTGGATTGTGTCTAATGATCCCAACGGGAACAGTGACTTATTTTAACCTTGTTTTCCACTGATGTATAAGAACTCCTCAAACTAGTGCATGCTGGCAGTTGGGACAATTTGTACAACTGATCACTGTTTGAGTTAGAAAATGGGATATTCCACAATTTATAATATCGTCAGAATTTACTGCCCGGTGTTTGCCGCACTCGCTGTTCCAGGTAATGCCATGTCTTTATATCGCGCTCGGGGAATCGTAGATTAATAGTATTTAAGGTGCATATGCTGTCCAGTGCACTTTCCTTTGTTCCTGAACGATGAAAATAAATCTTCACAGTTATGTTCGATTCTAAATATAATTCGCCTAAATTTACTGGTTTGATTTCATACGGGGATATAATTGAGGTGTTTAATACAATTATATAAATTAATGTAATATCGATTAAGCATACATTATACGTTGTAGTACTGTTAAAACAACTTCATGCCGGAAAAGTTGAAATATGCTTACAAAATGTGCAGACAGGTAAATACCATATTCACAATGCTGGTGGAGTTCAGTAGGTCAGAGTGCGTCCAGGGAAAGGAATAACTTTTCGACGTTTCGCGTCGAAGCCCTTCAGATGGACTTCCCCAGGGCAGTCCGCAAAGTTACTCCTTCACGCAGCCTCATGACAGTGACAACAGTGACTCTTCAGGCTCTGCCAGCGTTGAGACCGCACTGTGCCGTGATATCTCTCTCTCTCTGACTTCGGGCAGCCCCGGCACAATTATGCTCATAATAAACTGAAAGTTTACTGTAGGGAGAAAGAGATTCGATGTGTCGTAAGTATTTATTATACAGAAAGTTTCGTCAGCTGGTCCCTCTCCCTCCATGTAAAATGGATACTTCACCTACTGTCATCACAAACTGAGGGAATTAAAACAAAATACCTTCTCTATGTAGATCACATTTCTGGTGCAATATCATATAAAGGTTGTGTAGTGTTACTCAGTGAAGGAAATCAACGGTAATATCGTTTTACGTCGCTTTTTAATTGCAATTGAATTACTTAAAAATGTGTCCAACCTTCCGACGTACCTCCATCCTGAATATTTCAGATAACCTGTCTTCATATCTATTGTTTGATGTTCAATCAACAACCATGACACTTTCTCCGGGTTTTCCCCCGATACCGGAGAAGACACAGTCATACAAATAAAATATTTGTTCTAAGAGTAGTGAATTATTTCCCCATGTTTCCACAAACAAGAATGCCTTTGTCCTAAGACCAGGGGCTGCGGCCATTACTTAGATACTGTAGGGAGCCACAGTGATAAAAGTGACAGTAGTGTTGATTGGATATTCTACAGTCAGAGGAACAGAGAGGAGTTTCTGTGGGCGTGATAAATCCAACCCGACAGTTGTCTTCCTGGTGCCAGGATCACGGAAGTCCCGGATCTATTCCGTGGTATTCTGAAGAGCGAGGGTGAGCATCCGGAAGTCTAGGTACATTTTGGAACCAGTGACACAGGTGGTCAAGTTGAGGAGGAACTGAAGAGAGAGGTTAGGAAGCTAGCTAAAAGGTTGAGAAACAGGACATCCACCGTAGTAATTTCTGATTTGCTGTCTGTGTCACGTACCAGTGTGAATACGAATCAGGTGATTTGGCAGGTGAATGCGTAGACCAGGAAATGGTAGAGGGGCTGAGGTTCAGATTCATGGATTTTTGGGATTTGTGCTGGGGAAGACACGACCTGAGCCCGAATGGGAGCCTATATCCTTACGGGCAGTCTAGCTGTTGTTTGGTTGATTTTTATTCGGTGGCAGACGAATGGAAACCGGAGTGAAGAAGCAATTGGTTTACAAACAGAGGTAATGAGTAGTGAGACTCCAAACAAGTGTAGTATAATAGTAGGACGAAGCTGCAGTCAGCCAGATCTATTGAAGGTTTTACACTCGAAAGCGCGCTGTATACAGGATCAAGTAGATTAACTTGTATCACGTTTACTGACTGAAATGTATGATGATGCAGGCATCACTGATTCATGATTCGTGGCTAAAAGAAGATCAACGCTGGAAGATCGGAAGGCAAGGGCGCGGGATTCTTCTGTTGTTAAAAATTAAATCAAATCTTCAGAAATAATTAACAAACATTTGGATGGTGCTGAGTTACAATGGGAAGAGCAAAGGAATATCAAGTGTAAAACCACACACACACACACACACACACACACACACACACACACACACACACACACACACACACACACACACACACACACACACACACACACACACACACACACACACACACACACACATCTTCTTGGAAAAAATTATAGTCGAGACTTCGGGCCCGAACACTTCATCAGTACTGGAGAGATAAAGATCAGGAGTCAAGGTATGAATGTGCTGGGCAGCAGTGGACGAACACGAGTTGAAAGGTGAAACTAGGAGGGTTGAGGGGTGAAGTAAACATCTGGGTAGTAAATTCTTGAAATTGAAAACGTGCTGGAGAAGTGGAAATGTAATAAGAATGGTTGTCTTCCTGGTGCCAGGATCACGGAAGTCCCGGATCTGTTCCGAGGTATTCTGAAGGGCGAGGGTGATCATCCGGAAGTCCAGGTACATTTTAGCACCAGTGACACAGGTGGTCAAGTTGAGGAGGAACTGAAGAGAGAGGTTAGGAAGCTAGCTAAAAGGCTGAGAAACAGGACTGCCAGTGCAGTAATCTCTGATTTGCTGTCTGTGTCACGTACCAGTGTGAATACGAATCTGGTGATTTGGCAGGTGTATGCGTGGACGAGGAACTGGTGGAGGGGCGGAGGCTCAGATTCATGGATTTTTGGGATTTCTACTGGGGAAGGCACGACCTGAGCCCGAATGGGAGCCAATATCCTTACGGGCAGGCGAGCTGCAGCTGTCTGGTTGATTTTTATTCGATGGCAGGCGAATGGAAACCAGAGTGATGGTGTTGAAGAAGAAGCAATTGGTTTACGAACAGAGGTAATGAGTAGTGAGATTCCAAGCAGTTTGTAATGAGTACTGAGACTCCAAGCAAGTGAAGTATAATAGTAGGACGAAGCTGCAGTCAGCCAGATCCATTGAAACGTAAAAGGTGGACAAAACCGAGCACAGCGAAGGCAGGACTGAAGGTTTTACACCCGAAAGCGCGCTGTGTACGGGATCAAGTAGATTAACTTGTATCACGTTTACTGACTGAAATGTATGATGATGCAGGCATCACTGATTCATGACTAAAAGAAGATTAACGCCAGCAGATCGGAAGGCAAGGGAGCGGGATTCTTCTGTTGTTAAAAATGAAATCAAATCTTCAGAAATAATTAACAAACATTTGGATGGTGCTGAGTTACAATGGGGAGAGCAAAGGAATATCAAGTGTAAAACCACACACACACACACACACACACACACACACACACACACACACACACACACACACACACACACACACACACGCACACACACACGCACACACCCACACACACACGCACGCACGCACACACACACATACACACACACACACACACACACACACACACACATCTTCTTGGAAAAAGATTACAGTCGACACTTCGGGCCCGAACTCTTCATCAGTACTGGAGAGATAAAGATCAGGAGTGAAGGTATGAATGGGGCGGGCAGGAGTGGAGGAACGCGAGGTGAAAGGTGAAGCTAGCAGGGTGCAGGGGTGAGGTAATCAGCTGGGTAGTCAATTCGTGATATTGAAAACATACTGGAGAAGTGGGAATGTAATAAGAAAGGACACATTGCCATGGACGAAAGAAAAATGGAGAGGATCATCAGAGAGAGGTGATGGGCAAGTGAGGAGATAAGCTAAGGGAAGAAAATGGGAATGGGAAATCGTGAAGTATAAGAGGCAGCATTACCAGAATTTGCAGAAATCGATGTTCATGGCATCAGGTTGGAGGCTGTCCAGCCGGAATATAAGGTATTGCTCCTCCAACTTGAGTACGGGCTTCTCAGTAGAGGAGGGCATGGACTAACATGACGGAATATGAACGGGAAGTGGAATTAAAATGGGTGACTACTGAGAGATGCCGCCTTTTTATGCGGATCGACCATAGGATCTATGCAAAGCGATCTCTCAATTTATGTCGGGTCTCAACGATATAGTAGAGGCCATACCGGGTGCGCACGATATAACTGATGACCCAACCCACTCACAAAAGTGTCGCCTCGCTTTGAAGGACAGTTTGTGACAATGAATGCTGGTGTGGGAGGAGGTTTGTGGACAGGTATACCACTTGTTCCACTTGAAAGGAAAAGTGCCAGGAGGAAAATCAGTGGGGATGGACAAATGGGCAAGGGAGTTGCGTAGGAAGAATTTCTAGAATGCCTACGAGATGGCTTTTTACAGCAGCTCGTGTTTAAGCCCAGTAGAGAATTAGCTATTATGGATTTATTGTTATGTAATGGAAGAGAATTGGTTAGACAGCTTAAGTTAAAAGTACCTTCAGCTGAAAGAGATTGTAATAACAAGCAGAAGTGCAAGACAGATGTATCCGTATTACAGTGGATAAAGGGACTTGCAGAGGCTTGAGTGAGGTGTTTGTTAGAATTGATTGTAAAAATAACACTGGCAGAGACGACAGTATAGCAGCAACAGCTGGAATTTCTGGAAGCATTTCGGAAGGGACAAGATATATACATCCAAAAGAGGAAGAATCATTCTAAAGGCAAGATGACACCGCCGTGGCCAACTAGGGAATTCAAAGCCAACATTACAGCAGAGCAAAAATTAGCAAAAATCATGGGAAGTTAGAGGATATGGAAACTTTAAAAAGGCAAGAGAAGGAAACTACAAAGTTGACTGAGAAGGTAAAGATGGAATGCAAAAGTAAACTGGCCAATAATATTAAAAAGCTTCTCCCGGTTCATAAAGAAGTTGAAAAGAGAGGCAAAAGTGGATATCGGTCCGCTGAAAACCCATGCTGGAGATTTATTAATGGGGGGAAAGGAATTTGTAGATTAACTGGAAAAGAATTCCGCCTCGGTCTTCATTGTATGCTGGAAGTTCCAGAGTGTCAGGGGTCATGGAATTTCTGAAGTTACCATTAATAGGGAGAAGGTCTTGAACAACTGAAAGACCTGAAGGTAGACAGGTCACGTAGACAAGACGGTGTACACCGCCATGTTCGAAAAAGGTGGATAAATAAATTGTGGGGTGTTAGTAATTATGTGTCAAGAGTCACTAGGTTCTGGAATGGTTCCTGACGACTGGAATATTGCAAATGTCATTCGACTCTTAAAGAAGGGAAAGAGGCAGAATAAGATAAATCCTAGGCCAGTTAGTCTGAGCACAGGGGTTGAGAAACTGGTGAAGACAATTGTTCAGGATGTGGTTTCAGGTTTCTTGGAGGCGGGAGATAAAATAGGCGATGGTGTCCTCTAGAGAAAATCTTGCCTGACAAATCTGTTGTAATTCTTTGAAGAAATAAAAAAGCACAATAGAAAAAGAAGAACCGATTGGTGCGTACTTAGATGTTCAGAAAAACTTTCACAGGGTGCTACACATGTGTCTGTTTAACAAGCTACGAGCCCATGGTATTATATGGAATCCTCTAGCATTGATAAAACAGCGGTTGATGGGCAGGAGGTAAAGAGTGGGAATATAGGGATTCCTTTCTGGTTGACTGCCGGTGATTAGTGTTATTCAAAAGGGACTGTGTTGAATCAGATTGATTTAATGTTATATTTAAATAAACAGGTTGATGGAATTCATGGCTTTGTTGTAAAGATTGCTGACAATATGAAGACAGATTGAGAGGCAGGTAGTGTTGATAAAGTAGAGAGGCCACAGAAAGACTGAGATAGATTTAGAGAATAAACAAAGGCGCGGCAGATGGAATTTGGTGTCGGGAAGTGTATCGTCACGCATTGTGGTAGAAGACATGAAAGAGTTGGCTATGTTCTAAATGGAGAGGAACTACAAAAGTATGAGGTGCACAAATAAAATGATTCTAGGATGAACCGCTTATCATATGAAGAAAGTTTGTTGGGACACCTTGCATTAGAAATCGGACGAGTGAGCGGTGACCTACTTGAAACCTATCAACGCATGAATGGCATTGATAGAGTGGATTAGGAGCGGATGTTTCACATGGTCGGGGAGACTGTGACAGGAGGAAACGGCCTCAGAACAGAGAGAAGCCCATTCAGAATGGAGATGAGGGTGTGGCGTATCCTTTACCCAGAAAATGGTAAATTTGTTGCCGTCGTTTTCAGGGGCTGTTGTGGATGCCACGTCTTGATGTCTATTTAAGGCAGAGGTTGGTTGGTGAGAACATAAAGGGATACGGGGGTGACAAGAGATTGGCACAGAGAGGGAAGATGTATCAGCCATGATCAAATGTCCGTGGAGACTCGATGGGCCAAATGACCAAATTATGCTTCTTTGTCTCATGGTCTAATGTGTATTACAATAACTGTCTCATTCGTTAGGTGATTCAGTTTATTTTATTTTTCAATGTCAATACAACTATATAAGCAACAATTTATTGAATCCCTGAACTTAATGTCCGGCTATTGTTTCTAAATTAATATTGATGTTTCTGTGAGCATGTTGATTTCCCACGAACGTTTCGGTGATTAAGTATGCCTCGGCAGCGCTTACAGTAAAACTCTCATGATTTACCAGTTTGTAATTTTGTAGTTTCTCTCTGCCTGATTAAATTCAGCAGGCCTAGCTGGTATCTCCGTTCTTCTGGACGGAGCGCACAAAGTGTAACGTCTGACTTTAACGTTCATGGTTTGTCTCCCTGTGACCAGCGAGTCCTGAGATCTGTTTCACATCTTCTGAGATCAGAAGGCTGTGCCAACGGCCTGCAAATATCTCCTGGTTTACAGTGAAATGCATTCATGACATTTAAAAAAATATGTTTTTATTTCATATGAAATCTAATTAAATATCCCTTTTAAGGAAGTTTAATTACGTTAAAAAGCTCTCTCCACTACCTCTGCCCTTCTCCGCAAGACAACATCCAATTCGGGACAGTGTTTTATAACCTCGCCTTACAGGAGAGGAAAACGGCCCTTAGTTCACTCCTGAACAGAGCCAACTGTAGGCGCTCTGCTGTCAACTCCTGACTTTCCTTTTGATGGTTAATGTGTGGATGTGAAACTGTAGAAATCAAAATTGTGCATTAAAACTCAGAATCAGCCTGATCGGGCCAACCATACCGCATCTTGGTCAGCGCAGGGGGACTGTTACCCTTGCAGAGACTCGAGACAATGATCCAATCCATTACTACTCACACAACGCAAATCAAGTCATACCGATCACTCTGCGGTACCTGATAGTAATTGTTTTTTTTTTAATATAACTTTTGCAGTTAATTTAACGGCGATTGTGATCTTGCTCCGGGGGAAATGCGGTCTGTCCAAATGCATCACTCTCTACCTTGTGGCCATGGCGGCAGCCGATCTGATGGTGGTGATCGTTGTTCTTATATTAGAGAGGATAAACTATATCTATTTGTTTGCTCATTTCTTGGTCGTAACGCCGGTGTGTTCTGTGCTACTTGTCGTGAGTCTCGCAACCAGGGACTGCTCCGTTTGGCTGACGGTAGCTTTCACTTTCGATCGGTGCGTCGCCATTTGCTGTGAGAAGCTGCGGAACCGATATTGCACCGAGAGAACAGCGGCTGTGGTGGTAGTAACAGTGAGTGCGGCGTGTTGTGCCCAGGCCGTTCCATTTTACTTTGCAGTGGATCGATGGCGTTGTGTCCCCGTGGCTGAATACTTCACCTCACCCCTGTGGAAAGCCTACCAGATCTTTCACGGCATCACAACACCGTCACTGCCGATCTGTTTAATTTTATTATTCAATGTTACCACCGTCCACCGGGTGACAGCGACAAATACAGTTCGCCAGGTACTTCGGAAAAGCAGCGGAAATCGTCATGATCCAGAGGTGGAGAACCGGAGTAAGTCAATGATACTGTTGTTCGCTCTTTCTGCAAATTTCATATTACTTTGGATGCCCTATCTCGTACATTCGATGAACTGGCAAGTGGAAAACTATTCCTACACAGACAGATATTTCAGCAAACCGACCTATATCCTGCAGCAATGCGGGTTCATGCTGTCTTTCCTCAGCATGTGCACCAACACTTGTATCTATGGACTGTCACAGAGAAAATTCAGGGACGAGCTGAAATATGCAGTGAAGTACCTGTTCGCAGCAACGGGAGAAATCTGTAAATAAAAGCGAACGGAATTATTTCCTCCTGCAGCATCAAAATGTTTATTTGGTGTAGTATTTGAATTGAGCAACATGTGACCGCTATTTGGGAATATAAACATGGAAAAATAGAAAACCTACAGCACAATGCAGGCCCTTCGGTCAACTGAGTTGTGCCGAAATGTCCCGACCTGAGAAATTACTCGGTTTACCCATAGCCCTCTATTATTCTACGCTCCATGGACATATCCAGGAGTCTTTTAAAATACCCTATCGTATCCGCCTCCATCATCGTGACCGGCAGCTCATTCCACGAACTCACCACTCTCTGCGTAAAAAACAACCCTGCCATTTCCTCTGTACCTTTTCCCCAGCGCCTTAAACCTGTGTCCTCTTGTGGCAACCATTTCAGCCCTGGGAAAAAGCCTCTGACCACCCACACGATGAATGCCCCTCATCATCTTCTTCACAACTCTGTACAACTGAAAAATGAACTGAAAATTATTATTGCGTTCACGGAAGAATTATGCCTCGTGTATCATGCATTTGCCGTCCACTCTCTTTGATTCCGTAGTATCTAATATATAAAAAGGGATTAATCTGATTATTTATCCATAAATGTTGCAATCCTCCACCGGGATTCAGGTGTTGCTGAATGAACTGCTGCTGTATTCCTCAGATCATCACAGCCCGGCCAGTTCGTGACGGATGGATCTTCAGACCATAAGACACAGGAGCACAATTAGTCCATTTGACCCATCGAGTCTGCTCCACCATTCAGTCATGATTGAATCGTTGTTCCCTTCCTTACTCCCACTCCCCGGCATTTTCCCCGTTACGTAGCACATAAAACACAGAAATGAACAGTACATTACATGCCATTCGGCCCACAACGTTGTGCGGACCATGAACCCTACCCAGAGTTTCCCTAGCGCACAGCCCTCTATTTTCCTCAGCTCCATGTACCTGTCTAAGTTGCTCTTAAAAGACCCCATTGTAACCTTTGATGTCGTTTCCAATCATTCTTCGCCTTGAATACTCCCAACGACCTGGCCTTCACAGCTGCCTGTGGTAACAAATTCTACAAATGCACCACTCACAGGCGAAAGGAAGTGCTCCGCAGCTCTGTATAAATCTGACGGTCTCTATCCGGAGGCGTCTTGTCCAAAACTCCCAACCCATCGAAAATACCCTTTCAACATTCTAAAGATTTCAGCTCATGCTTTTACGTTGGAGTGGGTATAAACCCTGAGCCATCAAACATTCCCCTTTCGTTCCTGGAATGATCATTAGCGAACATCCTGTGAAATGTCTCCAACGCCAGTGTATCATTTCTCAGATAAGGAGCACAAAACCGTTCACAATACTCAAGGTGATGCCGACGCAGTGATTTAAAACGCTTCAGAATCACATCCCTGCTTTGATATTCCAAACCTCTTGAAATGAATACTAATATTGCACTGGCGTGCGTATCACCAACTCAACCTGAAAGTTCACCTTTATGGCGTTCGATACAAGAATTCCCAAGTCCCTTTGCATCTCAATACTTATTGAATTTCGTCCAAGTTTAGAAAATAGTCTGTAGGTTTATTGCTTCCACCAGATTGCTTGACCATGCATTTTCCAAAATTGTGTTTCACTTGTCACTTCCTTGCTGATTTTCCTTATCTGTCCTTCCACAGCCTACCTGTTTCCTCAACACAGACCGCCCCTTTACTAACCCTGTTTCACATGGAATCCTGGCAACAAAGCCAGCTATTCCATCATCTAAATCATTGATATACAGCATCAAAAGAAGCCGTCCCAACAGCGAACCCTGTAGAGCACCAATGGTCTCCGGCAGCCCACCAGGAAAGGATGCTTTCATTCCCACTGGCTGCCTCCGAGCAGTCAGCCAATGCTCTAATGATGATCGTAAAGTACTTGTAATACTCTGGCGCCCTGTCAAGGGCCTGCTGGAAATCCAAATATACTCAGTCATCTGCATCCTCTTTATCTACCCGACTTGTAATCCCCTCAGAGAATCCTATCAGGTTCGTCCGAAAACATTTTCCCTTAAGCGCACCATGCTGACTTTGTCATGTCTTGTCCTGAGTCACCAAGTACTACATAACTTTATCCTCAAAAATTAACTTCAACATCTTTCCGACCACCGAGATCAGCTAACTGCTCCATAATTTCCTTTCTGCTGTTTTCCTGCTTTCTAAAAGTCCTTAGTGACTTTTGCAATTTTCCAGTCCTCTGTCCTCCAGTGAAGACTGATGCAATATATTCGTTTAGTTAATCGGCCATCTCCGTGTTCCTCGTTATAATTTCTACCACCTCATTTTCTACTGTCCTATATCCACTCTCATATCTCTTTTATTCTGATATACTTGGAAAATATTTTTTTCTATCCGACTTGATATTGTTTGCTCACTTGCTTTCATTTTTCATCTCTTACCTCCTAATTGATTCTATTTGTTGTTAGGTTTCAAAAATCTTCCTAACCCTCTAAATTCACGCTATTTTTTTGTCGTATGCCCTTTCGTTTGCTTTATTCATTAGCTTTAACTTCCTCTGTCAGCCACGGCTGTACTATTTTGAGGACAGTATTAACTACCCTTTTTGATTCTGTAGTCCTAATGCATCGATACTCACCGTGCTAGCTGCTGCTTTGTCCTGTCAACTGCCTGTCCTTCCCGACAGTCTGACTGCACTCTGTCTTTGCTTTTCAACATGCGTCCTATTCAGAGTCCATTCATTATGGTTTCCACGCTCCTACAGAATTAGATGGAATGTCACCAACAAGATGAGTAAACATCGAGAACAGTGGACCGCGTCTGGTTCAGGTGCATGCTGTCTCTTTTGTGGAGGTCATGCAATCCCCAGAATATATCGCAATGATTCAACAAACTGAAGCCCCTCTAACTGTACCATCTTCTCAGATCTACACCATATTTTTCTGCCACATCATCCTGATTCTACCCTCACTGGCGCATGCCAGAGGTAGAAATCCAGAAAACATTCACCTAGAGCTTCTGCTTTCAGTTTCTCTGCTTCGCTCTCTAAATTTTATCTTCAGTCTATGTTTGTTTTCCCTTCCTATGCCATTGGCACCAATGTGTGCCGAGACAACTGACTGTCCACTCTGCCTCTCCAAATTGTGGTGGGCGCAATCCGTGTTACCCCTGATCTAGCACATGGGAGTCACTATCCGTGTGCACTTTTCACGTTCACAGAATCTCCTGACTGTTCACTTGACTGTTGACCATACCCCACCCCCAGCACTACCAGCTCCCTCTTCCCCCGTTTTTCCCTTCTTCACCACGGACTCATGCTTAGTGCCAGTAACCTAGTCTCCGCTTCATTTCCCTGGGAGGTCATCGGCCACTGGGGTATCCAAAAGGGTACAAGTATTATTCAGGGGAATGGCCACAGGGGTGCTCTGCGCTAACTCCCTATTCACCTTCTCATTCCTTCTGCTAACAGTCACCCAGCAAGCCACCTCCTGCAACTGAGACGCGACTACTTCCTTGTAACACCGATCAGTGATCTCCTCACCGTTCCGTAAGAGCGGAAGGTCATCCAGCTGCTGCTCCACATCCCTGACTGGGTCTTTAAGGAGCTGCGCCTGGACGCGCTTCAGGCTGAAGTAGTTCCATGGGAAAATCTGTGTCTCCCAGTGCTCCAACATCCAGCATGACGAACATTCAGCGTCTATCTAGACTACTCTAAGAATCGCTGACACAGTAAAAAGAGATAAGTTTCACAGAAACCTATCCGGGTGACGTCCCCAGAGCAGACATCACTTCTGATCCGAAGCCTCCTTTGAGACAAAGCCTGACACTACTTCAGAGAATTCCAACAGATTTGTCAGGTAGCATTTCCGCCTCAGAAATTCTGACCTTGCAGAATTGTAACGTGTGCCCCAAGCACCCCGAAACCTTATCCTTAGTGATCGGCTCCGACGTCTTCCAACCGTTCAAGACAGGCAAGCTGACCGATAATTCCCTTTGTGATGCCCCCATTCCTTCCTAAAGAGTGCAGTGACATTTGCAATGTTCCAGTCCTCAGCATCCATTCCAGTCTCTCTAGGTTCTTGAAAGATCATTGCTGATGCCTCCACAATCTCTTCAGTTATCTCTTTTCAGAACTCTGCAGTGTCGTCTCTCTGGACCAGGTGACTTAATTACCTTCACGCTTTTCAGTTTCTGAACATCTTCACCTCAATAATACCACCTACAGTCACTTCTGCCTCCTGACAGTCTTGCGTTACTGGTGTCTTCCACAGAACGATCTTTCTGTAACCTCGTTGATGATATTGGTTAGCCTGCTTTCATATTTAATCTTTTCTGTCCTTAAAAACTTCCCAGTGTTCTACATTCCCACCAAATATTTGCTATATTATGTACCCTCTCTTTTGCGTTTAATCTGTCTTAGACTTCTCTCGTCAGCCACGGTTGCCTGATCCTCTCGTTAGGATACCTATTTTTTATATTCGGGATGCACCTTCCGTTCGCTTTCCGAATCTCACCCAGAAAAAAACAGACATTGATGCAAAACACCGTCATACTTTGCAGTGTCTCTTCCCAATCTATTCTGACGAATTCCTCGCTGATACTAATCCAGAATTACCCTTTCCTTGTAGGCTCAACCACACGCTGCTTCAAAGGCCATATCGTATGCGTTCTAAAACAATGCCTCCTGGGAATCAGCACTAACGGAACTTTTCAACCTCCCTGCATATTGAAATCCTCGGTGAGTTGTCCAGTTGAAACATTGCCCTTTTACATATTTTAGATCTCTTGTTGTAATTTGTTGTCCACTTCCTGGCTGCTGTTTCAATATCCGTATATAACTCCCATCAACGTAATCTTACACTTGTATTTTTTAACTCTATCCATATGGATTTTATATCTGCCGATCCTATTACACTTTATAAGGATTTGACTTGAACAAACTACTAGCTCTATTCGCAGATCTATCTAATGTTTTCGATACAATGCATATCCTTGGATGCCCTGCTCTGACCTCTGTCCCTTTTTTCGGCCATGACTCAGAATGTCCACTGTCTCATACCTGCCAATCTCTAGCTGCGCCACAAGATCACCGACCTTATTCCGTGCACTGTGGCCATTCACATATCACACCTTCAGTCACAGATTCATCATCTTCAGTGATGTAGGGTCCCTTTCCAGTTTAAGATATCCCACTAACAGCCATTTCCAAAGGTTCAAAGATTCATTGATTTTCAAAGTCTGTCGCCAGATACAACTCCGGATAGCAACGAAACAAAGAAAGAGCATGAGAGCCGTTCACAGAGAAACGTCAAACGCACACTCCTGGACAGAAAAGGAACGGCATCCTGATCATCAACCCCAACCACCCCGGGACAAAACAAAGCAAGAACATCGCCCCCCACCCCCGGAAACATATCTAACAGAACACAACACAACAGCAACCCCAAACACCCCGGGACAAAACAAAGCAAGAACATCGACCCTCATCCCCGCAAACATATCTAACAGAACACAACACAACAGCAACACCAAACACCCCGGGACAAAACAAAGCAAGAACATCGACCCTCATCCCCGCAAACATATCTAACAGAACACAACAGAACATCAATCCCAACCACCCCGGGACAAAACAAAGCAAGAACATCGTCCCCCCACCCCCCGGAAACATATCTAACAGAACACAACAGGACATTATTTATGGTGCCTTTAACACCATCCAGCCCAAGATCTTAAGGCACAAACTAACGGAGATGGGAGTAGACTCTCACATGGTGGATTGGATAGTGGACTACTTGACAGATAGACCTCAGTATGTGCGGTTGGGAGACTGTAGGTCTGACACGGTGGTCAGCAGCACAGGAGCGCCGCAGGGAACCGTACTCTCTCCGGTCCTGTTCACCCTGTACACATCAGACTTCCAATATAACTCGGAGTCCTGCCAAGTGCAGAAGTTCGCTGAAGACACGGCCATAGTGGGGTGTGTAAGGAATGGACAGGAGCAGGAGTATAGGAAACTGATACAGGACTTTGTGATATGGTGCAACTCAAACTACCTGCGTCTCAATATCACCAAGACCAAGGAGATGGTGGTGGACTTTAGGAGATCTAGGCCTCATATGGAGCCAGTGATCATTAATGGAGAATGTGTGGAGCAGGTTAAGACCTGCAAGTATCTGGGAGTACAGTTAGACGAGAAGCTAGACTGGACTGCCAACACAGATGCCTTGTGCAGGAAGTCACAGAGTCGACTGTACCTCCTTAGAAGGTTGGCGTCATTCAATGTCTGCAGTGAGATGCTGAAGATGTTCTATAGGTCAGTTGTGGAGAGCGCCCTCTTCTTTGTGGTGGCGTGTTGGGGAGGAAGCATTAAGAAGAGGGACGCCTCACGTCTTAATAAGCTGGTAAGGAAGGCGGGCTCTGTCGTGCGCAAAGTACTGGAGAGTTTAACATCGGAGGCTGAGCGAAGGGCGCTGAGTAGGCTACGGTCAATTATGGAAAACCCTGAACATCCTCTACATAGCACCATCCAGAGACAGAGAAGCAGTTTCAGCGACAGGTTACTATCGATGCAATGCTCCTCAGACAGGATGAAGAGGTCAATACACCCCAATGCCATTAGGCTTTACAATTCAACTGCCAGGACTTAAGAACTTTTTTAAGCTATTATTAATGCTTTTTGAGTTAGTTTTTACTGAGTTAAGATTTGTATGTAATTAGTTTTTTTGCTACAACAAGTGTATGGGACATTGGAAAAAAGGTTGAATTTCCCCATGGGGATGAATGAAGTATCTATCTACCTATCTATCTATCTATCTATCTATCTATCTATCTATCTATCTATCTATCTATCTATCTATCTATCTATCTATATATCTATCTATCTATCAACACCAAACACCCCGGGACAAAACAAAGCAAGAACATCGCCCCCCACCCCCGCAAACATATCTAACAGAACACAACGGAACATCAACACAAACCACCCCGGGACAAAACAAAGCAAGAACATCGCTCCCCCACCCCCGGAACCATATCTAACAGAACACAACAGAACATCAATCCCAAACACCCCGGGACAAAATGAAGCAAGAACATCACCCCCCACCCCCGGAAACATATCTAACAGAACACAACAAAACATCAACCCCAACCACCCCGGGACAGAACAAAGCAAGAACATCGCCCCTCATCCCCGGAAACATATCTAACAGAACACAACAGAACATCAATCCCAACCACCCAGGGACAAAACAAAGCAAGAACATCGCCCTCCACCCCCCGGAAACATATCTAACAGAACACAACAGAACATCAATCCCAACCACCCCGGGACAAAACAAAGCAAGAACATTGTCCCCCACCCCCGGAAACATATCTAACAGAACACAACAGAACATCAACACCAACCACCCCGGGACAAAAGAAAGCAAGAACATTGACCCCCACCCCCGGAAACATATCTAACAGAACACAACAGAACATCAATCCCAACCACCCCGGGACAAAACAAAGCAAGAACATTGTCCCCCACCCCCGGAAACATATCTAACAGAACACAACAGAACATCAATCCCAACCACCCCGGGACAAAACAAAGCAAGAACATTGTCCCCCACCCCCGGAAACATATCTAACAGAACACAACAGAACATCAATCCCAAACACCCCGGGAAAAAACAAAGCAAGAACATCGCCCCCCACCCCCGCAAACATATCTAACAGAACACAACAGAACATCAGCCCCAACCACCCCGGGACAAAACAAAGCAAGAACATCGCCCCTCATCCCCGGAAACATATCTAACAGAACACCACAGAACATCAATCCCAACCACCCCGGGACAAAACAAAGCAAGAACATTGTCCCCCACCCCCGGAAACATATCTAACAGAACACCACAGAATATCAATCCCAACCACCCCGGGACAAAACAAAGCAAGAACATTGTCCCCCACCCCCGGAAACATATCTAACAGAACACAACAGAACATCAATCCCAACCACTCCGGGACAAAACAAAGCAAGAACATCGCCCTCCACCCCCCGGAAACATATCTAACAGAACACAACAGAACATCAACCCCAAACACCCCGGGACAAAACAAAGCAAGACCAACGCCCCCCCCCCCCCCCCAGCCCCGTAAACATAGCTAACAGAACACAACAGAACATCAATCCAAAACACTCCGGGACAAAACAAAGCAAGAACATCGCCCCCCACCCCCGGAAACATATCTAACAGAACACAACAGAACATCAACCCCATACCCAGTCCCATCGCACAATAAAATGGAAAAGGAACGTCGATTTAAAACAGTAAATACAAAATCCTATAGACTGAAAAAGTTCACAGTCCTTAAACGCAATGGACTACTCTGTAAATGGAACCACGATCCCTTCATCCAATAACAGCCACATTCATGGAAAGGGAGGCAGAAGCCACACGAGCGCAGAAGCCTAACTACCTGCCACAGCGAGCTACACAGCGATAGGCCGCTCACAAACTCCTCTCGTATCGATCAAAGGGAAAGGAGGCGGTGCTGAACTCGCAACCGCCATCGGCATTTGTCTCGATATGTCCGTCTTCCTCATTTTGCTGCATTCTCTACCAGTTCTCCCTCAGAGCCTGACAATAAATTACATCTACTTGTGTACCAGCTTCCTCATTCTCCTGTATTAGCATAAATTCATCGAGCTGCAGGTTGAGTTCCTTAACCCATTCTCCCAGGAGCTGCAAAACTCCGCACTTTGTACAAGTGTGTTTATCTGCAAGACTGGAGGTCTCCCAAAATAGCCACATCCCACATATAGTACAAGACAGTGTCCCTGGAACCACTGGCACTGCATTACTACGCCTAGCAAACACTCCTGCTCTCCCCACTTCCCCACTGAGCCACAGACACTGACAATGAAATGCAATACTTGAATTGGTAAGAAATATGTTGAGAAGCAGATGCTTCCAGTGTGCTGCCAGTGTGGATATTGACCACCGTGGATGGTATGTGTTCCAGTGTTGTAGAGATACAAGTTGCATGTGATCAGCAACAAAAACGCCTCTTTACTTGTGATTTTACTTTTTATTCTTTGACTGTTTATGGGCGGTTAGAAAAAAAAAAAAAGCAGAAGTGCAGACAAATATTCGGTTGTGTCAGTTCAGGAGTTCTGCTGTTATAAAATAAAGGTACTGATCTGTAATTGCACATTTTCTCCGTGCCTCCCGGATAATTACTACAAGGGGTGATTATTGTAAGTGAGGTAGTTTAGTTAGACAACTAGTTGCTAGTTTAATTAGTTTGGCACAACTCTGTGGTTCGAAGTGCCTGTCTCAATGTCTGCTGTTCTGTGTTTAATTATATGTTTTACGCTCTGTGTTCCTGAAACAAAATCCCTGAGTTGGGCGACGCTCCGCCTCCACACCCTACCCTTAAACGTAATCCTAAAATCCAAGGGCCCACTCCTACTGATCCCCGACTAACCTTGGCATCACAAACGAACATATTTAACACCATGTCCCATCCTCCCCTCTCATTCTCCCAATGGGGAGTCCTGCATCTCCATCTCTCAACCATACCCCTAAAGCTAATGTCTACTCCCCTGCTACAAATCCTACAAACCCTAACCCATACCTCAGGTCCTATTCCCTACAATCCAACATCACCCATATCAATCAAAAGTCGTCACCTCATCACCTTAGCATTTTCGTGACCATGATTTATAAAACTTTGGTAAGACTGAAGAATATCCCACTAAAGGCAAGTGTTGGTCCAATTTAAAGAAGACGTGGGACAGAGCAAAATGAGAGGGTGGCGTGAAAGTGAATTTCGAGTGACGTGATCAAGAAGCACAGGAGGGATGATCTTCCCACTCCTGAGTAATCACAGCCTACACCCCTCCTACAAATCTCATAAAACCTAGCCAGTACTGGGAGCACCGGTTAATTGAGCCACGTGATATTGGACAGTTAGTGAAAGGCACGGGCCAGATTAAAGTGGCTACACAACCCTATCAGCCACAGGCACACGTATCTCCCGACTCTAAACCCGAACACGCTCTTTCCTTCAACCCCATATATACATTAACAAACTTACCCTTAACACTAATTCTAAAGGTCCACAACACAACCAGCCCGGACGGCACCTCGACTATGCCTGGCCACATACAACAAGCTCAGTTAACACCAGGAGAGTTCCACGCCCCTCTCACCCCATGGGGATTGCTGCATTTCCAATTATCAACCCTCCCCTTAACATCACCGACCCCCCCCCCTTATAGATCCCAATAGACACTAACCCAGCAGTCATTCACTACAATCCAACATCACCCCCACATCAATCACAAGTAGCAACCCCATCAGTGTAGCATATTAACAACCATAGACCTTAACATTTGTGTTAGGAGGAGGGAGACACCAATAAAGGCAAATATTGAATCGAGTTAGTGAAGCTGTCTACCAGAGGAAAGAGTCGGGTTTGATTGACGCCGAATCTCTGTGATGAAATCAAGAAGCGCAAGAGGCATGATTTCCCACTGCCCGCATAATCACAACATAACTATAGCTTTTTGGTGAGGAGGTAGGAACAGACAAATGTTTTTTTTTGCATTACTGGACACGTGGAACCGGCTATTCGGTGCTCAGTGTTGGAAAATTCAAAACAAAAATACACAAATATTAATCCCTCCTACCTACACTGTACTCATCCAAATTGTCTGTTCAAAACCTCTATTATATTTCCTCTACCACTAAACCCAGGCAGCGCATTCCAGGAATCTATGACTCACTGGGTAAAATAACTGCCTTCACATGCCCCTTGAGCCTACCCGCTCTCACCGTCAATGCCTGCCCGATGGTATTAACCATTTCAACCTTGGGAAACAGGTTCACTCTGTCCACTGTATCTACGCCTCTCGTAATCTTATAGACCTCTAACGGATCTTCCATCAGCCTCCAACTCTCTAGAAGAAACAACACAAGTTTATCCAGACTTTAATGACAGCACATGCCCTCTAAACCAGGCAGCGTTCTGGTAAATCTCCTCTGCACCCTTTCCCAAATATCAGCATCCTTCCTATAGTGGGATGACCAGAACTGTATGAAATACTCAGGCACAGGATTATGGTAGTAAATTATGGCATAGTAGCTTGAGAAACTGTATTGAATCACGGACTCTTACCAATCTCCTCAAGAGCATAAACTCTTGATGAAGGTTATGTTTAGGGGACTCTACCGAGGGGGTCTCCAAAATAATGTCTGTTTGTGGTGATGCATAAACACTTTCCTATCCATCAAACGCTCAACGACTTCAGTGACTCAGTCATCCTCAGAACATTTGGGGGCTCATCCAGGACCCACCCCTAACCCTGACATATCGCCAGCAAACTCACCAGTTTAGTGTGGGGAAGCATGTCCTAATCATAGCACACTGTATGTGTCAAAGAACACGGCTGAGAGCCGAAGAGGCGGTAAGAAAGTAAGTGTGCGTGTGTGTGGTTGTGTGTGTGTGTGCGTGTGTGTGTGTGTGTGTGTGTGTGTGTGTGTGTGTGTGTGTGTGTGTGTGTGTGTGTGTGTGTGTGTGTGTGTGTGTGTGTGTGTGTGTAGACCCATTGTCTCTGCCTGACCTTGGATGACTATACACTTGTCCGTCTCCAATTCAGTTTATCCCCCTTGGTTCATGCCCTTAATTTAATCTCCCCAAGGATTTGATCAGGTACCCCATGCAAGGCTTATTGAGAAAGTAAGGAGGCATGGGATCCACATTTCTTTGTGGATCCAGAACTGGCTTGCCCATAGTAGGCAAAGAGTGGTTGTAGACGGGTCATATTCTGCATGGACGCCGGTGACCAGTGCTGTGCCTCAGGAATCTGTTATGAGACCATAAGACCAAAAGATTTAGGAGCAGAAGTAGGCCATTCGGCCCAATAATCAAGAACAGAGGGCACAATTTAAATTTCATTTATTATTATTTTATGTACAAATGAAACAGCCTTGAGGCTCGTCACCTGTCCAGATCAGCAGACACCCCCACATGCACAGAGCAAGAATAATTTCAAATAGTTCACAAATCGGCTGACTGCATTTAACGAAAGCGAGAACAGAAGTCAAAGTTCATATTGCATTTATTATTGAAGTCAGTATAAACGGAACAACTTTGAGATTCGATACTCCTCGAAATCCAACGGCTCCCACAGGTCAGTTGGATCTGCCGAATCCGCCAACACACCCAACTCTGTGCAAATCATTGTGAGCCCACAAATCTGTGCTCACTGGTAAACGCTCATTCAACCTTCAAATCAGTGTGCATCCCGAAAGCAACGGACACTTCAAAATCCCTGTGCACCCACCCATTCACTTCCATACCCCTAAATCTTAGCACATCCGTAAAGCAAGATCAGCCGCCGAGTCACACCTGCCTCGCCAGGTCTCCGCTGTGTCCCGTTCCGTGTGCATTCAATATTCTACAGTTTTCAAACTGATTTCTCCCTCAGTTTTCGCCCAGAACCATCAAACGCTCCTCAAAAGTTCACGCTTTCAGCCCCTGTTCAACCTCCTCAGAGTTAAACCCATGATATTGCTGTATCCCTTACAAACAATGCAATGCTATATAGTTCCCCGAACCAGTGTACACATCCCTCTGTTGCCCTCGCCAAGTGTTCTCAGTAGCCAAGCCGTCACAACAAAGCGCCAGTGTTGTCTGCTGGCTATTCTTTGACACAAAGACACACACGGGAACTCGTAGAAACACTCAGAGATGCAGACACACAAAGATACTTTAATAATGAACACATTATGAACTTTGGACTTTATAAGAAGGTGGCAGTTATTTCGCGAACTAAAATGAGTTTTGCTCTCGGAAAATCTAATGTGTCTGTGGCGATGTCAGCGGGCTTGGGGGTACACATGGAAATGGGGATGTACATTGATTTGCTGATGTACGGACGTTTCAGGGTATGTTGGCGAATACGGGTGTGCACACTGATTTCGGAGTGTCAGTGAATTTCGGGGTGAAAACAGCTTTGGGTGTGTGAGGGTTCAGAGGGTTTTGGGAGTCCGAATCTATTTGAGGCACCGCACAGAATTGGGTGTGTCGGCGGATTTAAGGACGCACACAGATTGGGAGCGAACACTGAGTTGTGGTTTGCATGCGGCTTTGCGGGTGTGCACAGTTTTGGGAGAACACACAGATTTGCAGATTAGCGCAGATTTGGGAATCCCGTTGGATTTGGATGTTGTCGAATCTCCAGGCTGTTTCATTGATACAAACTTTAAACATAAATGCAAATTGAACCTTGACTTCTGTTCTTCCTATTTTTTAGGGAGGAGGTAGATATTTTGAGAACTGCTTGAAATGGTCCTTGCTCTGAGATAATGTAGCTTGCAAATGGGGGCGTCAGCAAGTTTGGGGGTACGCAAAGTTCTGGGTACGTCGGTCGATATGTGTGTGTCTACGGGTTCGGAGTGGGAACGGATTTGGGGGGTGCACACAGATTAGAGGATAGCGCTAATTTAGGGATGTTTTGGTGAACATGGTGGTGCACAGGGATTTGTGGATGTGAGTAGACATCGGGTTTTGTCAGATATTATGGGGGTCGGTGGATTTGGCACACCCACTGATGAGGGGATAAAGATGGGTTTGGTGAGGTACGCAGATATAAGTGGATGTCAATGATTATACGAGGAATATGCATGTTTGCTATTAAAGTTTGCTATTTAAAGTTTGTTCTTGCTATTTTTAAGGCGGAAACTGCTATTTTGTAATCTGGTTGAAGTGAATCCTGCTCTGTGAGAGTGTAACGATACGGATTTGGTGGCGAGTGTTGCTTTCCGGATGTGCACAGATATAGGGGTATGTCAGAGAATGTGTGAGTGAACTGGAATTTTCGGGTGCCGGTTGCGTTTGGGGTGCACACTGATTTGAGTGTTCAATGAGGTTTTGCCAGTGAGCACAGTTTGTGGGTGCACACTGACTAGCACAGAGTTGGGGGTGTTGGCGGATTCGGGGCTGAGCACTGGCTTGGGACAGCCGGTGGATTTGGAGGTGTGTCAGAACTCCGGGTTGTTCCGTTTATAATGCAGTTTATGGAGATAGCTATTTTGTGAACTGTTCGAAATAATTCTTGCTCCGGGATAATCTAAAGCGCATGTGGGGATGTCTGCTGAAATTGAGCTGTGACGAGTCTCAAGGTTGTTTTATTTCTACATACATTAATAATAAATGCAATTTGAAATGTGGCCTCTGTTCTTACTTTGTTACGGTTCAGCAGCCATTTTGTGAAGCGTTTGAAATGAGATGATCTGCGTGTGACTAAGTCACTGAAGCAGTTGGAGGATTTAGTGGATATGAAATTGTGTTTATTCATCAACACAAATAGACATTTTCTTCGAGGCCTCTCAGTAGAGTCTCACAAGCACAAACTACATCAAGAGTTTATACTCTGGAAGAGAATGTTAACGGTAGGTGATTCAGTACAATTTCACAGGCACAGTGACATAATTTAATTCAATATTCTCTGTCAGACAACTGGTTCCTTTGAAGTACATATTTACAGTGGAAGCACATTTAATTGATAAGACACCTCGGACGGTTCAGTCACATTTGTTGTAACAAACTAACTCCCACAAATGATCTAAATATTATTCATTAATTTAATCACAATGTGTCATCGTGGGGATTGCACATGTCTGACGTAATTAGTTTGTAAATAATTTAAAAACATTTATTTTAAATCTGTTGAAATCGGTCTCTGTAGAATTGCTAAATGGCTTTAAAAACCCCAGGCATGTGCTGCCTTAACATTTCATTCCGAGAGATCGCCTGTCGCACAAAGAGACAAATCACTGGCCAGAGAAAATGTCTGCAATGTTCGATAGATACAAGAGTGTGGAGAAAGTATTGTACATGTTCATTGCCGTCATTGGAGTTCCTGGTGAGTGAGCAGAGCATTTCATGTTCGGTATTTCCTTGTGTTAACAGATGTGAACCTGTTTAAGATAATGTTCCAAGCTTACAACCTGATCATCGCTGCACAAATATCCATCGGATATTTCGATCCTGCCAATTTCACATTCTGAATTTTCATATTTAATAACAAGTGGAACTAAGTCTATGTTTCTCCTCTACCTCACGGGATCGAAGAGGATTCTTGCATTGAATGACACTTTGTCCAGAGATGTCCCAGTGCTGGGGTCAGGGATCTCTCCGGGAAGTCGTGACTGGGAGATGTTTGCATTCTGAAGTACACTTTTCCGAGGTTATTGATCAGAGGGAAACCCTAGTCCTGTGCTTCACGTCTCCCTGTGGAGTCTGTTACAGTCCGATCCCACTGTCCGTTGGTCAATTATTGGGTCTGATCACCTGAACCTGTGTTCACTGATCTGCTGCCGTGTGTTATCGAATTAAACTGCGCTGCAGAATTAATCCATTAACGGAGCAACTCAGCCACAGGTCACTAAGTTGTTCCTTCTTTCCCTCTGAAACCCGTCATAAATCGGGGCAGCTCTTCGTCCTGAAGAGGGTCTCGATCCGAAACGAAAGCTGATTCAATTCCACGGATGCTGCCTGACCTGCTGAGTTCCTCCAGTTTTGTGTGTGTTGATCCTCTCCGTATCCCTTCTCGGCCTCATCAGATGCTGACTTTCCCGATTCCTGGTCAGTCACAGTTTATTCAGTGAAACCGGCCCCATCAGCGACTGGAATGGGGATCAGCACCTATCGTTGTTGTTCATGCAGGTCGTTTTTATCGCCAACTATTCCCCACCCATCGTCTTATCTCCACATTGAAGAAGACAGGTCAGAGACAGTGCGACCCATTTCTGGTGTTAGATTATCAGCCGCTTACAGACTCTAGCACTCCCGAGTTTTAGCGAAAGCACGATCCTATGTTAATTCCCGGAGAATGTTTTCAGTAATGCCCAGAGTCTGTTCTGTCTCTCCAGTGAATTTATTGGCGATTGTGATCCTGTCCCGGGGAAAGTGCAGCCTCTCTACCTGCACCACTCGCTACCTGGTGGCCATGGCAGCGGCGGATCTACTGACCATTGTCACCGAGGTCATTTTGACTGGAATCAGACAGTATTACTTCCCGTGGAGTTTTCTGAACATCACCCCTGTGTGCAGTGTTATCGATGTACTGAGCTTCACAGCCACACACTGTTCTGTCTGGTTCACCGTCACTTTCACCTTTGACCGGTTTGTCGCCATTTGCTGCCAGAAACTGAAAACAAAATATTGCACCGGGAAAACTGCGGCTGTGGTTCTAACAACAACCGGCGTAGTGTCCTGTCTGAGAAACATTCCCCGATACTTTGCAAGGGAACCTAGTGTGATCATCGATAATGTACCGTGGTTCTGTGATACCAAGGACAATTATTTCACTGACCCCGGGTGGGTAGCATATGACTGGCTGGATACGGTCTTAACTCCGTTCCTGCCTTTCGCTGGGATCCTGCTGCTCAACGCTCTGACAGTCAGACACATTTTAGTGGCCAGTCGGGTCCGTAAGGGGCTGAAGGGTCAGAGCAAGGGGGAGAACCGCAGTGACCCGGAGATGGAGAGCAGGAGGAGGTCTGTGATTTTACTCTTCACTCTCTCCGGCAACTTCATCCTTCTGTGGATGACAATGGTTGTGAATGTCATATATTATCAGGTCTCAGGAAAAGGATACGATTTCAATGATTCTGAATTGATCTCTTACTACGTCGGGTTTTTCCTGATGGATTTCAGCTGCTGCACGAACACATTTATTTACGCAGTGACTCAGTCGAAATTCAGGGAGCAGGCGATCAGCGCGGTGAAATACCCCGTCACTTCGATGCTTCAGTTCATGAATGGCGCCGCATCCTGAGTAGTCGCCAGAGGTGGCGGCTGAGTCTCCAGTCCGGACTCCAGATCCTCAGATTCACCGCCTGATCTCCCAACTGTTGTTCCCGGGCGAATTGTCCCATCGACCGACAATCAGGGACGTTAAGATAGTTTGTGGGGAGAGGCAAAGCACCGCCAAGAGAGTCCGTACTTCATTCTCTACGCCAGATGCCAGACAAAGAACTTCTCCGGAATGCCGTCCGCACATCCGTCTGCGGATATGGCCATATATTCCCATTCCGCTCACCAACTTCACTGTCACACATTCCCACAAGACGGTGGGTGTCCAGTCCGATGCTCGTTTACTAACCCAATGTGAATCACACTGGTCTCCGCCATCTCGTTTAATGATTGGCAAAATTAAGACACTCCAACTTAAAGGCGCATTCCCGGTATCAATTGGACTGGACTGTGGTGTAGAGAACTGGGAAATAAAATCCTCACTGCTTCTGTCTTCTAATGAAAGCTAAATTACCCCCAACAAATCCTATCGATTATACGTAATGACACACAATACTGCCAATTTAATTAAAGTCAAACCTATGACTTAAGAAAGCGGTTAAATGAAATCAATCAAACCCCCCAAAATTGCAATGAAGCTTGTATGATTTCTTTCCTGATATGCTTCACCCTGAAATAGCATCTGTTCAACCGTTTCATAATGAAAAAACCTACACGATCCAGAAACATGCTTTGCAACAGGACAAAAGGAATAATTAAGCATAGTAAGTCATGTCGATATAATTCCTTCCCTCCTTGTTTCTCCCATAAACCCACACTTTCATGTTCCCTTTCTAGTTCATGTCAATATAATTCCGTCTGTTCTTGTTTTACCCCTTTCTCCCCAAACACCCAACACGTTTATGTATTCTGTAAAGGTGTACCCATTTTCCCATCAGTCTTTCCATAAGCTCCTAATTCCCAACATACATAACGCTGAACTTATGATTTGTTAAGTGAAGGGTCTTTATCCACAGTTGAACTTTTGTAACTTACAGTCAACCCACTCATTCCCCTCAATACCGCTGTGTTCAGCGACCTATAAGAAGAAAATATATAAACAAGTACTTGAATATGAATTAATGCCTGGTGAGTTTACAACAGTAAATCTGACCGACTGCTAGAATAACGTGTTTAAGAGTCATCAAAACATAAAAGTAATCTGAACAATTATAACGCTACGTGTGAAGAATTTTTTCCACCAACCTTCAGCTTAAAATGATGGCAACCATTTCTGCTGAAAATACTGATAAATGGTTGCAAAGTAATTTCTCTATCATTGTCTATCCTTCAATCCCAAAAATGGGCTACTCCAGCATTCCGAGTTAAATTACCTTTCGTTCCATCTGTAAAAATGATCAAACTTGGCATGGTTAGTGTAACGCTTAGGGCTACCGGCTTGTATTTGTCCAGGGTAAAACCCGTCCACCCGCCAAACCGTGTCTCCCGTTTGCGTAGATGCTGTGTAATGCACACTGGTACAAACTCGCTCATACAATATCAGACAGCACACAATGTACGTTTTACAGATTACTCTTTATAAGCCTTACCGGAAATAGGTAATTAATAGCAATACAAAATAAAAAAAAGAAAAGGACGCCAAAACCTAGCTTCCAGTGATTAGTTCCTACGTTATCAATAATTATAACCCAAACATTTCAACTAAACAGAGCATTACCAAATCAGTTACCCACAAAGAAACCATTTCATTATAACGTTACAGAGAAGTCATTTTATTTAAACAGTTTACAGTTAACATTAGAGTTAATAATCTGTGAACCGCACATTCTCCCCCCACCGAATTAAGTCATGCTCTCATGACGTTCAGATAATTCGCCAACCCCTCCTGCAGAACACACCTCCCAATCCAAGCGCAGAAAGCAGTGGGATAACTCCCCAAATCAGTGGAGATCACACCCTGTTCCCCAGGTGCCACATAGGCCAATCTATCGGGGGTATGGGGGAGGGGGTGCCTTCTTCTCCGAGGCCTGCGCACTCCCTCTTCTAACACCTCCACCTCGAACAACACGGGAGACTCATGGGAACTATGAGGCGAACCCTCCCGCTAGCGGTCTCCCAAACCCCTTTGCAGCTCGGAACCACTATCTCTTGCTTGGGCCCTACATCCTTTATTCCAACGCCCTGTGGTAACCGCGACCGCCCATCACTGGCCCCCCTTACCCCGTCTAACCCAGTGCGGGAATGGCCAGGATCCTCCCGTCCGTCACGCGGGCTTCAGCGAACGGCAGCATGTACCGATCGTCCGAGTCATCTTCCTCCCAGTCAGTATCCCTCACAGGGACTGGGCCCGGGCCCGACTCTCCCGGTGTGGGCTCTTCCTCCACCCTGAGTGGACGCAGAGTCCTGGTACAAGGTGCAGCCGGCACCTCGGGCTCCCGCTCTACCTGTACATCTCACCCCAGGGGCAACAGATGATTCCGATGGAGAATCTTGACGGGAACCCTCCCATCCTTGGGCCTCATCCCGAAAACCGGTAGATTTGGCATCTGACTCTTTACTACAAAGGGAGTGCCCGACCGCCGATCAGCCAGCCTGTGTTTCCCAGGTAGTCCCAAATTCCTTATGAGGACTCGGTCTCCCGGCAGTAGTTGGGAGAACTTCACCTTCTTGTCATACCTCCTCTTATTTCCCCGATTCTGCTCGGCGCCCGCCTCCCTAGCCAGCTCATAAACTCTTTGTAGTTCTTTCTTCATATCAGACACATACTTCAGGAAGGGCTTCGGCGATACTTTACCTGCATCCGTCCCAAAACAGAGGTCAATGGGCAACCTTGCCTCGCGCCCAAACACCAAATAGTCGGACGAGTATCCGGCAGCTTCATATCGGGTGCAGTTGTAACAGTGAACCAGATGTCCATCATATTGACTCCATCGGGACTTTTTTGCTAATCTCAAGTGTTCCTAGCATGTCTAGCAGCGTCCGGTTAAATCTGTCCGGTTGGGATCGCCCTGCGGATGACAGGGCGTAGTCCTCGATTCCTCAATCCCCAACATACCCAGTAGCTCGTAGATGAGCTTACTCTCAAACTCTCGTCCCTGGCCACTATGTATCCGCCGGGGAAGGCCATAGCACAAAATACTTCTCCCATAGCACTTTCGCCACCGCAATCGCCCTTTGATCCTTGGTAGGGAACGCCTGAGCATACCTGATGTAATGTTCTGTGAAGACAAAGACATTCGCCGTATTGCTGGCATCGTGTTCAATGGCCAAGAAATCCATACACACCAGGTCCAGCGGCCCCTCACTTTGCAAACGTGACAACTGAGCAGCCTGCACAGGCAGCGTCTTCCGGCGTATGCAGCGAATGCACGACTTGCAATACTCTTCCACCTCCGCCCTCATTCGGGGCCAGTACAACCTGTCTTTGAGCGATCCATAGATCTACTCCACCCCCGAATGCCCAGAATCATCGTGCAGGGACGGCAAAACAATCTTCCGATATTTCTCGGTCCGGGGGTGACGTGACTCGATATAAAAATTATTTCCTCAACTTCAACTAAGGCCATTTCCTCAATAACGGAGGCACTGAAGCGTGTTTCATCTTCTCCGCCCAGGCCTGACCGGCCTTTTTCACCGCGCACCAAACAGCGCCAATGCCCGGGTCATCCCGCAGAACAGCTGCCACTTCCCCCGGACTTAATTCCGGCAACTGTTTAGTCTTCAGTGCAGTCAGGTCACAGTAAACTGGGGGTAGGTCGTCATCAGAAGCCCCCAGTGGGTCCACTGCTCGCTTCGGCCTCTTATTTTCCTTGGCCTTCACGCTGATAACAAAAAGACAAATGGCTTTCACCCCAGGGGTAGGAATGCTCTCCTACTCCTCGTCCGTCTCCTGTTCCTCATGCTCCCGTCGTGACAAAGCATCCGCATCGAGATTCTTGATCCCCGACCGGTACTTCAGGTTGAAATCATATATCGACAAGGCCGCCAATCACCGATGTCCTGTAGCATCCAGTTTTACCGAAGTCAGGATATAAGTGAATGGATTGCTGCCTGTCCTCACCTCGAACCTGGCTCCGGAGAGATAGTCACTCAGCTTATTCACCACTGCCCACTTCAATGCCAGGAACTCCAACTTACGGGTGGGATAGTTTCTCTCGGAGGGCGACAAGCTCCGGCTGACAGAGGCGACAGGACTCAACCCGGTGCCCTGTTCTTGATACAAGACGGCCCCTAATCCCTCTCGGCTGGCGTCGGTGTGTAGTACACAGGGTAAACGGGGTCCGCAAAAGCCAGCACCGGTGCCTGGGTCAGCAACTCTTTCAGCGATTTAGAAGCCTCCTAACACTTTGCATCCCACCTCTGTCCGAAGGGCTCCGACGGTCCGAGATATTCTCCAACCTCCCGCCCCGCCTTTTCCTTTCTTCCTCATGGGAGAGTAACCACACAGAAGCTGGTTTAAGGGGTGACTCACTTTGGCGTAGCCCTTCACGGATCTCCGATAATAACCACAGAACCCCAAGAACGAGAGCAGAGCGCTCACAGTCTGGGGTCTCGGCCACGTTGTCACCGCTTCTATCTTATCCGGGTCTGTAGCTACTACAAATGCTAGATTATGTGTCCAACATAGCTAACAGACGTCTTGCAGAACTAGCACTTGTCCAGTGAGAGTTTTAACCCTTCCTCCCTCAGCCGATATAGCACCTTCAGGAACCTCGTTTCGTGTACTTCCAAGGTGGCTCCATACACTACCAAATCATCCAAATACACCAACACTTCAAGCAAATTCATATCCCCACCGTCTTCTCCATGACCCTCTGGAAGGTGGCAGGGGCTCTCGATATGCCCTGGGACATCCTTTCGAACTGTAAAAAAACCCAAAGAGCATATAAATGCCGTTTCTCATTGTCGGCCTCACTCATCGGGATCTGGTAGTATCCACTCCTCAAGTCCAGCACACTAAATCATTTCGCTCCACTCAGACTGGCCAACGCGTCTTCGACCCTCGGGACCGTATACTGGTCAGGGACAGTGCGCCAGGTCAGGGTCCTGTAGTCTACACACCTGCGTACCCTTCCGTTCTTCCGGGCCATCACTATTGGGGACGCATAGGGGCTTCGGGACTCAGTGATGATTCCAGCTTCCTTCAACTTGCACAAGTGCTGCCGCTCGTCCTCCACATCTGCAGAGGCCAGTCGCGGCGACCTCTCCCTGAACGGGGTGTCCTCAGTCACTCGCATGGTATAGCAAGTGTTCTTGTAGCAACCGACATCAAACTCGCCAGTAGAAAAAAACATCTTCCAGCTTCAATATCTTCCCCACCATCTTGCATTTCCACTCCGGCGGTACAGGAGAGTCCCCAAAGTTAAAGGCCTCAGCAGTCAACTCTCCTCTGATTTCCAATCCTTCCCCTCTAGTGGACCTCACAGAGGCGCTAGTCATTACCATCACCGTGAACAAATGCCCCAGCGGCACCCCTCTCTTAAAGGCGATTTCTCTCTTCGTAGTGTTCCTGGCACTGACAGCTATCCGCCTCGCATCTACCACCGAGAGCCTCTGCACTTCGGGCATTAGCAGCACCCCAGCCGGAAATCGTGTCTCCCCCTCGAGGTCTTCCGGGGCGGCCACTGAAAGGACCTCGCCATCAGGCACTCCGGGAACTTTGGGGAAAATTTCCCATCACTCTTGCTACTTCCCGGGGCCTTATCAACACAGGCTTCGACTGGGTGCATCACACAGTCCCTCGTTTAAATTCAGTCTCCGGCCCAGGGCTCTTCCTCAAAAGCAGCATGAAACGCTGGGTGCTCGGCCCCGGTCCCCAAACAGTTCTCACTCGCCCACGCCTGGCAGGCCCCCATGAGCCTCCGCACCACAGGCCGTTCCCTCACTGGGTCCCCTCTAAGTTTCCTGACACTTCTCCCTTCCTGGATACCCGGGGAGTCGCTCTCCTAGAGCCTTCCGGTCGCTCACATTCCCTACGGAAGTGGTTTTCATCTCCACAGTTATAACACAGCCCCTGCCTTTCACAGACTCTCCGGAAGTGTCCCCCTTTTCCCACAGTTATAACACACGCTACCAGCCGCTCTTCTTATCGCAGACTCACCACCACTCGCAGCATACTGCGCCGTCCGTCCTCTGGGGGCCGAAGCCCTCCCTACCGACCCCTCAGTCCTCAGCTCGGCCACCACCTACTTTATCAGTTGCCGGGTGGAGCCGGCTCTTCTTCCATCCCCACCGGGGGCTACAACTGAGGATCTCACCCTGCTGACAGAATCCTCCCGCGGCCTTAACGCGCGCTCATCCCCCCCTCACATCTCTGATCAGTTGAACGAACGTCGGAGGGGGGCGCGTTTTATAAGTCTGCCGGAGACTCGGCCTGGGCACCTCTAAGTACCTGATCCATCTTTAACTAATCCACCTGTTCAGCCCGAATGACCCATCGGCGCCGGAATCCATTAACCCGTCTCTCTCGCCGAACAAGGTACCCAAAGGGCTTCTCACCCTCATCCTGATACATGTTTTGAAACTCCCAAAGGAGCTCACAGGAGATCCCAGTCAACCCAAAAGCACTGTCCATTTTATATATGCAGTTAACAGCTAACATTACAGTTAATAATCTGAGAGCCCTGCATATTTCATTCGGTGTCCTATATACTTCATTTTGTGTCTATGTTTATCATTTCGCGCTCTATGTATTTCAGCTGTTCTCAGCTTGCTTCGTTTCTGGCTTCTTTAGGTTGTGGTTGAAGATAAGAGATGAATTGAAGCAAGAGGCGAAGATTGAAGAAGTAAAGACATCTCGGAAAGAAGCCATTTTTTTAAATGATTGGAGCAAAGAGTCTAGACTGCGCAGGTGCGTAACGTAGTGCGCCAAAGGTAAAAAAAAAGAAGACCGCCATATGCAGCGGCCATATGACTGAGTCAGAGTGGGACGGCTTTGGTTCAACAGGCTTCGGTGTGAACAGGTCGAGCCGAGAGAAGGTTCCGGTAAATTTTGTTTTGTTCGTTTAGAGTAGAGAGAATGCCAGGCAGGATGTTGGAATGCTGCTCTTGCAGGATATGGGAATTCAGGTGTCCCTGACAACGACACCTGCAAGAAGTGCATCCAGTTGCAGCTCTTAACAAACTGCGTTAGGGAACTGGAGCAGAAGCTGGATGACCTCCGGATCATTCGGAAGAATGAGGAGTTTATAGATAGTAGCTGCAGGGAGGCGGTTACGCCAAAGCAGCAGCGCACAGGTAATTGGGTTACCGTCAGGCGAGGGACGGGGAGAGGGCAGGCAGAGCAGGGCTCCCTTGTGGCCATTCCCCTCAACAGCAAGTATACCGAAATGGATACTGTTGGGGAGGGGGGGGGTTGTTTAATGAATTACCTGGGACATGCTGCGGAAGCCGGATCTCTGGTACTGAATCTGGTTCTGCAGTGCAGAAGAGAGAGAGGAAGAAGAGGAGAGCGGTAGTGATAGGGGACTCGATAGTTAGACGTACATACAGGAGGTTCTGTGGTCGTGACAGAGACGCCTTTGATGCCTCCCGGGTGCCAGGGTCAGGGATGTCTCTGATGGCGTGCACATAATTCTGAAACGGGAGGATGAGCAGCCAGAGGTCACGGTACACATCGGTACCAATGACGTAGGAAGAAAGATTGAGGAGGTCCTGCAGAGTGAGTACGGAGAGATTGGTAGGAAGTTAAAAAGCAGGACCTGGAGGGTGGTAATCTCAGGATTGCTACCTGTGCCACGTGCCAATGGGGGTAATAATAGGATGCTGTGGAGGATGAACACGTGACTGAGGAACTGGTGTAGGGGGCAGGGTTTCAGATTTCAGGATCATTGGGACCTCTTCTGGGGCAGGTGCGACCTGTACAAGAGAGACGGGTTACAGCTGAACTACTGGGGGACCAATATCATTGCAGGAAGGTGTTATACTGGATTTGCAGGGGAATGGGAACCAGAGTGCGAGCAGATAGTGGAGCGGGGGTGAAAATAAATGATGTTAAAGTTTCATGCAAAGTCACAAATAGAAGAGTTGTGTAATAATCTTCTGAGGTGTGTCTATTTCAATGCGAGGGGTATTGTGGGGAAGGCTGACGAGCTGAGGGTGTGGATTGACACGTGAAATTTTGACATTGTAGCCATTAGTGAAACTTGGCTACAGGAGGGGCAGGACTAGCAGCTTAATTTTCCAGGGTTCTGATATTTCAGACGAGATAGAGGCAGACGGATGACGGGTGGGGTGGTGGCATTGTTAGTCAGGGAAAATTTTACAGCAGTGCTTCGGCGGGAAAGATCAGAGGGCTTGTCTACCGAGGCCATTTGGGTGGAGCTGGGAAACAGGAAAGGTATGACCACATTAATGGGGTTGTATTATAGACCACTCAATAGTCAGCGAGATTTGGAGGAGCAAATATGCAGAGAGATAGCAGACAACTGCAGGAATCATAAAGTTGTGATAGTAGGGGATTTTAATTTTCCACGTATTGATTGGGACTCCCAGACTGTTAAAGGTCTAGACGGGTTCGAGTTTGTAAAATGTGTTCATGAAAGTTTTCTAAATTAATAAGTAGAGGTATCGACTAGAGAGGATGTAATATTAGATCTCCTGTTAGGAAACGAGTTAGGACAGGTGACGGAAGTGTGTGTAGGGGAACAATTTGTTTCCAGTGATCATAATACCATTAGTTTTAACTTGATTATGGATAAAGAGAGATCTGGTCCTCGGGTTGAGGTTCTAAACTGGAAAAAGGCAAATTTTGAACAAATGAGAAAGGATCTAAAAAGCGTAGATTGGAACAGGTTGTTCGCTCGCAAGGATGTCGTTGGTAAGTGGAAGGTCTCCAAAGGAGAAATTTTGAGTGTGCAGAGTTTGTATGCTCCTGTCAGGATTAAAGGCAAAGTGAATAAGAATAAGGAACCTTGGTTCTCTAGCGATATTGGAACTCTGATAAAGAAGAAGAGAGAGATGTATGACATGTATAGGAAACATGGAGCAGATAAGGTACTTGAGGAATATAAAAAGTGCAAAAAGAAACTTAAGAGAGATATCAGGAGGGCTGAAAGAAGACATGAGGTAGCGTTGGCAGTCAAGGTGAAGGATAATCCAAAGAGCTTCTATAAGTATATTAAGAGCAAAAGGATAGTAAGTGATCAGAGTGGTCGGCTATGTATGGAACGAAAAGAAATGGGGGAGATCTTAAATGTTTTTTTGCGTCTGTATTTACTAAGGAAACTGGTATGGAGCCAATGGAAATGAGGCAAACAAGTAGTGAGGTCATGGAACCTGCACAGATTGAAGAGAAGGAGGTGTTTGCTATCTTGAGTAAAATCAGAGTAGTTAAATCCCCAGGACCTGACAGGGTGTTCCATCGGACCTTGAAGGAGCCTAGTGTTGACATTGCAGGGGCCCTGGCGGATATATTTAAAATTTCGGTATCTACGGGTGAGAAGCCGGAGGATTGGAGGATAGTTCATGTTGTTCCGCTGTTTAAGAAGGCTCTAAAATTAATCCGGGAAATTATAGGCCAGTAAATTTAAAGTCGGTAGTAGGTAAATTATTGGGAGGAGTACTAAGAGATAGGATCTACAAGTATTTAGATGGACAGGGACTTATTTGGGAGACTGAACACGGTTTTGTGCGTGGTAAGTCATGTTTAACCGATCTATTAGAGTTTTTCGAGGATGTTACAAGGAAATTAGATGAAGGGAAGGCAGTAGATGCTGCCTACATGGACTTCAGTAAGGCCTTTGACAAGGTCCCGCATGGGAGGATAGTTAGGAAGATTCAGTCGCCAGGTATACGGTGAGGTAGTAAATTGGATTAGATATTGGCTCAATGGGGGAAGTCAGATAGTGGTAGTGGAGGATTGCTTCTCTGAGTGGAGGCCTGTGACTAGTGGTGTGCCACAGGGATCAGTGCTGGGTCCATTGTTATTTGTCATCTATATCAATGATCTGGATGATAATGTGGTAAATTGGATCATCAAATTTGCTGATGATACAAAGATTTCAGGTGCAGTGGACAGTGAGGAAGATTTTCAAAGCTTGCAGAGGGATCCGGACCAGCTGGAAAAATGGGCTTTAAAATTGGCAGATGGAGTTTAATACAGACAAGTGTGAGATCTTGCACTTTGGAAGGCAAAACCAAGGTAGAACATGCAAGGTAAATGGTAGGGCACTGAGGAGTGCAGTAGAACAGAGGGATCTAGGAATACAGATACAAAATTCACGACGTGGCGTCACGAGTAGATAAGGTAGTAAAGAGTGCTTTTGGTACATTGGCCTTTACAAATCAAAGTATTGAATATAAGAGTTGTAATGTTATGGTGAGGTTGGATAAGGCGTTGGTGAGGCTGCAGTTGGAGTATTATTTGCAGTTTTGGTCACCGAATTACAGGAAAGATATTAATAAGGTTGAAAGAGTGCAGAGAAGGTTTACAAGGATGTTGCCGGCACTAGAGAAACTGAGTTACAGAGAAAGGTTGATTAGGTTAGGACTTTATTCCCTGGAGCGTAGGAGAATGAAGGGAGACTTCAGAGAAGTATATAAAATTACGAAGGGTATAGACAGAGTGAATGCAAGCAGGCTTTTTCCACTGAGGCTGGTGGAGAAAAAAAAAAGAGGACATGGGTTAAGGGTGAAGGGGGGGAAGTTTAAAGGGAATACTGGGGGGGGCTTCTTCACAGAGGTGGGAGTGTGGAATGAGCTGCCAGATGAAGTGGTAAACGCGGGCTCACTTTCAACATTTAAGAAAAGCTTGGACAGGTATGTGGATGAGAGGGGTTTGGAGGGATATGTGCCAGGTGCAGGTCAGTGGGACAAGGCAGAAAAATGGTTCGGCACAGCCAAGAAGGGCCAAAAGGCCTGTTTCTGTGCTGTAATGTTCTGTGGTTATATGGTTCTATGAGGAGACAAGGAGTTAAGGGGATGTTTCTCTGGTGACGACACTAAGGTTGGTCTTGTGCTTTTACTCGTCGGGCGATGAAGAGAAAGGACGCTGGGTAGGCCGATCATAGCGTACGATCCTGTGGGAGACCCGTTTGTTCAGGATAGATTGCGAACAACGTTCGGAAGTTGAGGTGGGCGTTTACGCTGACCGATGGCCTAGCGCACGAGTGACTGAGAAGTTTAAGATGAACTCCAAATTGTGCACATTCGACTGTTTGATTAGAATGGGCCCTTTTCTTCTTGGTTATCCTTCACTAACCCTGTGGTTCAGATTGATAATTATAATTAAATTAACCGTAAATTTCATGGCACTAATTTGTAGCATGTAGCGGATTACACAGCATCCACACTGACAGCGGTTGGTGGTGGGAGAGCGAGTCGGTCTCACGAGTTTGGCGGGGCCAGAGGTTGCCTTCCCTTGGCTTACGCAGCCGAGGAAAACAGGGGGATTCAGTGCATTTCCAGCTCAGCTGCAATTTCTCTTCCGTCCAGAAAAAAATGAAATAACATGTCAGAGATGTAAATCTGCCAAGAGCAGGCTGTCCTCAAAAACGGAGACGTGGACAAGTGATGGAGGACACCAAGAGACCTGTGGGCGACCTTGCGATGAGTTACATGCTTCCGTGGCTGAGATTTGAGAGATTGCTCATACAACTGTTGCCCGCATGCCTCTCCAATGTTCTTGCTTTTTGTAACCTTTTCAGACAGTTGCTTGGAGCCTTCAGGCTTCATGGTGTAGTGTTTGCCAGAGCACTGAGTGCATTTGGACCTGCCCGATACAGGTGTATTCTTACTATAGTCAATTGAAACATCCGGACTGCACATGGTGATCTCCACGGAACTAATAATGTGTCTTCTAAAACTGGTTTGCTGCGCCAGTGATGATTTGCTGCATCATATTAAACGGGTTGAATACTTATACCATCAACTATTTTGAGTTTTATCGCTTTGTAGGTATCTGATTTCTCTTTGAGACAAAGGAGTCTTATCCTGTTGATCAGTGTCAAGAAAGCCAAATTAAATCCACTGTGACTCAATGTTGTAAAACAATAAACAGGAAAACCCAAGGTTCCCCACATCGTTGACCTCTATTCTTATGATCTTCCCAAAAGGTTTCTAACACAACTTCAAGTTAATCCAGTATGTTAAGATCCTCAGTCTCCGCAATGGTAAGGGTAGTTGTCCCATTTCAACCAGTAAATCAGAAATAGCCGGCGACCTTAATGCACCACAACACAGTCTTAAAGCCTGTGCTTGTATCACACCCTAATGTGTTAAAGTTAAAGGTTAAGCTGATCTATAAGCCACACAGCCATAATCAAGAACAGATCTAATTAAACAAATATAAAAGCCTGTGACTATGAGGGGTGATTGATAAGTTCGTGGCCTAAGGCAGAAGCAGTCAAATTTAGAAAACCAGGCACATATATCGTTCAACATAGTCCCGTCCTACATTTAGATACTTAGTCCAGCGGTTGTTTAGCATGTGGATTTTGGACCTCCAGAAAGTGCCCACAGCAGGGGTGATTGATAAGTTCGTGACCTAAGGCAGACGGAGATGAATTATTAACTTCAAACTTTTTGCATAATCACTCAAAGAGTTAACCTGAATGTATGTAACAAGAGCTGTATAACTCATCTCCTTCTGACAAATGGTTCCATGGAAGTACATATTACCAGTGGAAGCACACTGAATTGCTAAGGCACCTCGGAAGGCTCAGTAACATTTGCTGGGACAAAGTAACTCCCATAAATGGTCTAAATATTAATTCACTAAATTAATCGCAATCCGTCACAGCGGGGATTGCAACAGTCTGATGTAATCAGGTTGTAGATATTTTAAAATGTTATTTTAAATCTGTTGAAACTGTCCCTGTGGATTCGCTAAATGGTATTAAAACCATAGGCATGTGCTGCCTGATATTTCATTCCGAGAGATCGCCTGTAGCACAGGGGGACAGAACACCGGGCAGAGAAAATGCCTGCATTGTTGGATAGGTATCTGAGCGTGGAGAGAATATTGTACGTGTTTATTGCCGTTATTGGCGTTCCTGGTGAGTGAGCAGAACAATTCATGATAGGTATTTTTGCGAGCTAACAAGTCCTATCCTGTTTATGATCATTTAACAAGCTTTCAAAGATGATAATTGTACAGATATCTTTCAGACATATGGATCCTGACTTTTCAATATTCTGATTTTTCATATTTAATGACAATCGGACTAAACCTCAGTCTCTCCTCTAATTCATTGGATCGACTCAAACGTTGTTCTTGCCTTTAATGACACCTTGTCCAGACTTTTACCAGTGCTGGGGACAGACAGCTCTCCGGGAAGGTGAGACTGGAGGGTTTGAATGGGAATGTGTTCATATTTGTCCCAGTGCTGGGAACAGATAGCTCTCCGGGAAGGTGAGACTGGAGGGTTTGAATGGGAATGTGTTCATATTTGTCCCAGTGCTGGGGACAGACAGCTCTCCGGGAAGGTGAGACGAAGTGTTTGAAGGGGTATGTGTTCATATTTGTCCCAGTGCTGAGGCCAGGCATCTCTTCGGAAGGTGTGACTGGGAGGGTTTGAATTTAATTGAATTGAATTGACTTTATTTCTCACATCCTTAACGTAATTTACAATATTTTATCATGAATAGAACAGTTAATGAAACATAGGAATACACTCAACTCAGCGTGAGTTAATCAGTCATATGGCCTGGTGGAAGAAGCTGTCCCGGAACCCGTTGGTCCTGGGTTTTACGCTGCGGCACCGTTTTCCGGTTGGAAGCAGCTGAAACAAATTGTAGTTTGGTGACTCGGGTCCCCAATGATCCTTCGGCCCCTTTTTACACACCTGTCTTTGTAAATGTCCTGCATCATGGGAAGTTCACAACTACAGATGTTCTGGGCTGTCCGCACCACTCTCTGCAGAATCCTGCGATTAAGCGAAGTACAGCTCCAATACCAGGCAGTGATGCACCCAGTCAGGATGTTCTCAATTGTGCCCCTGTAGTAAGTTCCCAGGACATGGGGGCCCTTAGCGAAATTCCTCCACCACCTAAGGTGAAAGAGGCGCTGTTGTGCATTTTTCACCACACAGCGAGCGTGTACAGACCACATGAGTTTCTCGGTGATGCGGATGCCGAGGAGCTTAAAGTTGTTCACCCTCTCAAGCCCAGATCCATTGATGTCAATAGGGGTTAGCCCGTCTCTATTCCTCCCGTAATCCATAACCCGCTCTATTGTTTTTGAGGGAGAGGTTGTTTTCCCGAAACCACTGTGTCTGAGAGATGACTTCTTCCCTGTAGGGTACCCCGTTATTGTTTGAGATGTAGCGTCGTCGACAAAGTTAATTAGCAGATTAGACCGGCGGGTGCAGACACAGTCATGGGACTTTGTCCAGTGTTATCCCAGTGCCAGGAACACTTTTCCGGAAAACTTCTTGTTCCTACCACTGGGATAACTCTGGAAAAAGTCCCATGAATCTGTCTCCACCCGCAGGCTAATCTTCTAATTAGATGTTTAATGGGACCTTGTCCACAGGTGTCCCACTGCTTGGGGCAGGCAGCTCTCCGGGAAGTGAGGCCTGTGGGGTTTTAATGGGGCTTTGTTCGGATTTGTCCCAGTATTCGGGACAGGCAGCTCTCCGGGAAGTGAGGCCGGTGGGGTTTTAATGGGGCTTTGTTCAGATTTGTCCCAGTGTTCGGGACAGGCAGCTCTCCGGGAAGTGAGGCCGGTGGGGTTTCAATGGGGCTTTGTTCAGAGTTGTCCCAGTTTTCGGGACAGGCAGCTCTCCGGGTAGTGAGGCCGGTGGGGCTTTAATGGGGCTTTGTTCAGATTTGTCCCAGTTTTCGGGACAGGCGGCTCTCCGGGAAGGTGAGACTGCGAGTGATTTACATTGTAATGTTCCTTCCTGAGTTATTGATCAGAATGAACCCTTGGTCCTGTGTTTCACGTCTCCCTGTGGACTCTGTCACAGTCGCATTCCACTGATTGTTGGTCAATGATGGGTCTGATCACCTGAACTGTGTCCATGGATCTACTGTCGAGAGCAATCGAATGGAACTGTCCTGCAGAATTAATCCATCAACGGAGCCTCTCTATCTCAGGTCACTAAGTTGTTCCTGCTTTTCCCCTGAGACCCGTCAGAAACTGAGGCGCCATTTCGTCCTGAAGAAGGGTCTGGGCTGATACGAGAATTTGTTCAATTCCACGTTTGAAGCCTGACCTGCTGAGTTCCTGCTGTATTTTGTGTGTGTTGCTCACCTCTGTATCCCTTCCCGGACCCTTCAGAAGCTGAGTTTCCAGAGACCGGGTCAGTCACGGTTAATTCAGTGAAACCCGCCCCATCAGCGACTGGAATTGGGATCAGCACCGAACGTTGTTGTTCGTGCAGTTTGTTTTTATCGCAAATTTTTGTCCACACGTTGTCTTATCCCCGCTCTGAAAGAGTCAGGGCAGAGACAGTGAGACCCGTGTCTGATGTTAGATCAATAGCCGTTCACACAGGCTCTAGCGTGCAAACTCTCACTACTGATCTTTAGCTGAAACCCGCTCCCGTGTTAATTTCCGGAGAATGTTTTCAGTAATGCCCAGTGTCTCTTTCTCTCCCTCTCTCTCTCTCCAGTGAATTTAGTGGCGATTGTGATCCTGTCCCGGGGAAAATGCGGCCTCTCTACCTGCACCACTCGCTACCTGGTGGCCATGGCAGCTGGGGATCTACTGACCATTGTCACCAGCGTCATTTTATATCAAATCAGATTCTATTCCTTCCGGGGGTGTTTTCTGAGCATCACCCCTGTGTGCAGTGTTATCGATGTACTGAGCTACACAGCCACACACTGTTCTGTCTGGTTCACCGTCACTTTCACCTTGGATCGGTCCGTCGCCATTTGCTGCCAGAAGCTGAAAACAAAATATTGCACCGTGAAAACTGCGACTGTGGTTCTAACAACAACCAGTGTACTGTTCTGTTTGGAAAGCGTTCCCCGATACTTCACTTGGGAATCCAAGATGATCATCGACAATGTCCCATGGTTCTGTGATCTCAAGGACAATGTCTTCACTGACCCCGGGTGGGTAGTATATGACTGGCTGGATACGGTTTTAACTCCGTTCCTCCCTTTCGCTGGGATCCTGCTGCTCAACGCTCTGACAGTCAGACACATTTTAGTGGCCAGTCGGGTCCGTAAGGGGCTGAAGGGTCAGAGCAAGGGGGAGAACCGCAGTGACCCGGAGATGGAGAGCAGGAGGAGGTCTGTGGTTTTACTCTTCACCATCTCCGGCAGCTTCATCCTCCTGTGGATGACATTCGTTGTAAATTTCATATATTATCAGGTCTCAGGGAAAGGATTCAATTTCAATGATTCTGAATGGATCTTTCACCTCGTCGGGTTTTCGCTGAGGAATTTCAGCTGCTGCGCGAACACATTTATTTACGCGGTGACTCAGTCGAAATTCAGGGAGCGGATGATCAGCGCGGTGAAATATCCGGTCACCTCGGTGTTTCAGTTCATTCATAAAGCCGCGTCCTGAGCGCAAGCCAGTGTCAGCTGCACTGTTTCTAGTCCGGAGTCCAGTTCCTCACATTCACCGCCTGATCTCCGAGGTGTTATACCCGGGTACCCGGGCGTATTGTTCCATCAACTGGCAGCTGCGGAACATTCGGATAGCGTGTGTGTGTGTGTGTGTGTGTGTGTGTGTGTGTGTGTGTGTGTGTGTGTGTGTGTGTGTGTGTGTGTGTGTGTGTGTGTGTGTGTGTGTGTGTGTGTGTGTGTGTGTGTGTGTGTCTGTGTGTGTGTGTGTGTGTGTGTGTGTGTGTGTTCGGGGGGTTAGGGGGAGGTGTTGGCCTAAAGCACAGTCCAAGTCACTCATTTGTCCTCTCCAGATGTCAGTCAGATGACGCACACACATTGGTCTGTGGATATGTGCATCTATTCCATTTCGCGCCTGCAAACCTCACAGTCCGAATTTTCAAGAGGGACAGTCCAATGCTGGTAGGCTAATCGAAGATCAATCATACCAGCCTCCATCTTTCCCTTTTTAGGATTGGATAATGTGAAGAAATACGGCGTGCTTTGGATGAATGACAGTCGAAAATCCAACTTAGAGGCGCATTCCCATCTGGACTGGGGTGTGGGGTACAGAATTGATACATAAAACACTATCTACTTGTTATTTTTCAAATGAATGCTAAACTACCTCAAAACCCAATAGATTGTAATCATGAAACAAGGTACGGTGAATTAAATTGAAGTCACATCCATAACCAGGTAAAGATTTTGACATGAAAAGCATGAACCTCCAAAGATTGCCCTGCAGCCTGCACATCATTTCCTTCAATCTTGTATGTTTCACATTGAAATAGTTTGTGATCAATTGTTTCATACTGAGAAAACTTACACAACTCGGAATTACGGTACATCTGAATATGGACACCACAACACCTAAATTCTTAGAAACGTAGGAAACATACAGCACAATAAAGGCCGTTAGGCCCGCTAAGCTGTGCCGAACATATCCCTATTTTAGAACTTCCCAGGCTTTACCCATAGCCCTCTATTTTTCTAAGCTCCACGCAGCCATCGAGGAGTATCTTAAAAGACTCTACCATGTCCGCCTCCACCACCGCCGCCTGCAGCCCATCCCATGGATTCACAGCTCTCTGCGTAAAAACAACCCCCTACATCTCCTCTGTACCTGCTTCCATTGAACAATATAAAACTGCAGCAAGAAAAACAGGCCATTCGGCCCTTCTAGTCTGTGCAGGCACTTTATTCCGCTCGTCCCATTGACCTGCACCCGGTCCGTAACCCTCCAAACCTCTCCCATCCATGCATCTATCCAATTTATTCTTAAACCTTAGGAGCGAGACCGCATTTGCCACGTCAGATGGTAGCTCGTTCCACAATCCCATCACTCTCTGAGTGAAGAAGATCCCCCTAAACCTTTCCCCTTTCACTCTACAGCCATGTCCTCTCGTATTTATCTCTCCTAATTTAAGAGGAAAGAACTTACTCGCCTTTACTCTGTCTATACCGCTCGTAATTTTGTAAACTATCAAATCTCCTCTCATTCTTCTACGCTCCAAGGAATAAAGTCCTAACCTGTTCAATCTTTCCCTGTAACTCAACTTCTGAAGAACTGGCAACATCCTAGTAAATCTTCTCTGCACTCTTTCAATCTTACTGATATCCTTCCTATAGTTAGGTGACCAGAATTGCACTCAACACTCCAAATTTGGCCTCACCAATGTCCTATACAACCTCACCATAACATCCCAACTCCTATACTCTATTCTTTGATTTATGAATGCCAGGATGTCAATAGCCTTCTTTACAATTCTGTCCAGCTGTGATTCCACTTTCAGGGAATTAAGCACCTGAACTCCCAGATCCCTTTGTTTCTCCGCACTCCTCAGTGCCCTACCATTTACTGTGTATGTCCTACCTTGGTTTGTCCTTCCAAAATGCAACACCTCACGCTTGTCTGCATTAAATTCCATCTGTCATTTTCTGGCCCATTTTTCCAGTTGATCCAGATCCCTCGGTAAGCTTTGAAAGCCTTCCACGCTGTCCACGCCTCCAATCCTGGTGCCATCAGCAAAATTGCTGATCCAACTGACCACATCTATATCATTGATATGGACAACAAACAACAATAGTCCCAACACAGATCCCTGAGGCACACCACTAGTCACAGACCTCCAGTCTGAGAAGCAATCATCCACTACCACTGTTTGCCTTCTCCCACACAGCCAATTTCGAATCCAATTTACAACCTCTCCATGGACACCTCATGTCTGAACCTTCTGAAATAACCTCCCATGTGGGACCTTGTCAAAGGCCTTACTAAAGTTCATGCAGACAACATCCATAGCCTTTCCTTCATCTACTTTCTTGGTAACCTCTTCGAAAAATTCTACAAGATTTGTTAAACACGATCTACCACACACAGAGCCATACTGACTATCCTGAATCAGCCCTTGGCTGTCCAAATACTTGTATATCCGATCTCTCAGAACACCTTCCAATAATTTACCTACTACTGATGTCAGGCTCACTGGCCTGTAATTACCTGGTTTACTATTGGAGCCTTTTTTAAACAACGGAACAACATGAGCTACCCTCCAATCCTCCGGCACTGCACAGGTAGCTGAGGACATTTTAAATATTTCTGCCAGGTCCCCTGCAAATTCTACACTAGTCTCTCTCAAGGTCTGAGGAAATATCAAGTCAGGCCCGGGGGATTTATCTACCTTCATTCGCTGTAAGGCAGTAAGCACCACCTCCTCTTTAATCTGCAAATGTTCCATGACACTACTGCTTGTTTCCCTTCCTTCCATATACACTATGCCAGTTTCCTGAGTAAATACTGATGCAAAAAAACTGTTTAAGATCTCCCCCATCTCGTGAGGCTCCACATATAGATGACCACTGTGATCTTCTAGGGGACCAATTTTGTCCCTTACTATCCTTTTACGCTTAATATACTTGTAGAAACCCTTCGGGTTTACCTTCACATTATCTGCCAAAGCCACCTCATGTCTTTTTTCCTTCCTGATTTCCTTCTTTAGTATTTTCTTACATTTTCTATACTCTTCAAGTAACTCTTTTGTTCTTTGTTGCCTATACCTGCTATACACCTCTCTCTTTTTCTTAACCAGATCACCAATATCCCTTGAAAACCAAGGTTCCCTATGCCTGTCAACTTTGCCTTTAATCCTGGCAGGAAAATGCAAACTCTGCACTCTCAAAATTTCGCCTTTGAAGGCTTTGCACTTACTGAACACATCCTCACCAGAAAAAAACTTATCCCAATCCATTCTTCCTAGATCCTTTTTCATTTCCACAAAATTGGCCCTTCTCCAATTTAGAACCTCAACTTGAGCACCAGACCTATCCTGATCCATAATTAACTTGAAACTAATGACATTATGGTCACTGGACCCAAAATGTCCGCCTACACATACTTCTGTCACCTGACTGTCTGGTTTCCTAATAGGAGATCAAGTATTGCATCCTCTCTAGTAGGTACCTCTATATATTGATTTAGAAAACTTTCCTGAAAACATTCCACAAACTCCAAGCCATCTAGCCTTTTTACAGTTTGGGAGTCCCAGTCAATATGAGGAAAGGTAAAATCCCCTACTATTACAACTTCCTGTTTCTTACATCGGTCTGCTATCTTTATACAGATTTGCTCCTCCAATTCCCTCTGACTATTGGGCGGTCTATAATACACCCCTATTAGTGTGGTCACACCTTTCCCGTTCCTCAGCTCCACCCATATGACCTCTGTAGACAAACCCTCTGGGCTGTCCTGTCTACGCACAGCTGTGATATTTTCCCTGACTAGTAATGTCACTCCTCCCCCTTTCATCCCTCCCCCTTTCATCCCTCCCCCTCTATCACGTCTGAAACAACGAATATTTCTATCATGTATAAACCTTAGGTGGGAGGTTATCTTTTTGTATTAATGTATTAAAAATAAATTATAAATTCTACCAATGGAACTTCTTACTAAAGGATTCATATTCAAAACAGTATCCAACAAATCAGATTCTTGCATATATGGAAACTTAGATAATTATTTTTGTAAAAAATGTCTAACATGAAGATATTGCTGTAAGTGTGTATGAGAGAGAGAATATTTGCTAATTAACTCTTCATGTCATCAATCGACCATCACAAAATAAAGGAAAATAAAAATAAATAAATGCAAAAAACAGATCCCCTTAATCACTAAAAATTAAACAACATTGGGAGAGAGATAGATAGATAGATACTTTATTCATCCCCATGGGGAAATTCAACTTTTTTTCCAATGTCCCATACACTTGTTGTAGCAAAACTAATTACATACAATACTTAACTCAGTAAAAAAATATGATATGCATCTAAATCACTATCTCAAAAAGCATTAATAATAGCTTTTAAAAAGTTCTTAAGTCCTGGCGGTTGAATTGTAAAGCCTAATGGCATTGGGGAGTATTGACCTCTTCATCCTGTCTGAGGAGCATTGCATCGATAGTAACCTGTCGCTGAAACTGCTTCTCTGTCTCTGGATGGTGTTATGTAGAGGATGTTCAGAGTTATCCATAATTGACCGTAGCCTACTCAGCGCCCTTCGCTCAGCTACCGATGTTAAACTCTCCAGTACTTTGCCCACGACAGAGCCCGCCTTCCTTACCAACTTATTAAGACGTGAGGCGTCCCTCTTCTTAATGCTTCCTCCCCAACACGCCACCACAAAGAATAGTGCGCTCTCCACAACTGACCTATAGAACATCTTCAGCATCTCACTGCAGACATTGAATGACGCCAACCTTCTTAGGAAGTACATTCGACTCTGTGCCTTCCTGCACAAGGTATCTGTGTTGACAGTCCAGTCTAGCTTCTCGTCTAACTGTACTCCCAGATACTTGTAGGTCTTAACCTGCTCCACACATTCTCCATTAATGATCACTGGCTCCATACTGGGCCTAGATCTCCTAATCTTCTTTGTTAATGAAGATGGTCAATTCTTCTTTAATATGTGCCAATCAGTGTTTAATTCAATTTAAAATTGTTCACTGTTACTATTTAACAAAGGAGAGACTGTAGCGGTGTGGCTACACGCAGCGCTGCAATAAACGACACGGAGTCGATAAGCTGCAGTTGCAAAAGAGGTTTATTCAAACCGCGGCCTCGCTTTAGAGCCTTCCTGATCACGCCCTGCCCGGGCGGGAATGCTGTAGGAGGAGCGTATTCACAGTCCCGTCCCACGCGTGGATGCTGTAGGGGGCGCGTATTCACAGTCCCGTCCCACGCGCGGATGCTGTAGGGGGCGCGTATTCACAGTCCCGTCCCACGCGCGGATGCTGTAGGGGGCGCGTATTCACAGTCCCGTCCCGCGAGCGGATGCTGTAGGGGGCGCGTATTCACAGTCCCGTCCCACGCGCGGATGCTGTAGGGGGCGCGTATTCACAGTCCCGTCCCACGCGCGGATGCTGTAGGGGGCGCGTATTCACAGTCCCGTCCCACGCGCGGATGCTGTAGGGGGCGCGTATTCACAGTCCCATCCCGCGCGGGAATGCTGTAGGGGGCGCGTATTCACAGTCCCATCCCGCGCGGGAATGCTGTAGGGGGCGCGTATTCACAGTCCCGTCCCACGCGCGGATGCTGTAGGGGGCGCGTATTCACAGTCCCGTCCCACGCGCGGATGCTGTAGGGGGCGCGTATTCACAGTCCCGTCCCGCGCGCTGATGCTGTAGGGGGCGCGTATTCACAGTCCCGTCCCACGCGCGGATGCTGTAGGGGGCGCGTATTCACAGTCCCGTCCCACGCGCGGATGCTGTAGGGGGCGCGTATTCACAGTCCCGTCCCACGCGCGGATGCTGTAGGGGGCGCGTATTCACAGTCCCATCCCACGCGCGGATGCTGTAGGGGGCGCGTATTCACAGTCCCGTCCCGCGCGGGAATGCTGTAGGGGGCGCGTATTCACAGTCCCGTCCCGCGCGGGAATGCTGTAGGGGGCGCGTATTCACAGTCCCTTCCCACGCGCGGATGCTGTAGGGGGCGCGTATTCACAGTCCTGTCCCACGCGCAAATGCTGTAGGGGGCGCGTATTCACAGTCCCGTCCCACGCGCGGATGCTGTAGGGGGCGCGTATTCACAGTCCCGTCCCACGCGCAAATGCTGTAGGGGGCGCGTATTCACAGTCCCGTCCCACGCGCGGATGCTGTAGGGGGCGCGTATTCACAGTCCCGTCCCGCGCGCTGATGCTGTAGGGGGCGCGTATTCACAGTCCCGTCCCACGCGCGGATGCTGTAGGGGGCGCGTATTCACAGTCCCATCCCACGCGCGGATGCTGTAGGGGGCGCGTATTCACAGTCCCGTCCCGCGCGGGAATGCTGTAGGGGGCGCGTATTCACAGTCCCGTCCCGCGCGGGAATGCTGTAGGGGGCGCGTATTCACAGTCCCTTCCCACGCGCGGATGCTGTAGGGGGCGCGTATTCACAGTCCTGTCCCACGCGCAAATGCTGTAGGGGGCGCGTATTCACAGTCCCGTCCCACGCGCGGATGCTGTAGGGGGCGCGTATTCACAGTCCCGTCCCGCGCGCTGATGCTGTAGGGGGCGCGTATTCACAGTCCCGTCCCACGCGCGGATGCTGTAGGGGGCGCGTATTCACAGTCCCGTCCCACGCGCGGATGCTGTAGGGGGCGCGTATTCACAGTCCCGTCCCACGCGCGGATGCTGTAGGGGGCGCGTATTCACAGTCCCGTCCCACGCGCGGATGCTGTAGGGGGCGCGTATTCACAGTCCCATCCCGCGCGGGAATGCTGTAGGGGGCGCGTATTCACAGTCCCATCCCGCGCGGGAATGCTGTAGGGGGCGCGTATTCACAGTCCCGTCCCAGGCGCGGATGCTGTAGGGGGCGCGTATTCACAGTCCCGTCCCGCGCGGGAATGCTGTAGGGGGCGCGTATTCACAGTCCCGTCCCGCGCGGGAATGCTGTAGGGGGCGCGTATTCACAGTCCCTTCCCACGCGCGGATGCTGTAGGGGGCGCGTATTCAAAGTCCTGTCCCACGCGCAAATGCTGTAGGGGGCGCGTATTCACAGTCCCGTCCCACGCGCGGATGCTGTAGGGGGCGCGTATTCACAGTCCCGTCCCGCGCGCTGATGCTGTAGGGGGCGCGTATTCACAGTCCCGTCCCACGCGCGGATGCTGTAGGGGGCGCGTATTCACAGTCCCGTCCCACGCGCGGATGCTGTAGGGGGCGCGTATTCACAGTCCCGTCCCACGCGCGGATGCTGTAGGGGGCGCGTATTCACAGTCCCATCCCACGCGCGGATGCTGTAGGGGGCGCGTATTCACAGTCCCGTCCCGCGCGGGGATGCTGTAGGGGGCGCGTATTCACAGTCCCGTCCCACGCGCGGATGCTGTAGGCGGCGCGTATTCACAGTCCCGTCCCGCGCGGGGATGCTGTAGGGGGCGCGTATTCACAGTCCCGTCCCACGCGGGAATGCTGTAGGGGGCGCGTATTCACAGTCCCTTCCCACGCGCGGATGCTGTAGGGGGCGCGTATTCACAGTCCTGTCCCACGCGCAAATGCTGTAGGGGGCGCGTATTCACAGTCCCGTCCCACGCGCGGATGCTGTAGGGGGCGCGTATTCACAGTCCCGTCCCGCGCGCTGATGCTGTAGGGGGCGCGTATTCACAGTCCCGTCCCACGCGCGGATGCTGTAGGGGGCGCGTATTCACAGTCCTGTCCCACGCGCAAATGCTGTAGGGGGCGCGTATTCACAGTCCCGTCCCACGCGCGGATGCTGTAGGGGGCGCGTATTCACAGTCCCGTCCCGCGCGCTGATGCTGTAGGGGGCGCGTATTCACAGTCCCGTCCCACGCGCGGATGCTGTAGGGGGCGCGTATTCACAGTCCCGTCCCACGCGCGGATGCTGTAGGGGGCGCGTATTCACAGTCCCGTCCCACGCGCGGATGCTGTAGGGGGCGCGTATTCACAGTCCCGTCCCACGCGCGGATGCTGTAGGGGGCGCGTATTCACAGTCCCGTCCCACGCGCGGATGCTGTAGGGGGCGCGTAGTCACAGTCCCATCCCGCGCGGGAATGCTGTAGGGGGCGCGTATTCACAGTCCCATCCCGCGCGGGAATTCTGTAGGGGGCGCGTATTCACAGTCCCGTCCCACGCGCGGATGCTGTAGGGGGCGCGTATTCACAGTCCCATCCCACGCGCGGATGCTGTAGGGGGCGCGTATTCACAGTCCCGTCCCGCGCGGGAATGCTGTAGGGGGCGCGTATTCACAGTCCCGTCCCGCGCGGGAATGCTGTAGGGGGCGCGTATTCACAGTCCCTTCCCACGCGCGGATGCTGTAGGGGGCGCGTATTCACAGTCCTGTCCCACGCGCAAATGCTGTAGGGGGCGCGTATTCACAGTCCCGTCCCACGCGCGGATGCTGTAGGGGGCGCGTATTCACAGTCCCGTCCCGCGCGCTGATGCTGTAGGGGGCGCGTATTCACAGTCCCGTCCCACGCGCGGATGCTGTAGGGGGCGCGTATTCACAGTCCCGTCCCACGCGCGGATGCTGTAGGGGGCGCGTATTCACAGTCCCGTCCCACGCGCGGATGCTGTAGGGGGCGCGTATTCACAGTCCCGTCCCACGCGCGGATGCTGTAGGGGGCGCGTATTCACAGTCCCGTCCCACGCGCGGATGCTGTAGGGGGCGCGTATTCACAGTCCCGTCCCACGCGCGGATGCTGTAGGGGGCGCGTATTCACAGTCCCATCCCGCGCGGGAATGCTGTAGGGGGCGCGTATTCACAGTCCCATCCCGCGCGGGAATGCTGTAGGGGGCGCGTATTCACAGTCCCGTCCCACGCGCGGATGCTGTAGGGGGCGCGTATTCACAGTCCCGTCCCACGCGCGGATGCTGTAGGGGGCGCGTATTCACAGTCCCGTCCCGCGCGCTGATGCTGTAGGGGGCGCGTATTCACAGTCCCGTCCCACGCGCGGATGCTGTAGGGGGCGCGTATTCACAGTCCCGTCCCACGCGCGGATGCTGTAGGGGGCGCGTATTCACAGTCCCGTCCCACGCGCGGATGCTGTAGGGGGCGCGTATTCACAGTCCCGTCCCGCGCGCTGATGCTGTAGGGGGCGCGTATTCACAGTCCCGTCCCACGCGCGGATGCTGTAGGGGGCGCGTATTCACAGTCCCGTCCCACGCGCGGATGCTGTAGGGGGCGCGTATTCACAGTCCCGTCCCACGCGCGGATGCTGTAGGGGGCGCGTATTCACAGTCCCGTCCCACGCGCGGATGCTGTAGGGGGCGCGTATTCACAGTCCCGTCCCACGCGCGGATGCTGTAGGGGGCGCGTATTCACAGTCCCGTCCCACGCGCGGATGCTGTAGGGGGCGCGTATTCACAGTCCCGTCCCACGCGCGGATGCTGTAGGGGGCGCGTATTCACAGTCCCGTCCCACGCGCGGATGCTGTAGGGGGCGCGTATTCACAGTCCCGTCCCACGCGCGGATGCTGTAGGGGGCGCGTATTCACAGTCCCATCCCGCGCGGGAATGCTGTAGGGGGCGCGTATTCACAGTCCCATCCCGCGCGGGAATGCTGTAGGGGGCGCGTATTCACAGTCCCGTCCCGCGCGGGAATGCTGTAGGGGGCGCGTATTCACAGTCCCGTCCCGCGCGGGAATGCTGTAGGGGGCGCGTATTCACAGTCCCGTCCCGCGCGGGAATGCTGTAGGTGGCGCGTATTCACAGTCCCTTCCCACGCGCGGATGATGTAGGGGGCGCGTATTCACAGTCCTGTCCCACGCGCAAATGCTGTAGGGGGCGCGTATTCACAGTCCCGTCCCACGCGCGGATGCTGTAGGGGGCGCGTATTCACAGTCCCGTCCCGCGCGCTGATGCTGTAGGGGGCGCGTATTCACAGTCCCGTCCCACGCGCGGATGCTGTAGGGGGCGCGTATTCACAGTCCCATCCCACGCGCGGATGCTGTAGGGGGCGCGTATTCACAGTCCCGTCCCGCGCGGGAATGCTGTAGGGGGCGCGTATTCACAGTCCTGTCCCACGCGCAAATGCTGTAGGGGGCGCGTATTCACAGTCCCGTCCCACGCGCGGATGCTGTAGGGGGCGCGTATTCACAGTCCCGTCCCGCGCGCTGATGCTGTAGGGGGCGCGTATTCACAGTCCCGTCCCACGCGCGGATGCTGTAGGGGGCGCGTATTCACAGTCCCGTCCCACGCGCGGATGCTGTAGGGGGCGCGTATTCACAGTCCCGTCCCACGCGCGGATGCTGTAGGGGGCGCGTATTCACAGCCCCGTCCCACGCGCGGATGCTGTAGGGGGCGCGTATTCACAGTCCCGTCCCACGCGCGGATGCTGTAGGGGGCGCGTATTCACAGTCCCGTCCCGCGCGCGGATGCTGTAGGGGGCGCGTATTCACTGTCCCGTCCCACGCGCGGATGCTGTAGGGGGCGCGTATTCACAGTCCCGTCCCACGCGCGGATGCTGTAGGGGGCGCGTATTCACAGTCCCGTCCCACGCGCGGATGCTGTAGGGGGCGCGTATTCACAGTCCCGTCCCACGCGCGGATGCTGTAGGGGGCGCGTATTCACAGTCCCATCCCGCGCGGGAATGCTGTAGGGGGCGCGTATTCACAGTCCCGTCCCACGCGCGGATGCTGTAGGGGGCGCGTATTCACAGTCCCGTCCCACGCGCGGATGCTGTAGGGGGCGCGTATTCACAGTCCCGTCCCGCGCTGGAATGCTGTAGGGGGCGCGTATTCACAGTCCCGTCCCACGCGCGGATGCTGTAGGTGGCACGTATTCACAGTCCCGTCCCGCGCGGGAATGCTGTAGGGGGCGCGTATTCACAGTCCCATCCCGCGCGGGAATGCTGTAGGGGGCGCGTATTCACAGTCCCGTCCCACGCGCGGATGCTGTAGGGGGCGCGTATTCACAGTCCCGTCCCACGCGCGGATGCTGTAGGGGGCGCGTATTCACAGTCCCGTCCCGCGCGGGAATGCTGTAGAGGGCGCGTATTCACAGTCCCGTCCCGCGCGGGAATGCTGTAGGGGGCGCGTATTCACAGTCCCGTCCCACGCGCGGATGCTGTAGGGGGCGCGTATTCACAGTCCCGTCCCGCGCGGGAATGCTGTAGAGGGCGCGTATTCACAGTCCCGTCCCACGCGCGGATGCTGTAGGGGGCGCGTATTCACAGTCCCGTCCCGCGCGGGAATGCTGTAGGGGGCGCGTATTCACAGTCCCGTCCCACGCGGGAATGCTGTAGGGGGCGCGTATTCACAGTCCCGTCCCACGCGCGGATGCTGTAGGGGGCGCGTATTCACAGTCCCGTCCCGCGCGGGAATGCTGTAGGGGGCGCGTATTCACAGTCCCGTCCCACGCGGGAATGCTGCAGGGGGCGCGTATTCACAGTCCCGTCCCACGCGCGGATGCTGTAGGGGGCGCGTATTCACAGTCCCTTCCCACGCGGGAATGCTGCAGGGGGCGCGTATTCACAGTCCCATCCCACGCGGGAATGCTGTAGGGGGCGCGTATTCACAGTCCCGTCCCACGCGCGGATGCTGTAGGGGGCGCGTATTCACAGTCCCGTCCCACGCGCGGATGCTGTAGGGGGCGCGTATTCACAGTCCCGTCCCACGCGCGGATGCTGTAGGGGGCGCGTATTCACAGTCCCGTTCCACGCGGGAATGCTGCAGGGGGCGCGTATTCACAGTCCCGTCCCACGCGCGGATGCTGTAGGGGGCGCGTATTCACAGACCCGTCCCACGCGCGGATGCTGTAGGGGGCGCGTATTCACAGTCCTGTCCCACGCGCGGATGCTGTAGGGGGCGCGTATTCACAGTCCCGTCCCACGCGCGGATGCTGTAGGGGGCGCGTATTCACAGTCCCGTCCCGCGCGGGAATGCTGTAGGGGGCGCGTATTCACAGTCCCGTCCCACGCGCGGATGCTGTAGGGGCGCGTATTCACAGTCCCGTCCCACGCGCGGGCTTTTCCCCCGCAGGCTTGGCGCCCTTTTTGGGACCGGCCTCAGTGCACCACTTTGTGAGCCGGTTCGAGAGCGCTGGGAATCGGGTCGCCACATACCCCTCCCCCCCAGAACCGGCGATACACCCCCCAATGTCCACAGTCTGGGCCGGACCCTATTTGGGAGGTCTGCCTCTGCGCCGCGATGCTGGAATCTCGACCGGCTGCGCCACGTCCACATGGGCCGGTTTAAGTCGGTCCACCGAGAAAACCTCCTCTCTCCCCCCAATGTCCAGTAGGAATGTGGACCCGTTGTTCCTGATCACCATAAACGGCCCCTCGTAGGGCAGCTGTAGCGGTGCCCGATGTCCGCCCTGTCGTACAAAAACAAACTTACAGTTTCGCAGGTCTTTGGGTACGCAGGTCGGGTTCTGCCCATGCTGCGAAGTGGTTATGGGGGCCAGGTTGCCGAGCCTCTCGCGTAGTCTGCTCAGGACTGCTGCGGGTTCTTCCTCTTGCCCCCTTGGGGCTGGTATGAACTCCCTGGGACGACCAGGGGTGCGCGGTACACAAACTCGGCCGACGGGGTGTGCAGATCTTCTCTGGGCGCCGTGCGGATTCCAAGCAGGACCCAGGGAAGCTCGTCCACCCAGTTAGGCCCTTTGAGGCGGGCCATGAGAGACCCTGTCTGAGGAGTCAAGGGCCAGGGGTCTCTCTGCTCTCGGTCCAGCGTAAAACCCTTGGGGATACATTAGATGTCCATCCACTTTCATCGAGTCAAACCACGAGAAAGGTTCGTGTTGGCGACCCGACCGCGCCTGAGGCCCAGCGGCCTTTCCCCGATCCCCGGGGCCCCGCCACCTTAGTCTCCCCCCGATCCCCGGGGCCGCGCCGCCCGAGTCTCCCTCCGATTCCCGGAGCCCCGCCGCCCGAGTCTCCCCCCGAACCCCGGGGCACCACTGCCCGAGTCTCCCCCGATCCCCAGCGCTGCCCGAGTCTCCCCCCTATCCCCGGGGCCCCGCTGCCCCAGTCTCCCCCCCCCCCGATCCCCGGGGCCCCGCCACCTGAGTCTCCCCCCGATCCCCAGCGCTGCCCGAGTCTCCCCCCTATCCCCGGGGCCCCGCTGCCCGAGTCTCCCCCCGATCCCCGGGGCCCCGCTGCCCGAGTCTCCCCCCGATCCCCGGGGACCGGCTGCCCGAGTCTCCCCCCGATCCCCGGGGACGCGCTGCCCGAGTCTCCCCCCGATCCCCGGGGCCGCGCTGCCCGAGTCTCCCCCCGATCCCCGGGGACCGGCTGCCCGAGTCTCCCCCCTATCCCCGGGGACCGGCTGCCCGAGTCTCCCCCCGATCCCCGGGGACGCGCTGCCCGAGTCTCCCCCCGATCCCCGGGGCCGCGCTGCCCGAGTCTCCCCCCGATCCCCGGGGACCGGCTGCCCGAGTCTCCCCCCTATCCCCGGGGACCGGCTGCCCGAGTCTCCCCCCGATCCCCGGGGACGCGCTGCCCGAGTCTCCCCCCGATCCCCGGGGCCGCGCTGCCCGAGTCTCCCCCCGATCCCCGGCGCCGCGCTGTCCGAGTCTCCCCCCCGATCCCCGGGGACCGGCTGCCCGAGTCTCCCCCCGATCCCCGGGGCCCCGCTGCCCTGTAGATCATCACAGTCCAATATCACCCCATGAATATAACAGCAACGAGATAATGCTGAAGCTTTATAAGACACGAGTCAGGCCACACTTGGAGTATTGTCAACAATGTTGGGCCCCATATCTCAGACAGGATGTGTTGTCATTGGAGAGAGTCCAGAGGAGGTTCAGAAAGATGATTTCGGGAATGAAGGGGTTAAAATATGAGGAGCACTTGGAAGCTTTGACCCTGTGCTCACTGGAACTCAGAAAAATGCGGGGGCATCTCATTGAAACCTACCGAATGTTGAAAGGACTGGATAAGGTGGATGTGGAGAAGGTATTTCCTATGGTGGGGCACAGCCACAAAGTTGAGGGGCCACCTTTTCAAACAGAGGTAAGCAGCTTATTTTTTTTATTAGCCAAGGTGTATTGGATCTGTGGAATGCGCTGCCACAGACTGCGGTGGAGGCCGAGTGTGTGGGTATATTCAAGGCAGAAGTTGATCGTTTCCTGATCAGTCAGGGCATCAAAGGATATGGCGGGAGGTCAGATATCTGGAATTGAGTGCGATCTGGGATCAGCCATGATGGAAAGGCGGCAGACTCGATGGGCTGAATGGCCTAATTCTGTTCCTATGCTTTATGGACTTATGAACAGAAGCCCCCTCAATCATGATGAATCTCCTCTGCACTCTTCCAGCACAAAACATCCTTTGTACAGAATGCTAAGCGGAACTGAATGTAACTTTTCAAGAACGTTGTCAAGTCAGGCAGCATCTGTTGAGGGTAATATAGTCGATGGTTGGGACAGAACCCCTCTCTTACGGCACTAACACAGGCCCTTTGGCCCAACCTTTCCATGCTGTCCTCCTGTCCATTTCAACTAATCCCTCTGCCTGTCTTTGACACAGAACACAGAAATCTACAGCACATTGCAGGCTCTTCAGCCCACAATGTTGTACCGACCATGTAACCTACTCTAGAGACTGCCTAGGATTTCCTGATCGTATATCCCTCTATGTTTCTAAGCTCCATGAACCTATCTAAGAATCTCTTAAAATATCCTATTGTATCCACCTCCACCATCGCTGCAGGCAGTGCATTCCATGCACCCACCACTCTTTGTGTAAGAAACTTACCCCTGATATTCCCTCTGTACCGACTTCCCAGCAGCTTAAAACTACGTCCCCTCGTGTTAGTCACTTCAAGCCTGGGAAAATGCCTCTGGTTATCCACATGGTCAAAGCCTCTCATCATCTTATTACAATTACTTATGTATAGGTTAGGAGAAATATAGCTTCAACATCACCTCATAGCTCTTGAACTCAATCCCACGGTTGATGAAGGCCATCACACCAGACGCCTTCCTGACAACACTGCCAACCTCCACAGCAGCTTTGAATGTCGTATGGACATGGACTCCAAGATCTCTCTGACCCTCCACACTGCCAAGAGTCTTACCATTAATATTATATTCTGTGTTTAAACTTGACCTGCAGAAATGAACCTCTTCATCTGTGTTGAACTCCCTCTGCCACTTCCCAGTTCTGCATCCGAGGCGAGGAAATAGATTGCTGAACCTCTGGCTAGGATCATTATGTCCTCATTGTCCATGGGAATGGTACCGGAGCATTGGAGGGAGGCGAATGTTGTCCCCTTGTTCAGAAAGGGTAGTAGGGATAGTCCGGATAACTATAGACCATTGAGCCTTACATCTGTGGTGGGAAAGCTGTTGGAAAAGATTCACAAAGATAGGAGTTATTGGCATTTAGAGAATCATGGTCTGATCAGGGATAGTCAGCATGGCTTTCTGAAGGACAGATTGTGTCTAACAAGCCTGATGGAGTTCTTTTAGGAGGTGACCAGGCATATAGATGAGGGTAGTGCAGTGGATGTGATCTACATGGATTTTAGTAATGCATTTGATAAGGTTCCACACAGTAGGCTTATTCAGAAAGTCAGAAGGAATGGGATTCAGGGATGTTTGACCAGGTGGATTCAGAATTGGCTTGCCTGCAGAAAGCAGAGAGTTGTGCTGGAGGGAGTACATTGGGATTGGAGGGTTGTGACTAGTGTTGTCCCACAAGGATCAGTTCTGGGGCCCCCTACTTTTCGTGATTTTTATTAATGACCTGGATGTGGGAGTAGAAGGATGGGTTGGCAAGTTTGCAGAAGACACAAAGGTTGGTGGTGTTGTGGATAGTGCAGAGGATTGTCAAAGAATGCAGAGAGACATTGATAGGATGCAGGAGTGGGCTGAGAAGTGGCAGATAGAGTTCAACCTGCAGAAGTGTGAGGTGGTACACTTTGGAAGGACAAACTCCAAGGCAGAGTACAAAGTAAATGGCAGGATACTTGGAAGTGTAGAGGAGCAGAGGGATCTGGAGATACATGTCCGCAGATCCCTGAAAGTTGCCTCACAGGCAGACAGAGTAGTTAAGAAAGCTTATGGGGTGTTAGCTTTTATAAGTCGAGGGATAGAGTTGAAGAGTCGCGATGTAATGATGCAGCTTTATAAAACTCTGGTTGAGCCACAGAAGGAGTTCTCTGTCCAGTTCTGGTCACCTCACTATAGGAAGGATGTGGAAGCATTGGAAAGGGTACAGAGGAGATTCACCAGAATGCTGCCTGGTTTAGAGAGTATGGATTATGATCAGAGATTAAGAGAGCTAGGGCTTTACTCTCTGGAGAGAAGGAGGATGAGAGGAGAAATGATAGCGGTATAGTTGATATTAAAGGGAATAGATAGAGTGGACAGCCAGTGCCTCTTCCCCAGGGCACCACTGCTCAATAGAAGAGGACATGGCTTTAAGGTAAGGGGAGGGAAGTTCAAGGGGGATATTAGAGGAAGATTTTCTACTCAGAGAGTGGTTGGTGCGTGGAATGCACTGCCCGAGTCAGTGGTGGAGGCAGATACAGTAGTGAAGTTAAAGAGTCTATAGACAGGTATATGGAGGAATTTAAGCTTAGGGAGGCAGAGTTTAAGGGTCGGCACAACATTGTGGGCCGAAGGGCCTGTACTGTGCTGTATTGTTCTATCTGTTTCTCGCTGGAATCTCTCTTTTAATTTTTTTTTTATTGAAGGGACGACACAGTACAGAAAACGTAATGCATTATATTTTCCTCCATTTTGCTTGTATACCTTACCCCAAACAACACAACGTCATCAGTGGGGCCTTCTGGGAGTTGTAGTCATTATTCCTCGCTCGCTGCCTGTCAAAGCCTGTTTCGTCAGCCACCAGAGACGTCACCGAAACAGACCCACCGAGGCGCGAAGGGGAATCACACCCGTCCTTGTGGGCGCCGAGGCCGGCGACACCGACAGAAGCTAATCGCTGACCTCCGCCATGGCAATGCAGCGGAAGAGGAGGGGCTGGACGTGGACCGATTTCCTCCAGCCTATCGTAGCTCAGACGTAACACTGACCCCTGCTTTCATTGGCTGTGGTGCCTGTTGCTCAAAACGGAACACGGTGGGTGATTAGTTTATGTGAACGTCAGTCAGCCTTCCTGTCTTTACGAGTTTGGATTTGGATTTATAACGGGACAAGAAGCAAATTGGGAGAAATGTGAGTTTTTATGTGATGGTGCATCAGTCTCCGAGTTACATTATTAACAATAAAAGGGCAAAGGCCGTTGTGAGGAAGTAGGTGATTTACTGGAGTTTATATGGAGATAATATTGGAAGGGATATCAAACTTGGAATTGTTTGGGATTTGATTTAGAAAATGGGGGGATTTGTGGGGATCATAATATTCCAGTGTTGATTAATGAGGGCAAAATGATTGTTACTGAAACAGGGAAGGTTGTGTTACTGGCTGGGTCATTTGTTGAGATTCAGAATCAGGATAATTTAAGTGAAGACGTTAAACAATGAAGGGATATGTTTTTCAGTGCTGGAATGATGTGCTGGAAGTCAGCTGTAGCAATGATAGTATCACTGATGGAGAGATTTCTTTGTATGAATTTAAGAAGTCTATTAATAATGCAGGTCTGGTGTCCTCAGGAAAGAGTGATATTTGAAATTGTAATTGTATATAATTCGCTTTTGTGAAAATATTAAATGTTTGAATTGTGCATCTACTTTCCTCATGGAAAATGGAAATAGTAGTGTCTATTCTAAAACCTGGCAGATCCCCATTTGATCCTTCTAGTTAAGGGCCTATATCGTGAATGTCACATTTATGTAAACTTATGGAATGTATGGTAATCAAGCGCTTGAGTAATATTTTGGAAAGAGTGGTGGTAAAGTGTTTTATTAGAGTGGATTTTGGAAGGGTGAAATGTCATTAGATTCAGTTTTAGGTTTAGAAGATGATATTCGGAAAGCACAATTAAATAAAGATGTTGTAATAGCAGTAATTCTTGATACTGAAAAGGGAAATGATATGGAAGAAAGGACTTTTGATTAAGTTAGGAGTGAGGGGGACATTGTACATTTTTTTGAGTTTTTTTTGTATGGACTGTCCAAGTATCGGTCGGCATGTTATGTTTGTGTTTCTATGAGATAGAGAATGGGATCCCACAGGGCAGTATTTGTAGCCCTTCATTATTTAATATTATGATTAATGATATTTTCTCTGAGATGAGAAAATGGGATACCCTGGGTAAATCACAATATACAGATGACGTAGCTTTATAGATTAGAGGTTTTAATTGCAATTAACAATTAATAGGTCAAACAGTGGGCAGATTGATGAGGATTTTAAGCTTTCAGTCGTTAAAACACATTACGTGGTTTACAAACAGCATTAATTGACTTGCACTTGATTTTAAATTATATGATTAATATCTTGAGGAAGTGTCAGTGGTAAGATTTCTCAGTATGTGGGTGGATAATAAGCTGATGTGGAAGCACCTATCAGTAAAATAATTGATAAATGTAAAGGAGCTTTAAATCTCCTCAGATATCTATGTGGGTATTCTTGTGTGCAACTTGAAAATCTTTGTTGACCAATTATATTTGTTTAATTGGATCTGTTCTTGATTATGTCTGTGTGGCTTATGGATCAGCTTCATCTTCAAATTAAAAATGTTTGTATGTGATACAATTACAGACTTTAAGATTGTTTTCTAGTGCAGTAATGTTGTCTCCTGTTTTGGCTTTACTGATTGCAATGGGACAATTGCCCTCAAAGTAACAGAGGTTCAAGTTGATGTCAACATACTAGAATAATTTGCAGGGGCAAAGAAATGATCATGTTCTTAAAGCAGTGCTGGAGAACGGTTGGGGACATCACAAGAAGAGTGTTTTAAGTTTTGGGTGGCTGGTACAATATGTCCAACTGTAGCTTTCTGTGTAACCCCACCTTGTTTTTTCCAATGACTTCAGTTGATTTTAGGTTACACGATCGGATTCGGTTCTGCCTGAGAGTCTGTTGGTTCATCAGTATATTAATGTAACCATTTTTACAGATGAATCAAAAGATAAATTAACTGTGGATGTTGGTGTGGCTGTTTTTGTGTGCCTGAATTGCAGGTAATGATAAAGAAATGACTTATGTCATTTATCAGCATAGAAAGAAGAATTATTTGCCAACAGTTCAGGCTTACAGTGGGTGGAGGAAATTGGTCCTTATAATTTGCTCAGAATAAATTTCGGTTTTGATGAGTCTTAAACAGGTCATTCTGGCAGTAGGTCAGATTGACTGTTGAAAACTCCTCAAATCGTATTTCATATATAAAGTTTGATTTATATGTCTGCACATTATGGGACCTGCAGATCACACTGTTGAGGGAAATGATGGGGTTGACTGTTTAGCACCAAAAGCTGTTAAATGTTAAGCTGTGGATATAGACCTACCACTTAGCAAATTAGAAGCTAAAGGGTTGGTAGTGTTAAGAATTAGGGGCTTATGGCAAGACGTAGGATAATGGACATAAGGACAGACACCTTTACAGAATACATAAACCTGTTGGGTTTATAGAAGAAGGGCTTAAAACAAGGGAAGGACTGATATTGACATGACATGGAAATGCCCACACTATGCTTAATTATGCCTTGTAACTAATTGGAAAACTTCATTCTGTGTCGTGTACATTTTGTCATTATGAAACTGTCGAAATACATACTATTTCAATGTGAAGCGTACAAGGCTGAAGAAAAATCAAATGCAGCCTTCAGTACAATCTTTGCGAGGGTAGATTGTTTTCAGATAAAAACTTTATTAAATTATGGGACTGACTTTAAATTAATTCACAGTTTGAGCTGAAAAAGGCATGTAATAATTGTGTTAAACCTAAGGAAATGGCATATAAGGTAGCAAATGTGAGTGGGATGTTGGATTATTGGGATGCTCTTAAAACCCAACAAAACACATGAAAAAAGCCAGAAGAATGGTCAAGACGAAATATGAGGGCAAGCTGTCCAGTAATATAAATCAGGATACTAAAAGTTTAGGTTTCAGTTACATGAAGAGTGAAAGGGAGATGAGAGTTGATTCTGGACCACTGGAAAATGATGCTGGTGAAGTAGTAATGGGGGACAAAGAAATGGCAGATGAACTTCAAGGTCTTTTCCGGTCAGCACCGCCCCCACTTGTCCCATTTAACCTGTCTGATTGCGGGTGGACTTTAGGACGCGGGAGTGCTCAGAACCCCCCACCCCCAGCTGCTGCTGAATCCCCGGTGTTTCTGTTCGGTTGACGGATGCGGTGAACGAGTTAAAATTAATCGATCGACAATTCTCATGTCGTGTTTATTTCACTCCGGAGAACCACAGAACACTACAGCACAGAAAACAGGCCATTTGGCGCCTCTAGTCTGTGCGGAAACTTTATTCTGCTCGTCCCATTGGCCTGCACCCAGTCCGTAACCCTCCAGACCTCTCCCATCCAGGTTTCTATTCAATTTATTCTTAAAACTTAAGAGTGAGCCCACATTTACCACTTCAGATGGCAGCTCATTCCACACTCCCACCACTCTCTGAGTGAAGAAGTTCCTCCTAATGTTCCCCCTAAAGCTTTCCCCTCTCACCCTAAACCATGTCCTCTCGTATTTATCTTTCCTAATCTAAGTGGAAAGAACCTGCTCGCATTTACTGTCTATATCCCTCATAATTTTGTAAACCTTTATCAAATCTCCCCTCATTCTTCTATGCTTCAAGGAATAAAGTCCTAACCTGTTCAATCTTTCCCTGTAACTCAACTCCTGAAGACCTGGCAACATCCTAGTAAATCTCTGCACTCTTTCAATCTCTCCAACCTCTCCATGGATTCCTCATGTCTGAACTTTCTGAACTAACCTCCCATGTGGGACCTTGTCAAAGGCCTTACTAAAGTTCATGTAGACAACATCCACAGCCTTTCTTTCACCTACTTTGTTGGTAACCTCCTCGAAAAAACTCTTCAAGATTCGTTAAACACGATCTACCATGCACAAAGCCATACTGACTATCCTTAATCAGCCCTCGGCTGTCCAAATACTTGTAAATCCGATCTCTCAGAACATCTTCCAATAATTTACATACTACTGATGTCAGGCTCACTGGCCTGTAATTACCTGGTTTACTATTGGAGCCTTTTTTAAACAATGGAACAACAAGAGCTACCGTCCAATCCTCCAGCACTGCACCCGTGGCTGAAGACATTTTAAATATTTCTGTAAGGGCTCCTGCAATTTCTACTCTAGTCTCTCTCAAGGTCCGAGGAAATATCAAGTCAGGCCCGGGGGATTTATCTACCTTCATTCGCTGTAAGGCAGTAAGCACCTCCTCCTCTTTAATCTGCAAATGTTCCATGACACTACTGCTTGTTTCCCTTCCTTCCATATACACTATGCCAGTTTCCTGAGTAAATACCGATGCAAAAAAACTGTTTAAGATCTCCCCCATCTCGTGAGGCTCCACACATTGACGACCACTCTGATCTTCTAGGGGACCAATTTTGTCCCTTACTATTCTTTTACTCTTAATATACTTGTAGAAACCCTTCAGGTTTTCCTTCACATTATCTGCCAAAGCCACCTCATGTCTTCTTTTTTTCCTTCCTGATTTCCTTCTTTAGTATTTTCTTACGTTTTCTGTACTCTTCAAGTAACTCATTTGTTCTTTGTTGCCTCTACCTGCTATACACTTCTCCCTTTTTCTTAACCAGATTGCCAATATGCCCTGAAAACCAAGGTTCCCTATGCCTGTTAACTTTGCCTTTAATCCTGGCAGGAACGTGCAGACTCTGCACCCTGAAAATTTCACATTTGGAGGCCTTCCACTTACTGAACACATCCTTGTCAGGAAAAAAAAAACTTATCCCAATCCACTCTTCCTAGATCCTTTTTCATTTCCTCAAAATTGGCCCTTCTGCAATTTAGAACCTCAGCTCGAGGACCAGACCCATCCATATCGATAACTAACTTGAAACTGATGACATTATGGTCACTGGACACAAAATGTTCGCCCACACATACTTCTGTCACCTGACCTGTCTGGTTTCCTAATAGGAGATCAGGTATTGCATCCTCTCTCGTCGGTACCTCTGTATATTGATTTAGAAAACTTCCCTGAAAACATTTCACACACTCCAGGCTATCTAACCCTTTTACAGTTTGGGAGTCCCAGTCAATATGAGGAAAGATAAAATCCCCTACTATTACAACTTCCTGTTTCTAACATCGGTCTACTACCTTTGTACAGATTTGCTTCTCCAATTCTCTCTGATTATTGGGAGGTCTATAATACACCCCTATTAGTGTGGTCACACCTTTCCCGTTCCTCAGCACTCATATGACCTCTGTAGACATAGCTGTGATATTTTTCCTGACTAGTAATGCCACTCCTCCCCCTTTCATCCCTCACCCTCTACCACGTCTGAAACAACGAATATTTCTATCATGCACAAACTTTAGGTGGGAGGTTATCTTTTTGTATTAATGTATTAAAAATAAATTATAAATTCTACCAATGGAACCTCTTACTAAAGGATTCATATTCAAAATAGTAGCCAGCAAATCAGATTCTTGCATATATGGAAACTTAGATAATTATTTTTGTAAAAAATGTTTAACCTGAAGATATTGCAGAAAGTGTGTATGAGAGAGAGAGAATATTTGCTAATTAACTCTTCAAAAGTCATCAATCGACCATCACAAAATACATAAATAAATCTGCAAAAAAACAGATCCCCTTAATCACTAAAGATTAAACAAGTTTGGGAGAGAGAACTTAATATGACCTTTGTTAATGAAGATGGTCAAATCACTGTTTAGTTCAATTTGAAATTGTTCACTGTTACTATTTAACAAAGGAGAGACTATCCAAAATATTTCCTAACATAGACAATTATTGCGATAGGTGTAAAACTGAAGTAGCCACTTTTTCACATATGTTCTGGTCATGTTCTTCATCAAAATCTTTTTGGAAATCTTTATTTTCTACAATTTCTAAAGCTCTGAAAATTAATTTACAACCTAATGTACAAACCTTTGATTTCTGTCTATACATGCAGTCCTCGCATGACCTTTATACTCCTCCACCTCACTATCTGCTCTAACACTCTGGTTCCCCTCCCACTGCAAATCTAGTTTAACCCCCTTCCCCCCCCACCCCCCCCCCCACCCCCCGAGCAGCACTAACAAATCTACCCGCAAGGATGTCAGTCCTTCTCCAGTTCAGGGGTAAACCATCCCGTCGGAACAGGCCCCACCTTCCCGGGAACAAAGCCCAATTGTCCAGAAACATGAAGCCCTCCCTCCTGCACCATCCCTTTAGCCACGTATTTAGCTGCACTCTCCGAACATTTATATTTACAGGGAGTTTACTCCTGACGCCGGTCCCGGGACCCGACCCGTTTACAGACCCGGAGCGGAACCGGAGCAGATTCTTAGCCACTGGTTTACAACCCAGGTCATGAAGAAAGGATAAAGTTTCCCCGTGAATTTATTCCCAGTGAAGGTGTGGAGATGGGACTTGGTCTCCGCGTTGTGAAATGAAACTGTCCCGGACTCGTAACTGAGATAAACTCCCACCCTCCCGGGAATGGGGCCGGCAGGGAGACGGGACTCGGGGAAGGTGAGAACACGGGACACGTCATAATCCCGATGTAACACGTCACCAACCCGCCCGATGACCCAGAATCCGGTCTCCGGACTCAGTCTGAACAATCCACTCCTCTTCACAGACTCTGCGGCGACTCCCAGCCACCAGTCCCGATTCCCCGTCACCTCCACCTCCCAGTAATGTCTCCCCGATGTGAATCCCTCCGATCCCAGCACACAAGCCCGGTTTGTGAAACTCTTCCCGGTTTCAGGGAGATTCCTCCGGGTCCCGGTCCGTCTCACACTCTTCCGATCCTCAGACACCTCGAGAAACGGATGCGCCGTTTCCACATCCAGGGTGACAGAGACTGGGGGGAGAAGCAGAGAATTAGAGAGTCCCCGGGGATCGGGTGTAGACTCGGGCAGCGCGGCCCCGGGGATCGGGGGGAGACTCGGGCAGTGCAGCCCCGTGGATCGGCGGGAGAATCGGGCAGCGGGGCCTCGGGGATTGGGGGGAGACTACGGCAGTGCGTCCCCGGGGCCGAGGGAAAAATTGAGGTTTTCCGCTGGACGGAGAGCAGAGAGACCCCTGGCCCTTGACTCCTCAGACAGGGGAAACATCCTCCCTCACTCCTGCCTGTTGACGCCTGAAAGAATTTTGTGTTTCCATGAGATCTCCTCTCATTCTTCGAAACTGGGAACAGAGAACATAGAGCAGTACAGCAGAGGAACAGGCCCGTCATACAATGTTCACATTCATTTGTGAGTGTAAAGTGGGGGAGTGTGATGGTTTGAGACAGTAAAGGAGGAGATAATGGGAACCAGTAGGGGACAGATGAATGGCAGATTGAATCAGGAGGGGGAGGGGTGGAAAGCCTGTGGGTGAACTGTGTGTGTAGACGTAATGAGAAGCTAGACGGGGCAAGATGGCAGATGAGGATGACTTTGTCCCCTTTCCCACAACCCCATCCCCCGCAGCCCCTCATTAGGACAGGGGATGAATTTGCAGGAACCCTTAAGCAACACAGGTCTTGATGAAGGGTTTCAGTCTGAACCGTCGACTGTTCACTCTTTTCCATAGAAACTTCCCGGCCTGCTGTTCCCCCAACAATTTGTGTGTGTTACTCTGCTTTAAATATACTCAATTATTTGGTCTCCACAGCTGCCTGTGGCTGATTCACTCTCCTGTGGATAAAGGAATTCCTCCTCATCTCTGTCCTAAATGGACAGTCGGAGGCTGTGCTTACCGTTCTCGACCCACCCACATCCTCCCAACACCAACTCTCTCCCGACAGGTGTCAGAGAGATCTGGCGAGACCCTTCATCAGGACCTGTGTAGTTTGGATTACCAGCATCTGCAGATTTTCTCCTGTTTGATTTTTAAAGCAGAAGTTAATAAGTAAACTTCTTGATTAGCCAGAGTCACAAAAATTATGGGGGGGGGGGGGCGGTGGGAGAATAGGGTTGAGTGGGATAATAAATCAGCCATACTTCTAAACTCACGTGAGTACAGACCCAGAACCAGCAAACACTCCTCATATATTAACTCTTTCATTCCCGGAATCATTCTTGTGAATCTTCCGGAACCCCTCCAATGCCAGTACATGTTTTCTGATAGAAGGGACCCCAAACTGCTCACAATACTCCAAGTGTGATCTGACCAATGCCTTATAAAACCTCAGAATTACATCCTTGCTCTTGTACTCTAATCCTCTCGAAATGAAAGCAAACAGTGAGTTTGCCAATCTTACCACTGGCACAAACTGCAAGTTAACCTTCAGGTAATCCTGCACAAGGACACCCATGTCCCTTTGCACCGCTGGTTTTTGAATTTCGCCCTGTTTACAGAATTGTCTATGCCTTTATTCCTTCGACCAACGTCGTACCTGCCTGAGTTTGTACCTGCCAAACTCTACCTGTGCTACAAGATCCTTATTCCGTATACTGGTGCATTCAAATAAGACCATAAGACAAAGCAGCAGAAGAGGGCCATTTGACCCTTCGAATCTGCTCCGCCATTTTATCATGAGCTGATCCATTCTCCCATTTAGTCCCACTCCCCCACCTTCCCACCATGACCTTTGATGCCCTGGCTACTTACATACCTGTCAATCTCTGTCTTAAATGCACCCAATGACTTGGCTTCCACTGCCACAAGAAATTCGCAGATTCACCACCCTCTGGCTTAAAAAAAAATTCTTCGCATTTCCGTTCTGAATGGGCGCCCTTCAATCTTTAAGTCATGCTCTCTCGTACTAGACTCCCCCACCATGGGAAACAACTTTGCCATATCCACTCTGTCCATGCATTTTAACATTCAAAATGTTTCTGTGAGGTCCCCCCTCATCCTTCTAAACTCCACGGAGTACAGTCCAAGAGCGGCCAAATGTTCCTCATATGTTAACCCTCTCATTCCGGGAATCATTCTAATGAATCTTCTCTGAACCCTCTCCAATATTAGAACATCCTTTCTTAAATAAGGAGCCCAAAACTGCACACAGTTTTCCAAGTGAGGTGTTACCATTGCCTTATAAAGCCTCAACATCACATCCCTGCTCCTATACTCTATTCCTCTAGAAAGGAATGCCAACATTGCATTCGCCTTCTTCACCACCGACTCAACCTGGAGGTTAACCTTAAGGGTATCCTGCACGAGCACTCCCAAGTCCCATTGCATCTCAGAACTTTGAATTCTCTCTCCATTTAAATAATAGTCTGCCCGTTTATTTCTTCTAACAACGTGCATGGCGATACACATTTCAACATTGTATTTCATTTGCCACTTCTTTGACTATTCTCCTAATCTATCCAAGTCTCTCTGCAGACTCTCTGTTTCCTCAGCACTACCGTCCCCTCCACTTATCTTTGTATCATCAGCAAACTTAGCCACAAAGCCATCTATTCCATAATCCAAAACGTTGATATACAACGTAAAAAGAAGTGGCCCCAACACGGACCCCTGTGGAACACCACTGGTAACCGGCAGCCAACCAGAATGGGATCCTTTATTTCCACTCTGTTTCCTGCCAATCCGCCAACGCTCTATCGACATATATAAATTTCCCGTAATTCCATGGGCTCTTATCTTGTTTAGCGGCCTCATGTGCGCCATCTTGTCAAAGGCCTTTTGAAAATCCAAATACACAACATCCACTGCATCTCCCTTGTCTAGCCTACTTGTAATCTCCTCAAAAAATGTAAATGGGTTTGTCAGGCAGGATTTTCCTTCAATGAAACCATGCTGAGCTCGGCCTATCTTGTCATATGGCTCCAGGTACTCGGTAGCCTCATCCTTGACAATTGACTCCAACAACTTCCCAACCATTTCTCAAGCTAACAGGTCTATAATTTACTTTTTGCTTCCTTGCCCCTTTCTTAAATAGCAGAGTGGCATTTTCAATCTTCCAATCCTCCGGAACCATTGCCAGAGTCTATTGACTTTTGAAAGATCATTGCTAATGCCTCCGCGATCTCCACAGCTACTTCCTTCAAAACTCAAGCGTGCATTCCATCTGGTCCTGGAGATTTATCTACCCTCAGACTATTCAGCTTCCTGAGTACTTTCTCTGCCGTAATTGTGACTGCGCACACTTCTCTTCCCTGACACACTTGAGTGTCCGGTATACTGCTGATATCTTCCTCAGTGAGGACTGATGCAAATACTCGTTCAGTTCCTCAGCCATCTCCTTATCTCCGATTACAATTTCTCCAGCATCGTTTTCTATCAGTCCTATATCCACTCTCACCTGATTTTTTACTCTTTATATACTTGAAAAAGCTTTTAGTATCTTATTTGATATTATTTGCTAGCTTCCTTTCATAGTTCATCTTTTCCCTCTTAATGGCCATCTTAGTTTCCTTTTGTAAGCTTTTAAAAACTTCCCAATCCTCTGTCTTCCCAGTAATTTTTGTTTCCTTAAATGCCCTCTCCGTTGCTTTTACTTTGGCTTTCTCCTCTCTTGTCAGCCACGGTCGCATCCTTTTTCCATTCGAAAATTTCTTCGTTTTTGGAATATATCTGTCTTGCACCTTCCTCACTTTTCGCATAAACTCCAGCCACTGCAGCTCTGCCGTCCTCTCGCTAGTGTCCCTTTCCAGTCAAATTTGGCCAGTTCCTCTCTCGTGCCACTGTAATTTCCTTTACTCCACTGAAATACCGACACATCGGATTTCGGCTTCTCTTTCTCAAATTTCACAGTGAACTCAATCATGTTACAATCACTGCCTCCTAACGGTTCCTTCACCTCAATCTCTCTAATCACCTCTGGTTCATTACACAATATCCAATCCAGTACCTCTGATCCCCTAGTGGGCTCAACAAGAAGCTGTTCTGAAAAGCCATCTCGTAGACATTCTACAAATTCTCTGTCTTGAGAACCAGTGTCAACCTGATTTTCCCAATCCACTGGCATGTTAAAATCCCCACAATTATCATAACACTGCCCACCTGGCAAGCCTTTTCTATTTCCTGTTGTAATTTGTAGTCCACCTCACTGCAGCTGTTAGGAGGCCTGTAGATAACTGCCATCAGGGTCCTTTTACCCCTGCGATTTCTTAGCTCAACCCAGAAAGATTCTGCACCTTCCGATCCTATATCACCTCTTTCTAATGACTTAATATCATTTCTTACCAATAAAGCCACGCCACCCCCTCTGCCTACCTGCCTATCATTCCGATACACCGTGTATCCTTGGACGTTCAGCTCTCAGAGACATGCATCCTTTAGCCACGTCTCAGTGATGGCCACAAAATTATACCTGTAGCTGTAAGACAAGATCATCCACCTTATTCCTTATGCTGCGTGTATTTAAGTATAACACCTTAAGTCCAGTATTTGTTACTTTTTGTTTTGATTGCACTGCAACTCATCCCATTGGCTACAAATTTGCTCCATCACCTGCCTGTCCTTCCTGACATCTTGACTGCTCACTATCTTAGATTTATTTCTGTTCCCCCCCCACCCCCCACACTCTATCATTCCGGTTTCCCATCCCCCTGCCAAATTAGTTTAATCCCTCCTTAACAACTCTATTAAACATTCCCGCTATGATATTGATCTCCTTCGGGTTCAGCTGTAACCCGTCCTATTTGAACAGGTAATACTTCCCCTTGAAGAGATCCCAATGATCCAAGAATCTGAACCCCTGCCCCCTGCACCAGTCTCTCAGCCACGCATTCATCTGCCTGATCCTACTATTCTTGCCCTCGCTAGCACGTGGCACAGGCAGCAATCCTGAGATTACTACCCTGGAGGTCCTGCTTCACAGCTTCCTTCCTAACTCCCGAAAATCTCTCTTCAGGACCTCCTCCCTTTTCCTCTCCTTGTCATTGGTACCAACATGTACCAAGACAGCTGGCTGCTCGCCCTCTCCCTTCAGAATATTCTGGACCCGATCCGAGACATCCCGTACCCTGGCACCTGGGAGGCAGCACACCATGTGGGTATCTCTACCAGGCTCACAGAATCTCCTGTCTGTTTCCCTGACTATGGAATCCCCTATGACTACTGCATTCCTCTTCTCCCTCCTTCCCTCCTGCACAACAGCGCCAGAGACCCGGTCACCGTGGTCGTCCCCTGTCAGGTCATCCCCCTCAACAGCATCCGAAACGATATACTTGTTGCTGAGGGGGGCAACCACAGGGGTGCTCTTCACTATCCGGGCATTTCCCTTCCCTCTCCTGACAGTCACCTAGATTTCTGACCTCTGTAGCCTAGGGATGACTACCTCCCTGTAGCTCCTGTCTATCTCCTCTTCATTTTCTCTAATAAGCAGTAGGTCCAGATCCCTAACACGGTCTCCGAGGAGCTGAATCTCGGTTCACCTGGTGCAGATGTGACTATCAGGGAGGCTGGAGGTCTCCCAGAATTCCCACATCTGACACCCTGAACAAAGCACTGACCCTGCAGACATGCTACCTAATTACAGGAATGAAACAAAGAAAGATAGGTCTACTCACCCACTTACTTCGCCAAACACACTAACTATTTTAAAATATTTTAAAATAAATGTTGGCAGATACACAGATGGGAAATGGTTAGAGGGATGGGGGTGGGGGTGCAAACACACACAAATGGGCCATGCTCAAGAAGACATCTTAGTCTTGCAGATTGATGAAGTGGGCCGTGAGTTCAACATCCATCAAACCCTCCCAGATCATCCTCCTGAGGAATCTCACCACGGAGTCTGTCTGTGAAGTGTTGATGTGACGTCACGTCAGAGGGCAGCTCAGTGCCACATAACAGACAGACTGGGAAAGGACGGCAGATTTCAATCCTAAATGGGAATTTGTGCCTACTTCTGTGGCCCTGTGTCACACTCTGATAGTATATCTGTGTGTGTGTGTGTGTGTGTGTGTGTGTGTGTGTGTGTGTGTGTGTGTGTGTGTGTGTGTGTGTGTGTGTGTGTGTGTGTGTGTGTGTGTGTGTGTGTGTGTGTGTGTTGATTGTGGTACATATCTGTATGGTGTGTATACACATTAAAAGAGAGTGTACTCATTGAAGAATTTGTATGTTACAGTGTGTCATCACATGTCTGGTGTGTGTTGACAATGTGTCACACGTGATTGAGTTGTTTAAATGAATAAATGACTGTCTCTGAAGTGATTGGTTTCCAGGTTACTGAGGGAAATAACAACGCACATTGCTGAGGCTCTGACTACAATCTGCCAATCCTTCCTGACTATGTGTGTGAGGGAGCTTTGCCAGGCCGGTTATGCTGTGTGTGCTTCTCCCGAGATGAAATCTTGACCCATGTCAATGCTTGTTGGTGTGTCCGAGCTCATTCTCACAATGCTTCAATGTAGTGGTCTGGATGTATTAGCAGAATTAGGCCATTTGCCTGTTGAGTCTGCTCCGCCATTTAATCATGGCTGATCCTTTTTTTCCTTCCTCAGCCCCACTCCCTGGCCTTCTCCCCATAACCTTTGATGCTGTGTCCAATCTAGAACCTATCAAGCTCTGCCTTAAATACACACAACAAGTTCCACAAATTCACCAGCTGCTAGCACAAATTTCTCCGCATCTGTTTTAAATAGAACCCCCTCTATCTTGAGTCTGTGCCCTCTTGTCCTAAACTCCATCACCATGGGAAACATCCTTTCCACATCTACTCTGTCTGGGACTTTCAACATTCAAAAGGTTTCAATGAGATTCCCCCTCATCTTTCTAAATTCCAGCGAGTACAGACTCAGCTATCAAGTGTTCCTCGTATGATAACCCTTTCATTCCTGGAATCATCCTTATGAAATGAACCTTCTGCAATGCCAGCAAATCTTTTCTTAGATGAGGAGCACAAGTTCACGATACTCAAGGTGAGGCCTCGCCAGTGCCTTATAAAGCCTCAGCATCACATCCCTGCTCTTGAATTGAATGCAAACGTTGGATTTGCCTTCCTCACCACTGACTCTACTTGCACGTTAAGCTTTAGTGTGTTCTGCAGAATGACTGCTAAGTCCATTTTCCACTTAGCTTTTTGGGTTTTCTCAGCATTTGAAAAAAAAAATCTGCACATTATTTCTACGACCAAAGAGCATTTTGGCCATGCATTTTCCAACATTGTATATCACTTTCCTTTCCTTCACATTTTCCTCATCCAAGTCCTTGCCCAGCCTAACTGTTTCCTCAACACTACTGGCCCCTCCACCAATCTTTGTATCTTGGAAAAATGCCATCTACTCTAGGACAAGAGGGTATGAATTCAGGATAGAAGGACGTCCTTTTAGAACTGAGATGTGGAGAAATTATAACATATAAACATATATATAACAATCACAGCACGGAAACAGGCCATTCCGGCCCTCCTAGTCCGTGCCGAGCTCTTAATCTCACCTAGTCCCACCTACCCGCACTCAGCCCATAACCCTCCACTCCTTTCCTGTCCAGATACCTATCCAATTTTACCTTAACTGACACAACTGAACTGGCCTCTACTACTTCTACAGGAAGCTCATTCCACACAGCTATCACTCTCTGAGTAAAGAAATATCCCCATCGTGTTTCCCTTGAACTTTTGCCCCCTAACTCTCAAATCATGTCCTCTCGTTTGAATCTCCCCTACTCTCAATGGAAACAGCCTATTCACGTCAACTCTATCTATCCCTCTCAACATTTTAAATACCTCGATCAAATTCCCCCTCAACGTTCTACGCTCCAATGAATAGAGACCTAACTTGTTCAACCTTTCTCTGTAACTTAAGTGCTGAAACCCAGGTAACATCCTAGTAAATTGTCTCTGCACTCTCACTAATTTATTGATATCTTTCCTATAATTCGGTGACCAGAACTGTACACAATATTCCAAATTTGGCCTTACCAATGCCTTGTAGAATTTTAACATTACATCCCAACTTCTGTACTCAATGCTCTGATTTATAAAGGCCAGCGTTCCAAAAGCCTTCTTCACCACCCTATCTACATGAGACTCCACCTTCAGGGAACTATGCACTGTTATTCCTAGATCTCTTTGTTCCACTGCATTCCTCAATGCCGTACCACTTACCCTGTATGTTCTATTTGGATTATTCCTGCCAAAATGTAGAACCTCACACTGCTCAGCATTAAACTGCATCTGCCAACGTTCAGCCCATTCTTCTAACCGGCATAAATCTCCCTGCAAGCTTTGAAAACCCACCTCATTATCCACAACACCTCCTACCTTAGTATCATCAGCATACTTACTAATCCAATTTATCACCCCATCACCCAGATCATTTATGTATATTACAAACAACATTGGGCCCAAAACAGATCCCTGTGGCACCCCGCTAGTCACCGGCCTCCATCCCGATAAACAATTATCCACCACTACTCTCTGGCATCTCCCATCTGGCCACTGTTGAATCCATTTTATTACTCCAGCATTAATACCTAACGACCGAACCTTCTAAACTAACCTTCCATGTGGATCTTTGTCAAAGGCCTTGCTGAAGTCCATATAGACTACATGCACTGCCTTACCCTCGTCAACATTCCTCGTAACTACTTCAAAAAATTCAATAAGATTTGTCAAACATGACCTTCCACGAACAAATCCATGCTGGCTACTCCTAATCAGATCCTGTCTATCCAGATAATTATAAATACTATCTCTAAGAATACTTTCCATTAATTTATCCACCATTGATGTCAAACTGACAGGTCTATAATTGCCAGGCTTACTTCTAGAACCCTTTTTAAACAATGGAACCACATGAGCAATACGCCAATCCTCCGGCACAATCCCCGTTTCTAATGACATCTGAAAGATCTCCGTCAGAGCTCCTGCTATCTCTACACAAACGTCCCTCAAGGTCCTGGGGAAAATCCTGTCAGGACCCGGAGATTTATCCACTTTTAAATTTCTTAAAAGCGCCAGTACTTCCACCTCTTTAATTGTCATAGGTTCCATAACTTCCTTACTTGTTTCCCACACCTTACACCATTCAATATCCTTCTCCTCAGTGAATACCGAAGAGAAGAAATCGTTCAAAATCTCTCCCATCTCCCTCGGCTCCACACATAGCTGAACACCCTGATTCTCTAAGGGACCAATTTTATCCCTCACTATCCTCTTGCTTTTAATATAACTGTAGAAGCCTTTCGGATTGACTTCCACCTTATTTGCCATACCAAACTAGTAACTTCTTTTAGCTTTTCTAATCTCTTAAGTTTCCTTTTACATTCTTTATATTCCGCGAGCAATTCCTTTACTCCATGCTGCCTATATATCTATTGTAGACATCCCTCTTTTTGCGAACCAAGTTTCTAATATCCCTTGAAAACCATGGCGCTTTCAAAACTTTAACCTTTCCTTTCAACCGAACAGGAACATAAAGATTCTGTACCCTCATAATTTTACCCTTAAATGACCTCCATTTCTCTATTACATCCTTCCCATTAAACAACTTGACACAATCCACTCTCTCTATATCCCTGCGCATCTCCTCAAAGTTAGCCTTTCTCCAATCAAAAATCTCAACTCCAGGTCCAGTCCTGTCCTTCTCCATAATTATATTGAAGCTAATGCTATTGTGATCACTAGACCCGAAGTGCTCCCCAACACATACATCTGTCAGCTGACCTATCGCATTCCCTAACAGGAGATCCAACACTGCCCCATCTCTAGTCGGTACTTCTATGTATTGTTGCAAAAAACTATCCTGCACACATTTCACAAACTCTAAACCATCCAGCCCTTTTACAGAATGAGCTTCCCAATCTATGTGTGGAAAATTAAAATCTCCCACAATCACCACCTTGTGTTTACTACAAATATCTGCTATCTCCTTACACATTTGCTCTTCCAACTCACGCTCCCAATTAGGTGGCCTATAATACACTCCTATCAGTGTTACTCCACCTTTCCCTTTCCTCAATTCCACCCAAATAGCCTCCCTAGAGGAGCTCTCTAATCTATCCTTCCAAAGCACCGCCATAAGATTTTCTCGGACAGCCTCCTCCTCTGGCCCCTCCTACTCTATCACACCTAAAGCAACTAAATCCAGGAATATTTAGTTGCCAATCACGCCCTTCCTGCAACCATGTTTCACTAATAGCTACAACATCATAATTCCAGGTATCAATCCACGCTTTAAGCTCATCCACCTTTCTTACAATGCTCCTAGCATTAAAATAGATACATTTAAGATACTCTCCACCTCCTCCTCCTCTCTTTTTATCACTAGCAATGCATTCAAATTTATTATCCTTTTCTTTCTTCTCCCCTACAACTTCGGGCTGAGCGCATCCCTTCTCCATCATCTCCCTTTCCTCCCTCACACACTGTCTACTTACTTGCTCTACTGGTGAACTAACCTCCTCTCCCATAGTTTCCTCAAATTGATTTCCGCCCCCCCCCCCCCATCTTACTAGTTTAAAGTCTGCCCTGTAGCCCTAGCAAACCTCCCCGCTAGGATATTGTTTCCCCCAGGATTCAAGTGTAACCCGTCCTTCTTGAACAGGTCACGCCTGCCCCAGAAGAGGTCCCAATGATCCAGAAACTTGAATCCCTGCCCCATGCTCCAATCCCTCAGCCACGCATTCATCCTCCACCTAATTCCATTCCTACTCTCACTGTCGCGTGGCACAGGCAGTAATCCCGAGATTACTACCTTTGCGGTCCTTCTTCTTAACTGCCTTCCTAACTCCCTATACTCTCGTTTCAGGACCTCTTCCCCTTTCGTACCTATGTCATTGGTACCTACATGTACCACGACCTCTGGCTCCTCACCCTCCCACTTCAGGATATCTTGGACGCGATCAGAAACGTCCCGGACCCTGGCACCAGGGAGGCAAACTACCATCCGGGACTCCCGATCACCTCCACAGAACCGCCTGTCTGAACCCCTGACTATCGAGTCCCCTATTACTATGGTCCTCTTTCTTCTCTCTCTACCCTTCTGAGCTACAGGGCCGTCCTCTGTGCCTGAGGCCCGGCCATTGTCACTTCCTCCAGGTAGGCTGTCCCCCCCCCCCCCAACAGTACTCAAACATGAGTACTTATTGTCAAGGGGTACAGCCACTGGGGTACTCTCTAGTACCTGCCCCTTCCCCTTCCTGACCGTGACCCACCTATCTGCCTCCCGTGGCCCCGGAGTGACCACCTGCCTGTAACTCCTCTCTATCACCTCCTCACTCTCCCTGACCAGGCGAAGGTCATCGAGCTGCAGCTCCAGTTCCCTAACTCGGTCCCTCAGGAGCTGCAGTTCGACACACCTGGCGCAGATTTGGACGTCCGGGAGGCTCGGAGACTCCAGGATCTCCCACATCCGACACCGAGAACAAGCTGCCCTCACACTCATACTTCCCGAATAACTGAAAATAACAAGGAGAACTAAAAGATAAGCCTACTGTGCCCCCTTCCGCCTAAGCCCTCTGAGCCCAAGCCCTACACTCTGCTCCCGGCTCACTCCGCTGCCCGCAAACGAAGCTGCCCGCTGCTTAAGGCTGCGTTCTTTTTATATCTTCCCTCCTTCCCAGGCCTCCTTCACGCGCCTGCGCAGTCCCGCCTCTCAGAACTCCGATCTGGGAAGCAATTTGAAAATGGCCGCCACCGCACTTCTTCTCAAAGCCTCGCTGTTCTCTTCCAAAAGAGGACATTATGTTAGTCAGTGCGCGGAAAATCTGTGGAATTTGTTGACGCAACTGGCTGTTAAGGCCAAGTCATATTTAAGGCAGAGATAGATAGGTTCTTGATTAGGACATTCTCGGGAATGACTGGAAGAATTGGATTTGCCCATGACTGAATGTTGGAGCAGACTCAATGGGCCGAATGACCTACTTCTGCTCCTATATCTTATGGTCTATTCTGTCAGCTAAATCTTGATATACAGCACAAAATCAAGGTGTCCTAACACTGACCCCTGTGGAATCCGAGTCACGGCAGCCAACCAGAAAAGGATCCCTTTACTCTCATTCGCTGTTCCCTACCAATCAGCCAATGTTCTAACCATGCCTGTAATTTTTCTGTAATGCAATGGCCTCTTAACCTGGTTACCACCTTCATGTGTGGCACCTTGTCAAAGGCCTTCCGAGATTCCAAATATACAACATCCACTGCATCCCCTTTATCTATCCTGCTTGTAATCTCCTCAAAGAATCCCAACAGGTTTGTCAGGCAGGATATTCCCTTAACGAAGCCCTGCTGACTTGTCCTATCTTGTCCAGTGCCACCAAGTAATCCGAGACGTCCCTGACCCTGGCATCTAGGAGACAACATACCATTCAAGTGTCCCGTTCACGTTCATAGATTCTCTTGTCTGTTCCCCGAACGATTGCGTCCCCTATCACTACTGCTCTCTCTTCTCCCTCTAACAACAGTGAAAGTTGCCGATCCAGAAGGGGGAAGACCTGTGCCAGTCACAGTCTGCACTCACAGCGCACGAAGGACTTGTGTATCTTCCTGACAATCCCGGTCACCACACTGATACCTGCTTTTATTCCCTACAATATCATCAGGTCAGTATTAAATTCCCAGCTCCTGTGGTAGGATTCAAATTCATGTATTGGCGTGTTAGTGCAGTGTGCCTGGGATCAGGACACCGTGGTTCATCTGCCAGTCCCGTGTATTGGTTGTATTGTGACGCTGTGCTGGTGTGTTCAGGGGTCTGACATCTCCAGCTGACCATATGACAGTGATGGGTCGGTGGGGTTGATGTGGAATAAGCTTCAGTTCCCCTTCAGTCCAGTATTACGGACAATCTTTACTTCAGATTATAACCTAATTGTGTCTCATAAACAAGGAAAAATGAATCTTTGTAAGTTTTACCTCGGTTAATGGCATCAAGTGTGTTCAACAAATAGAGGTGATTGAATCTTTCAACCGGTAGGGCCTCATCTGTCACTGACAAGTCCTGGACATCATCACTGATTCTGTAAATATTAAACTGCTGGTGATAAACTGGAATTTTGAAGTATTTTACAAATCCATACAGGGTTTCAGTAAAGAGTATGTCCTACCTCCTGTTCCGATGAGCTTCCTCCTGAAATAAATCAAACATAAATCTGATTAAACTTGGACTTACTGTCCACATCCTGAATTTCATCAAATCATTAAAAGGTGTTGAAAATTCCCACTCCCACAGTCACAAACACACACCAGCAATACAGAACCTCAGGGAAAATTACAGGGAAAGTTTCTGAAAGTTAGACCATTACTGAGCGGATGAAACTTACAGGAAAGACAGGACAGGCTGTACATTACCATCTGGATAAGGCGTCCGAATGATAAAATGGAACAATTGAAGATTAGTGATGGATTTGATTGCGCGAAGGTGGAAAAAGTACCTCATTATAGCGAACACGAGAGGACACAGGTGCTTGGAAGTAGTACAGAGGAGATGTCGGTTAAGTGTTTTGGAATGGGTGGAATGGGCTGCCGGCAACGAAGGTGGAGGCGGATACGATAGGGTCTTTCACAAGACTCCTACACAGGTACATGGAGCTTGGAAAAATAGAGAGCTATGGCTAACTCGAGGTAATTTCTAAAGTCAGTAGATGTTCGGCACAGCATTGTGGGCCAAAGAGACTGTATTGTGCTGTAGGTTTTCTTTGTTTCTATGTTTCTATTTATGGGGAGACCTTCAGTCAAAAATAAAATGCCAGGTGGTTTTTAATAAAACCCACAAGAAATTTAGTGAAGTGGATGTGGAACTCAATGCCACAGGAGTGGTTGAAATGGATCAGCAGAGATTGAATGTAATGGGGAGGCTGGATAAACACGTGAGTGACCAGGGAGTTCAGGGCACTGTTGCTGGTTGTGGTGAGTAGGTAGCAGGAGGATTGTGCAGAAGGGAAATCGATGGGAGGAGATGGACAGAATGGCCTGCTTGTGACGGAGAATGGGACACAATCCCATGTAAAACTTATCTGAAAAGGTAGAGACAGTGAAGGTTTCTGTAATCTGATGGAAACCGGATATGGAGGATAAGTCCGAAGTGTGGGTCACATTCTTTGTTCTCACTGATTGACAGAGAGACCCTCACACCCACCGCACCAGACACACTCACAGCCAGTGACAGGAACTGGGTGTTAATGGGAGTTTTAGAGGATATTTAATGTGATAATTAAGGGCACAATAAGCAGCTCTGTGTTATGATCAGAGTAAATCATTTCAGAAAAGATTGCATTCTGTCCTGGGATGTACAGAAGTTGTGCAAGTCCAGTTTTGGGGAAACAACAACCCTGAATAGTTGCATCAATTGTCTGGTGAGAAACAGTTTACTGCCATTTGTAAATGCTGTGTGTAGGAGCAACACGTCTGTTTTCTGTCTGCATTGTATTCTGTGTTACGTGTTTATTACGATAACCAGTCACGTGAGTGGGGACGTGGTAAAAGTGAAGGGAATAAGTTATGTATTCGTACTTTGTTCAGGGCTGTTTTGATCCTGGGGCTGGCAGATGCCATATGTTTTGTTGACCGATTCATTGCGGTTTAATTCACGATTAATTATGCTGAAATGTCATCGCCTAGGTATTGTATGTTGCTGATAAAGGATCTAATATCAATCTCCGATATTTAGAATGTCATTAGCGAAGTGATTGGAGGTTCGTCATGCAAGGAGAACACTCTGTATGAGGACACCAGCAGCGTTAATTGATTTGTTAGAATTGGCCGCTGTGCTGTGTTCATTTCAAATATACCACTGTTCATTTAGTTCAATTTGACAGAAATAAATTGAAATGTAATCCCTCACCTTGAGAAATATCACGCCGTCTTTTTGATCCATCTGTTCCTTTAACTTTGAGATTTCCTCCTGAATAAACCTGATATTCTCTTGAATCTTCAGAAGATTTCTCTCCATTGCATTTAGAATCCTTTCCTCTTCCTTTCTGAGATCCCTGAGTAAGCTCTGCTCTTTCTCAGTGATAATCTGGCGCAGTTCAGCAATCTGCGATGTGATGTGGGACTGAACGCTGTGTGACTGTTTCTGTCGAATGAAAGGTAAAGATTAGTTTACTGCATTGCTGTGTTGTATTTCCTTATGACATTAAAGTGACCATTCTGTCCATTCAGGTCCATATAAGACATTCCCGTCAACCCCATTCCCTCACGTTTTCCTGAAATTTATTCTCCCTCATTGACCGATTAACTCCCACTTGATTCATATATACCCTCCCCAATTTTCGCTGGGCTAATTGTAATTAACTATTCATCTAGCATGTCCTTGAGATGTGTCTGGTCACAGGGAGAGCATGCAAACTCCACACAGACAGCACCAGAGGTCAGGATCGAACCCAGGTCACGAGCTGTGATACTCGGCTATTCTGTATTAAAGGGAGCAAAACTATACTGTAATATCAGAAATCCCGCTCAGGAAGCCTCACCTGAACTCCGGAAATCTTCTCTTTCTGTTGCTGCTCCTTTTTCTGAAAGTCTGATTTCTTTTTTGTGAGAGAGTCTAAGGAAGATTTTAGCTGATCCTGGAAGTCAGAGAGTGAAGGAAATAGAAACAAAGATGCATCAAAAGAAACAGGTGATCAAACCCGATTATCACACAAAATGCCGGAGGAACTCACTGAGTCAGGCAGCATCTATACAGGGGAAATAAACAGTCGGTGTTTCGAGATGAGAACCTTCATCAGGACTGGGAAGGAATGGGACAGAAGCCAGAATAAAAAGGTTTGGGATGAGAACCAGCTGACAGGTGACGGGTGAGACAACGTGAGGGGGGACGTGGGGGAGGGTGATGAAGTGAGAAGCTGAGAGGGGACAGGTGGAAGAGGTAAAGAGCTGGAGAAGAAGGTATCTAAGGCTAGAGGATAATTGACCATGGAGGAAACGGGGGGATTTGGGGCTGTTTGGAGCCCTGAATGGTGACGAGGGAGGAGGTGGAGGAATCAGATGTAACACTTGTCCCATTTTCAGGTGTCAGTGCCAGAAGGGAGATCAGTGGGGAGGAGTGAGTGGATTAAGGTGATACAGTACGGGGAGCGATCTCTACAGAGAGCGGAGCGTTGTGTGGTGTTGGATGGAGTGTGGGACGGATAGATGGTAGAATCCCGTTGTAGTTGGCGGAATTTGCAGAGAATGATGTGTTCGTTATAGAGGCTCATGTTTGTATGTAGGACAAGAGAAATGGGTTGAGTATTAAACTAACGTTAGTTTTACCTTGTAGATTTTAACAACTTCTTTAATCGGCATGATGCGGTGCTCTCTGTGTTCCTGCGCTTCTCTACAGACCAGACAGATCAGTGTCTTGTCCGTTTCACAAAACAGCTTTAGTTCTTCCTCATGTTCCTCGCAGTGAAGTTTACTTTCCTTCCCTTTCGGATCCAGGTTTAGATTTCGAGCTTTTTCAGCCAGATTTGCTAAGGCCCGATTCACCCTGAGGGTGCGGTCAGCAAACACCTCTCTACATTCCGGGCAGGAGTTTCTCTCCTCCCTTTCCCAACACCGTGTGATACAAGAGCGACAGAATTTGTGTCCACACTGCAGTACAGCCGGATCGGTGAAGAAATCCAGGCAGATGGAACAAATTGCCTCCTCAGTCCAACTCTCCGCCGGTCCTTTCGAAGCCATGTTAACTGGCGGCACTTCCTGATTCAGAATGTTTGCACGTTCGGGGAGCTGCTGATCCCCTGCAGTACCGCGATTGTCCACTACACGCGCTGCAGACTCAGGGAATGAAGATTATGTTGCTGTCTGTGGGAAGGAATTATGGTATCTATATCAGGGAGGGATCAAAAACAGATTAAGCAGGTCGGAACAGGAAGGAAAACTCGATCATGGGCTGCTGAAGCCCGGCTGTAAAGGAGAAGGGTCGGACTTGAGGTTAACAACCCCTTCCTGTGGAACCCAGTGCGACAGAAACATCAACTGAATATCCAGAGGCCTCATCCCTGCGATGGGAAGGACCTTCCCCTGGAAGACCATTGGTGAAAGCAGAGGCCACAGGGCTGATCAACCCTCGGAGAGCTGTTGGTGGCGGCCTGTGTCCCGGTAGGCGTGATGGGCTAAAGAAGACGCAGAACACAAATGAAGCCGGAGAGAAGAGCCTGGTTCAGTTTGAGGCAGGACCGAAGGGGGCAAGTTCTGAAAAGAGAGGCACAAGAAACTGCAGATGCTGGAATCCCGAGTAGGAAATATCATGCCCGAGAAACTGAGCGGGTCAGGCAACACCTGTGGAGAGAAATGTACAATCGACTTTCCGAGTCGAGATCTTCATTTGAACTGTCTCAATCCGAAATGTCGATTCTCCATTTCCCTACACAGATGCTGCCTGACTCATTGAGTTCCTCCAGCAGCTCGTTTTTATTTTTCTCGAGGTCTAAAGAGAGTCTGGCGTAGTAGTACAACGGTAGTTAGTAATGATTTGTAGTCACCGTTAAAATAGTTCATGCCATGAAACTGGGGGTGTGGAGAGAATCTTGTGTTGCCAGGATGCAGTGCTGATGACCGACCCGTGGCTGCAGGAAAAAGCACAGGACTGGACATTCTACGTCACAGGGTGAAAAATATTATTATTTTCGGTGAAGTCCTGATTTCAACAGCCCTTCGTGAAGAAACTCCCTGACTTAACCCATATCCGTCCTGGCTCCAATGGAAGGCCCGGTTCCATCAGTCTGGACAGAGCCCAAAAGTTGCTATGTTTATCAAAATAAACTTTATTCACTATGAAATACATCCTGGGTGGATTCTCCCAGCCACTGAGCACATCGACATGAAACGCTGTCGTAGCAAAGCAGCATCCACCATCAGAGATGCTCACCACCCAGGCCAGGCTCTTTTCTCGCTGCTGAAATCAGGTAGAAGGTACAAGAGCCTCAGGACTCGCACCAGATTCAGGAACAGTTACTACACCTCAGACACCAGGCTCTTGAATAATACAGGAGAAATACACTCGCTTGCCCATCCATTGAGATGCTTCTGCAACAAGTTATCACACTGGGCCTTTCTCAGAATTAGCGAAATAATTGGTGTTCTGACTGGGACAGACTTATTTTCATAGAGTATTTACAGGGTAGGGGCAGGAATGATGGCTGGGAGGGTCTCAGAGACTAAAAGTCCAAAGTCCCCACCCAGAGAGCAGTGAATCTTTGGACATTTCTCAAATTGAAAGAGCAAATTGATTCTGCGAATAAACTGTGACTGACATCTCCATTTCCCGACCGCATCCCGTCCTGCCACACACACACACACACACACACACACACACACACACACACACACACACACACACACACACACTCACACACTCACTCACACACACATACACACACACACACACACACACACACCTGAGCGCTCGAAGCTGACCGGAGTTTGGAAACGGGAGCGACTTGGCCCGGGAAGAGGCCCGAGATCGAAGTTGCATCTCGGGTAAAGGCTGCAACACGGACCGGGATCTTCAATCCTTCCGATGACAGAGATGAAGAGACGGGCGGAGATGCCGAGAGATGTTTCAGACACACGGAGTGAGCTTGGTATTTCCCCGCTGTAGATCGGGGCCTGTTATCTGACCCGACCCCTGCTTCTGGGAGACGAGAGCTGCCCCGCAGCGGCTGCCGATGGATCTCCGGAGCTCTCACCGCTCCCCTGTGCAATCCGACAGGCTGAAGGCCAAGGGACAACAAGGCGCAAAGGTCAACTCTTGCTTTACAAAATAAGAAACAGGAGCAGGCGTGGCCGTTCGGCCCTTTGCAGATGTTCAGCCTTTCACTCAGAACGTGGCTGATCTTTGAATTCAGCGCCACTTTTCTACAATGTTTCCACCATTCGAGAGCCCCTAAATTTGCCCTTTGAATTTAGAAACCATGTGGAGAAAATTCCAAAGACTCACTGCCCTCTGGATGGAGAAAATTCTCCTCATCTCTGTCTTGCTGAGCTAACAGCTGATGTTGTGACTCCTGCTTCCTCACCTCAGCCGGTGGAAACGTCATTCCTGCCCCTACCCTCTCAATACTTGTGGGACGTTGTCGGTCTCAGTCAGACCACTTGTTATTTTTCTAATTTTGAGACAGGCCTCTGGAAGGGAGACCAGACCTGTCACAGTGTTCCGTGTACGCTCTCACCAGGCCACCATGCAGAGGAGATCTTTATTCTTCTATTCAAAACTTCCTTCACATTCATAGAACATAGCACAATACAGCACAGTACAGGCCCCTCATCCCACAACGTTGCGCCGACCCTTAAACACTGCCTCCCATATAACCCCCCACACCTTAAATTCCTCTGTATACCTGTCTCGTCGTCTCTTAAATTTCACTAGTGTATCTGCCCCCACCACTAACTCAGGCAGTGCATTCCACGCACCAACCACTCTCTGAGTAAAAAACCTTCCTCTTATATGCCTCTTGAACTTCCCTTCCCTTACCTTAAAGCCGTGTCCTCTTGTATCGAGCAGTGGTGCCCTGGGGAAGAGGCGCTGTCTGTCCACTCTATCTATTCCTCTTAATATCTTGTATACTTCTATCATGTTTCCTCTCATCCGCCTTCTCTCCAAAGAGTAAAGTCCTAGCTCCCTTACTCTCCGATCATAATGCATACTCTATAAACCAGGCAGCATCCTGGTAAATCTCCTCTGTACCCTTTCCAATGCTTCCACATCCTTCCTATAGTAAGGCGACCAGAACTGGACACAGTACTCCAAGTGACGCCTAACCAGAGTTTTATAGAGCTGCATCATTACCTCGCGACTCTTAAACTCTAATGATATTGTCCTATAACAAGGAGCATCAGACGGGGAGCTCCAGGTTTTAGAATTGGCACTACTAAAACCATTTACCATGAGGAAAGTAGATGGCCAAACCTTCGAATACGATTCAAAAAGATAATAATTTCACAAAAGAAAATTACATATATTCCTGTTGAATGAAGAATTTCTATCGCAATTTCCTTAGACATTTTATTGCCATTCTCAACTCTATACCCTGCCCCATTCCTTATAAAACTGGCAACACCACCCCTCTACAATCTAACCTATCAAGCCTAACGAAAATATAATCCTGCACAGGAATAAAAAAATAAAATGTTCTGGTTTCCTGAACATATATAACATTGGAAATATCTGACAAATTAGAAATAAACTTCTTAAAGTCTATAAGAATAAATTGTAAATCAGATTTCTTGAATTTCATTGATATATTTTAGTACTATTATGTATGTTCCCAAGTGGACTGGGATACAGATACCCCACACAACAAAACTTCATTTAAAGCTTCCCACAAAACACCAGTTACACCAAGATACCTTTCTGCAGCTTTCACGATAATTTTAATTTCCTCAGCAGGATGAGATGTCTGAGCAGTACAATTCACCACATTGGTTATAAACATCACAAACTTCATTTTATCCAGCAGTGAAGTATCTTTGGTGAGAGAACTGTGATGCCGGCATATATCCACTGACGACACAGTCTGTTCTCTGAGTGGGATCACTTTATCCAGTTTACCTGCTCTGCTTGCTGTAGTTGTCCTTAAACAGGCCCTTCTGCTCACTGTGTTGTTCTGAACCAATTGAACTCGTCTCTTCATGCCTTACTAAACCAATCCCTTCTGCCTACACAAGGAACACATCCCTCCATTCTCCTCACATTCACGTGGGATCTAGTTAGCCTCTATAAAGTTATGCAGCGAAATGATACAAATTACACTTAATTACAAAATACTTAAATAGTGCAAAAAGGACCAATGAGGATGTGTTCCCCATTTCTCCTGAAGTGCATGCCCACTGGCATTGGACATTTCCGCCTTAGAGAAAAAATCCCGTCTGTCCTCTCTGTCTGTGCCTCTCACATTCCTGTAAACGTCTGTCAGATCTCCCTCAGCCTCTGCCGCTCCGGAGAAAATTACCCGAGATTGTCCGGTCTCACTTTACCCAGGCAGCATCTTGTTAAGCCTCTTCCACTCACCATCCAAAACCTCCGCATTTTTCCTGTATGAGAATGCAATTCTCCAGATGCAACATTATTGCCTGACACTGGAAGCAGTATCTGGAGTTGTGAACTCGGATTCCAAGATCCCTCTGTAGATCAACACTGTCCAATCTCGCC